>NC_141877.1:380892766-381202478 GCF_056163025.1 Triticum urartu
CCAGTCATGCTAGTTGGGAAGACAAGGGGATCTGCCTCCTGCCTTGGTGCTTCAGGTTCAGCCATAGCGGGCTTCTTCTGCTTCTTGGCAGCCATCCTGGGGTCGATGCCAGGACGCCCAAGGGCCTTACGCTTCTCAGCCTCATTGTAGGCTTGCACACACCTATCAGCCAGGACCTTCATGCGCTCACAAGAACCCTGAGCTTCTGCACATTTCTTTAGAAATGCTTCCTTGAGCTCGTGCAGCATAATCTTGAAATTCTTCACGTCTTGCACGCTGAGCTTGGCCATATGCTTCTTGAACTGAGATTTCTCAAAGTCAATCTTCTGCTTCAGTTGAACAATGCGCTGGGCGATAGCTAACTCTGAAGCAATGGCGCCATGGAAGGCGACACTGAGGCCAATGGGTAGTTGGAGATCTTCGAAGCTGATGTTTGGCGTGTCAAACCATTCATCAATGAAGTTGTGGATGATTGTTACATCAAAGAGAGGCAGATCATTGAAGATTTCTGCTTCTTCTTTGCTCTTGATGAGTTGCTCAAGAGTGTCATCTGCAAGATCTTCATCACTTGACAGATCAATGGCATCATTGCGTAGAATGGCAGCAGCTGTTAGCTCTTGGCCGGTGTGTGGCAGAGGCATCTTGACCTTCTGGGGCTTGGAGATGCGTGATAAATCTTCGGACTACACACTGTCTTCAGGAGGTGCAGTTTCCAGTGGCTTCACCCGTGAGATTTTTGGTGAAGGGGCAGGCTTTGAAGCTTTAGGCTTCTTCAACTTCTTTGGCTTCGGCGCTGCAGGCACTTCATCTGATTCAGCGTCAGCTGCAGGCTCATTCACTGCAGTCCCTTGAACCAAGATATGGGTGATGAGGCCTTCAAGGTTGTAGAAAGGACCGACGACATTGGGTTCTGCATCTCGTGTGCCATCAGCCCTTGGAGCTGAGGGACCATGGTTGAAGTCTAGTCCCAATGTCTTCTTGTTTTGCTTCGCTGAGTTCTGGGAAAACTGGAAGTTGCGCTTGAACAGAATGTCGTCACGACACCATAGTAGTGACGATGGATGTGCATCAACAGGCTGTGGCCCATGGACCATGCATGGATAGAAGCCTTGTTCAATGGCTTCATCTCTGGACCTGGGTTGAAGATTCTTGTATAGGATGTCTCCCCACAGTCTCTTGATGGCATTTTTCTCAGCATATTCCTGGGTTACAAATCGGTATTTGAACCATTGTTCTGCCCAATATCTTCGAATCCATTAGATTCGGGTCTTGCGCTGATTGTAATCCTCTTCAGGATCTGTCTTGTACAGTTCTGAGAGGTCATTTGGCAGATCTCTAGATGTTTCTCCACGACGCTTTCTGCCACCCTTCCTTGCTGATTTCTCTGAAGCCATGAACTTTAAACTGAAAGGCTTCAACACGTTTAAAGGCTTCAAAGATTTTCGCTTGCTGGACAAACAGGAACTTGCTTCGGGAGAATTTATATGATGCTGTAAGAATTTTGGAAATGAATGCAGACTATGAGAACCAAGGGATTCTCCCACGGACATGTACCTGTGACAGCATTAAGGTGCGAGGGAAGGGGAAGAGGTCATATGCATTCTCAGAAGATTTTGAATATAAATCAGTTTAGAAGACATTGACCTCATCGTGCGAAGATATTCACTCATAGATAAGGAGTTGGTTCCAGATTTGTACGAATCCAGAGATCAGTACAAGTGAGGAATCTAACTAATTTGTGAAGCATAAGTGAATATACTAGGCATGTTATGAGATGCAGTATGAGAGAGATCTAACTTGTGTGAATAGAAACTGCTTGTGGTAGAAAGTGACAAAGCCATAGGATCAATGGTGCCGTAAAAAGGAAGTTTTATTTACCACACTAAGAACTGCTAGACGGAGTGGAAGATGAGGCCGAGCAGTTCGATCTTCCGTGCCCTAACTTGGCGACGGAGGACACCTACGGCGACGGCGGAGAGGACGATGTCCGTGGTCAGCGTGAAGACGGCGTCGGAGAGGTTGCGGCAGTGAAGCTGTTCGTCGCCGGCGTCGTCGAGGGCTAGCGGTGGCGCTAGGGTTCGTGCGAGAGTGGAAGAAGAGATAATGACCGCCGTGAAGTGTGTATTTATAGGTACAGGGGTGGCACTGCATTATTACACAGGTGCCCTTGGCGATTCGCATCTGAGGAACACGTGGCCATTATGTAGAATTTTGGGGTTTGTTCCACGTCCCACGCACGCCTGGATTGTCGAGTGGTCGTTCCTACTTCTCCGGGTTTCATGTGGAGGAATGAGCATTGAAGGTGGACTTAAGGTTTGTCTTTGTATCTTCTGCTGACAAGGATGCAGAGAAGACATTCGACAGTTTCAATAGAATGCATATGATTTGGAGAGATAGAGTTTGAGATAGATAGCATAGAGAGGTTAGGGTCCGATCACATTCACTTAGTTCAAAAGATTCAACAAGAAGACATAGCTATAAGTGAATGCTGTAGAGGACAGAACACTAGTATATATATATATAATCAACATAGTGAAGATAATCATGAAGACATGTTGAGATTGAAGCCAAACCAAATGTGAAGACATAGCAAGGTAACGCCATGAGTGAAACACTTCAAAATAGAACATTTGGTGGTGGCGTTACCCACCATATAGGAAGTATTAGACCCAGACACGGCGCACAATTATCGTGGCGCTCCGAAGTCAAATTCCACATTAATGTATTCACACTTAGAATGTATGTCTTCATTGATTGAAGATATACTTTACTTCGTGTGTTGCACATCTAAGTCATCAATATGCATAAGGGTTAGGATGTGTGCCTGATCACAAGACATTTGAGGATTCCAGGATATTTAGCTCACACCGTAACTTGCAAAATCTCTTCTCATCCAAGGGCTTGGTGAAGATATCTGCCAATTGCTCTTCAGTGTTGACGTGTATGATATCAATATCTTCCTTCACAACATGATCTCTGAGAAAGTGATGACGAATTTCAATGTGCTTTGTCTTCGAGTGCTGAACTGGGTTGATGGAAATCTTGATGGCGCTTTCGTTGTCGCAGTAGAGTGGCACTTGCTTCAGATGAATGCCATAGTCTTTGAGCATTTGCTTCATCCACAGAAGCTGAGCGCAGCAAGATCCAGCAGCAATGTATTCAGATTCAGCAGTGGAGAGAGATACACAGTTCTGCTTCTTTGAAGACCAACATACAAGTGATCATCCTAGAAAGTGACATGTGCCTGATGTAGACTTGCGATCAACTTTGTCACCAGCATAATCAGCATCCGAGAATCCAACCAGATCAAACTCTGAGCCCTTTGGATACCATAATCCTATAGTTGGGGTGTGAGCCAAATATCGAAGAATTCGCTTCACAGCTAAGTGATGCGACTCCTTTGGTGCCGCTTGAAATCAAGCACACATGCAAACACTAAGCATAATATCTGGCCTAGATGCACATAGATAAAGTAAAGAACCAATCATGGAGCGGTATACCTTTTGATCGAACTCTTTACCATTGTCGTCAGGACCTAGATGATGCTTGGCTGGCATTGGCGTCGTGAAGCCTTTGCAGTCTTGCATACCGAACTTCTTCAGGAAATCTTTGAGATACTTCTCTTGAGATATGAAGATGCCATTGCGTTGCTGTCGTATTTGAAGACCGAGAAAGAACTTCAGCTCTCCCATCATAGACATTTGATATTGCTCTTGCATCATATATCCAAACTCTTCACTGTACTTCTGATTGGTGCAGCCGAAGATAATGTCATCCACATATATTTGGCACACAAACAGTTCACCATCATATGTCTTCGTGAAGAGAGTGGGGTCGAGAGAACCAGGTATGAAGCCTTTGCTCTTCAGGAAGTATTTGAGTGTGTCATACCAGGCCCGAGGGGCTTGTTTGAGGCCATACAGTGCCTTGTTGAGCTTGTATACCATGTCAGGATGTTTTGGATCTTCAAAGCCAGGAGGTTGTGCAACATACACTTCTTCTTCAATCTTGCCATTGAGGAAGGCGCTCTTCACATCCATTTGATAAAGAAGTATGTTGTGATGATTTGCATAGGCCAGCAGTATGCGTATGGCTTCAAGTCTAGCCACAGGAGCAAATGTTTCATTGAAGTCAATGCCTTCCACTTGAGTATATCCTTGAGCAACGAGACGAGCTTTTTTTCTGACAACTTGACCATGCTCATCTTGCTTGTTGCGGTATTTCCATTTGGTGCCTATTATGTTGTGCTTCCGAGGATCGGGACGCTTGACCAGTTCCCATACATTATTCAGCTCAAACTGTTGAAGCTCGTCTTGCATAGCTTGAATCCATTCAGGTTCCATGAAGGCTTCTTCAACTCTCTTGGGTTCTGTTATTGAGACGAATGCGAAGTGCCCATAGAAATTTGCTAGCTGAGTTGCCCTTGAACGAGTGAGTGGACCGGGTGCATTGATGCTATCAATTATTCTTTCAATCTGCACTTCATTGGCAACGCGAGGATGTACAGGGCGAAGATTTTGCTCTTGCTGATCATTGTCGTTGTTAGAAGGAATGTCTTCAGGCTGAGCATTGTCTTCATGTTGATTAGGTGCTGAGATGATAAATTCTTCTTCAGGATGAGCTTCAGAAGGTATAATTTCTCCAGTTCCCATTAGCTTGATTGATTCACTGGATGGAACTTCATCTAGCACATTTGGCAGTTGCTCTCTTTGTGAACCGTTGGTCTCATCGAACCGCACATCCACTATTTCAACCACTTTGTAATGAAAGAGATTGAAGACTCTGTAGGAGTGCGAATCCTTTCCATATCCAAGCATAAAACCCTCATGTGCTTTTGGTGCAAACTTTGAGGTGTGATGTGGGTCCTTGATCCAGCACCTGGCGCCAAATACTCTGAAGTAACTGACATTTGGCTTCTTGCCAGTAAGGAGCTCCTAAGATGTCTTGTTCAGAAGCTTGTGAAGATAAACACGATTGATTGTATGGCATGCAGTATCAATGGCTTCAGGCCAGAATTTTCTTGGAGTCTTGTATTCATCTAGCATCGTTCTGGCCATCTCAATGAGTGTTCTGTTCTTGCGTTCGATGACCCCATTCTGCTGTGGAGTGTACGGGGCTGAGAATTCATGTGTGATGCCCAAGGTATCAAGATATGTATCAAGGCCAGTGTTCTTGAATTCAGTGCCATTGTCACTTCTGATATGCTTTATCTTGGCGCCATAGTTGTTCATTGCTCGATTGGCGAAGCGTCTGATGACATCCTGCACTTCAGTCTTGTAAAGGATTATGTGCACCCAAGTATATCTAGAATAATCATCAACAATGACAAAGTCATAGAGACAAGCAGTAGTAGTAAGAGTTGAGTAATGAGTGGGACCGAAAAGATCCATGTGAAGCAGTTCGAAGGGTCGAGTAGTGGTCATGGTTGTCTTCGAGGGATGTTTGGCCCTCATCATCTTTCCTGCCTCACAGGCATCGCATAAGTGATCTTTCTTGAACTTGACGCCCTCGATGCCTATGACATGCTTCTTATTTGCCAGGGTGTGGAGGTTCCTCATGCCAGCATGCCCAAGCCTCCGATGCCAGAGCCAGCATTCTGAAGCTTTTGCTAGAAGACATACGGCAAGCTGTGGTCCTGCTGAGAAATCTACCACGTACAAATCATCTTTTCGATACCCTTCAAATACTAGAGACTTGTCAGATTCCATTAGAACAAGGCAACGATATTTTCCAAATATTACGATCATGTTTAAATCGCAAAACATTGAGACATACATTAAGTTGAAGCCAAGGGATTCAACAAGCATGACTTTATCCGTGTTGATCCCTTGAGATTGCAACTCTACCTAGACCCAATACCTTACTTTTACCAGTGTCAGCAAATGTGATGTGGCTCTTGTCGGATGGACGTAAGGTTGAGTCCATAAGAAGGCTTCTTTTGCCAGTCATGTGATTTGTACACCCACTATCAATAATCCATTCTGAAGACGCTGGTGTCGTACCCTACAGTGCAGTTAGGGGGATAGGCTTCATGAAGAGCATTGTGAAGCAAAAACATTTGACGAACCAGTGGGTTATGAAAGCTTAGATCCAGATTAGGACTAATAGGGAGAGTAGCAAGCGATTCAGGAATGAAGTACATAGTAAGACCATTCGGGCATTTGATCTTGCGCCCTACAAGATGTTTAAGGTCCCCAGCAATAGCGTTAGACGATTTTGGTTTTCTGCTGGAGACCTTTCCCTGCAAAAGAGAGTTAAGCTTTCTTAGCCACCCACATCTTCAAGGGTGGCTTAGAAGCAATAAGTCTAAGTGCAGCATCTGAGAACTTTGGCTTTGGAGCCCTAGCAAACAGTCTTGCAGGCGGACAATAGTACTCATAAGAATAAGCAGAATAGTTCTTGGTCTTATGAACATGGCGGTTTGATGAACCGCTCTCATATTCATATGCCTGAGTATGGTTTCCCTGCAAAACATTTGCGTTAGTGCGACTCAGGTGAGTCCTCTATCTGTATGAAGCCTTTGGACCGTATGAAGCCTTTGGTACGAGGTTTGTCTTCTTCACATGAGGTGTCATGATGACATTCACAGGAAGATTCTCCAGACACCTTTTCGGAACCCAGATCTTCGTCATAGGCGGTCCATTCCTACAGTTAGTACCGATGTACCTGGCAAACACTTCACCATTCTGATTCTTAAATAGTTTATAGTTTGCATCAAGGGATTCATCAATGATAATGGGGTTAGCACAAGTGAAGCCAGATAGATTGGATGGATCTGCTGAAGGTTCCTTTGCAGCAACCCACGTGGTTTTGGGGTACTACTCAGGTTTCCAGTAAGAGCCATCAGCATTCATTTTCCTTACGAACCCAACACCCTCTTTCCTCGGGTTTCGGTTCAGAATCTGCTTTTTGAGGACATCACATAGTGTCTGATGCCCTTTAAGACTTTTGTACATCCCTGTTTCAAGCAATGTCTTCAACCTAGCATTCTCATCAGCAATAGCAGTGGTATCCTTAGCAGAGGGGTTAGTTACCACATCAACAGTTGAAGATATTGCAACAGTAGTAGCAGTAGAACATTCAGCAACAGAAGTAGCATTATCACGCTCAATGCATTTAAGACATGGTGGTTCAAATCCTTCCTGAGCGGAACTGATCTGTTTGGCGCGAAGTGACTCGTTTTCCTTTTGAAGATCTTCATGAGCCGCTCTCAATTTCTCAAGATCTTGCTTCCTTTGAAGATAATCATAGGAAAGCTTTTCATGAGTTGTTGAGAGAGTTTCATGACGACTTTCAAGTTCCTCATACTTAACGTGAAGATTTTTTATGTCTTCAATTAAGGATTCAGATCGAGTCATTTCAACACCTAACAGATCATCGCTTCTGTCTAACAGTTTTTGAATATGTTCCATAGCTTTCTGTTGTTCAGTTGCAATTTTAGCAAGTGTTTTGTAGCTGGGTTTTGAACCACAATCAGAGTCATCGTCACTAGATGTTTGATAGTGAGTAGTGCGTGTGTTTACCTTGGCACCGCGTGCCATGAAGCAGTAGGTAGAAGCGGAGTAGTCCTTGTCATTTGCATCGGTGTCGGTGATGAAGTCATTGTCTTCAGTGTTAAAGATGGACTTGGCAACGTATGCTGTAGCCAGACTTGCGACGCCCGAATCGGACTCCTCCTCAGACTCCACCTCCGCCTCCTCAGAAGCGGACTCCTCCTCTGAATCCATTTCCTTGCCAACAAACGCACGTGCCTTGCCAGATGATCTCTTCTTGTGTGATGAAGACTTTGAGGAAGACTTGGAAGAAAACTTTGAGTATTTCTTCTTCTTCTTGTCGTCAGAGTCATATTCCTTGCTCTTCTTCTTCTTTTTGTTCTCATTGTCCCACTGTGGACACTCAGAGATGAAGTGGCCAGGTTTCTTGCACTTGTGACATGTTTTCTTCTTGTAGTCGTGAGCAGAAGCTTCATCGTTCCTTGAGCTTGATCGGGAAGACTTTCTGAAACCTTTCTTCTTGGTGAATTTTTGGAACTTCTTCACAAGCATAGCAAGTTCCCTTCCAATGTCTTCAGGATCATCCGAACTGCTGCCAGATTCTTCTTCAGATGAGGAGACAGCTTTTGCCTTCAAGGCACGAGTTCGCCCATAGTTTGGACCGTAGATATCTCTTTTCTCAGAAAGCTGAAACTCATGTGTGCTGAGCCTCTCAAGTATGTCAGACGGATCGAGTGTCTTGAAATCAGGTCGTTCTTGAATCATCAGGGTTGGGGTGTCAAACGAACTATCAAGTGATCTCAGTAGTGTCTTGACGACTTCATGTTTGGTGATCTCAGTAGCGCCGAGGGCTTGAAGCTCATTTGTGATGTCAGTGAGTCGGTCAAATGTGAGCTGGACATTCTCATTGTCATTTCGCTTGAAGTGGTTGAAGAGGTTGCGAAGGACACTGATTCTCTGATCTCTCTGGGTTGAGACGCCTTCATTGACCTTGGAGAGCCAGTCCCAGACCAGCTTAGATGTTTCCAAAGCACTCACACGGCCATACTGTCCTTTGGTCAGATGACCACAGATGATATTCTTGGCAGTAGAGTCCAGTTGAACGAACTTCTTGACATCAGTAGCAGTGACACCTTCTCCAGCCTTGGGAACGCCGTTCTTAACGACATACCATAGGTCGACGTCAATGGCTTCAAGATGCATGCGCATCTTATTCTTCCAGTAGGGATATTCAGTTCCATCAAAGACGGGGCACGCAGCGGAGACTTTAATTATCCCTGCAGTCGACATAGCTAAAACTCTAGGTGGTTAAATCGAATCACACAGAACAAGGGAGCACCTTGCTCTGATACCAATTGAAAGTGCGTTATATCGACTAGAGGGGGGGGTGAATAGGCGATTTTTATGAAAGTCTTCAAAACGTGGAAGTTATGAAGACAAACGATAGAAATAAACCTATTACCCTACAGCGGAAGGTAGACTACACTAGGCAAGCCATAGTCAAGTATTCAATAGAGTGAAAGCACAATGACTAATAGCAGCAATGTAGTAAGGATCAGGTAGGAAGATATTGTGAAGCCACACAGAACACGCAGTCACTCAGTGAAGACAAAAGATAGTGCGAACATACAATGACTTCACAAGGAGTAACAGTAAGTAAAGGGAAGGGAAGATGAAACCAGTGACTCGCTGAAGACAATGATTTGTTGGACCAGTTCCAGTTGCTGTGACAACTGTACGTCTGGTTAGGGCGGCTGGGTATTTAAACATTAGGACACACAGTCCCGGACACCCAGTCCTGAACACGCAGCTCAGGACACCCAGTCCTCACCGTATTCCCCTTGAGCTAAGGTCACACAGACCTCGCCCAATCACTCTGGTAAGTCTTCAAGGTAGACTCCCAAACCTTCACAGACTTCGTTCACCGGCAATCCACAATGTCTCTTGGATGCTCAGAACGCGACGCCTAACCGGCTGGAGGATGCACAGTCCTCAAGTGTAATAAGTCTTCAGATCACACAGACAAGAAGACTTAAGTGATGCCTAATTGTCTTTGGCTCCGGGTGGTTTGGGCTTTATCCTCGCAAGGAATTCTCTCTCAAAGGCTTCGAGGTGGGTTGCTCTCAAACGACAAAAGCCGTACTCTGAATCTGAGCAGCCAACCGTTTATGGTTGTAGGGGGTGGGCTATTTATAGCCACTTGGCAACCCGACCTGATTTGTCCGAAATGACCCTGGGTCACTAAGGAACTGACACGTGTTCCAATGGTCATATTTCAAACTCACACGACAACTTTACTTGAGCTTCAAGCAAAGCTGACTTGCCTGACTCTGGACAAGATTCGCTCTCAAAGTCTTCACTCGAAGACATAGGTTTTGTTTAAGCATCACTTCAATCATTCTGACTGGTTCTCTTGGACACCACTTAACAGTACGGTGGTTCCTATGACTCAACACAGAAGAAAGAGAACTACGAAAGATCTAAGTCTTCGAGCTCCATAGGCTTCATGTGGTGTCTTCTCTTGTCATAGTCTTCAATGTGAATATCTTCATATAGCACCTTTGACTTCAATGTCTTCATACATTTTTAGGGGTCATCTCTGGTAGGAAAACCGAATCAATGAGGGACTTCTACCTGTGTTATCCTGCAATTCTCACAAACACATTAGTCCCTCAACTAGGTTTGTTGTCAATACTCCAAAACCAACTAGGGGTAGCACTAGATGCACTTACAGTTATTCATTCCAATAATTCTTATTTATTCCAAAAAATTGCTCATGAAGTTTCAGCTCATTTGGAGTTGTGCAGGATAGGTAGCCTGACGTAGCTTTTTCAGGTCCAGATTTCCAGCTACCGGAATTCTCCCTCTTTGTGTGAACCTTGCATATTATGAGAGAAAAGGCATTAGAATTACCCTGAAAAACATTATTATGCATAAAAACATTATAAATAACTGTAGGTAAACATGATGCAAAATGGACGTATCAGTAATGGCCTACATCATCATCGACTTTGATAGACACACTACCTCCAGTAACGAAATTTTGAACCCACTCGTGCCATCTATCGGAGAAACCTTCCATTCTCAGGGTCTGTTGGAGAAATGACCATTTGACTTTGTCGTATGCCTTTTCAAAGTCAATTTTAAATACTACTACACTCTTGTTCTTCCTGTGCATCTCATGAATGGTCTCGTGAAGGATTACTACTCCATCGAGTATATTTTGTCCTTGCATGGAAGGCGTTTGGGATGGCTGAACAACATGATCGACAACCGCATTGAGCCTATTAGTCGCCACCTCGGTGAAGATTTTGAAGCTCACATTAAGGAGGCAAATCGGTCTAAACAGTTGAATCCGTTCAGCCTCCTTAGTCTTTGGCAACAAAACAATCTTGCCAAAATTAATCCTGGATAGGTCTAGTTGGTCGGCATGAAAAAAACTGAACAACTCCATTAGGTTAGTCTTGATGACATCCCAGAAGTTCTGATAGAAATCCACGGGGAAACAATCAGGGCCTGGAGCTTTTTTATGTTCCATTTGGAACACCACAGCTTGTACCTCCTCTTTAGATAAAGGTGATGTCAGGATATCATTCTCTTCTCCCGTGACTTGTGAAATGTCATTTGTTCAGGTCTCAACTAGAGTGAAGTTCCCTTCCTCTGGAGCCCCAAACAGACACTTGTAGTATTTGGTTATATAACGCTTGAGTTTGAAGCTAGATGGTTGTGCAAAGAAACCATAGAGGAGATTGTCAAAACGACATGGCTTAAAGTGATGAACCAAGCCAACCACTCCAGGAAATACATACAGAGGAGACCCGCTCCCCTACTGTGTTGCCCCCGCGTGCGACCGGGAGGGAAAACCTAGTGCCGCCGCCAGGGCCTCCCCCTCCATCTATCTCTTCCTCCCTCGCCGCCGCCAGAGGGTGCGTCCGGGTGAAGCCCGGTCGGCACTGACGGCAACTGGGAGATCTTGTTTCCTTTCTTGGATGGGCGACACGGGCCGTGGCTTCTGGCTTGGATGTAGCGCTAGGCGTTGGGCACTGCTTCATAAGAGCACACTGGATCCAGTCGGCGACAGGTCGTGGCGCAACAGGCGACGAGCCATGCTCAATGGCAGGGCGATGGAGGCGGGGCACACTTGGCAGGTGGTGCAGGCGGCTGCAATGGTGGCTGGCCCAGATCCGCCCGATCTGGTGGTGTGGGTCATGGGCGACAAGATCCATGGGCGGCCACCCCTGCCTCGGCGATGGGTTGGTGGGGGTGTCAGCATAGTGATGGTGGCTTGCTAGGCGTGTTGGTCGTATTCACGTCGGGGCCTTCCTGGTCTGGCACATGGACGTTGGCGGGCGACACGAGGAGGCATCTTCGGTCAGTTCCCTTGGTTGCTATTGCGGATTTGGTGTTCCTCATCGGTGGGAGCGCGATTGTCGGCGGCCTTGCGGGGATGGGTGATGGCTGCCATGGTGGGGCGACATGGGGGTGTGCTCGGTGGGGAGCTCGGTAGGAGGGATGGGTTGCCCCGATGTGGTTTGGTCACTTCTACTTGTGAGCTGTGTTGAGATTTTTCCCGAAGAGGAAGGGTGAAGAAATATAGTAGCGGACATTATTTCCCTCAGTGAGAACCAAGGTTATTGAACCAATAGGAGAACCACGCAAATGCCTAGTGAATAGCACCTACACACACATGAGCAAATACTTGCACCCAATGCGGACAAGAGGGTTGTCAATCCCCTTGAACTCGTTACCTGCAAGGATTAAATCCGGTAATGATAGATAGATAAATTGCAAAGTAAAATAAAAAGAGTAAAATTGCAGCAAGGTATTTTTCGTTTTTGTAATATGATTAAGATAGACCCGAGGGCCATACTTTTCACTATAGGCTTCTCTCTCAAAAAATAGCATACGGTGGGTAGACAAATTACTGTTGGGCAATTCATAGAAAAACCCATAGTTATGATGTTATTCATGGCAATGATCATGTATATAGTCATTATGTACATGACAAGTAGACCGAAACAATTCTGCATCTACTACTATTACTCCACCAATCGATTGACTCCTCCCTGCATCTATGGTATTAAGTTCATGACAAATAGAGTAACGCTTTAAGCAAGATGACATAATGTAGGTAGAATAAAACCAAGAAAAATGATTAAACCCTGTCGTTTTACCCTTAGTAGCAACTATACAATATGTGCCTCACCACCCCTTCAGTCACGAGGTGAGGACACCGCAAGATTGAAACCACTACAAAGCACCTCTCCCTCTCCCATTGAAGACAAATCAATCTAGTTGGTCAAACCAAACGAATAGATCAAAGAGAAATACAAAGCTATAATAATCATGCATAATAAAGTTCATAAAAGACTCCATTACTTTCAATGAATAATCTGATCATAAACCCACAATTCATTAGATCCCAACAAACACACCACAAAATAAGATTACATCGGAATGATCTCCGAAGGGAACATTGTATTGAAGATCAAAGAGAGAGAAGAAGCCATCTAGCTAATCACTATGGACCCGTAGGTCTGAGGTGAACTACTCACACATCATCGGAGGTGCAGCAAGGTTGATGTAGAAGCCCTCTGTGATTGATTCCCCCTCCGACAGAGTACCGAAAAAGGTCTCTAGATGAGATCGCGGAAGAACAGAAGCCTGCAACGGCGAAAAAATTGTTTTGGGTGTCTCTCTGGAGTTTTTGGAATATTTGAGAAATTATAGCGCTAGAATTAGGTCAGACAAAGCCACGAGGGGGCCACAAGGCATTAGGGAGTGCCTACCCCCAAGGCGCGCCATGTTGCCTTGTCGTCTCCTCGCAGGTCTTCTGGTCCTCCATGAAGCTTCTGGGTTTCTTATGTCTAGAAAAAATTCTCAAAGAGTTCGTAGAATTTGGGCCCCGTTTGTTATATACTTTTGTAAAACTAAAAACAAGCAGAAAACATCAACTAGCACTAGACACTGAGTTAATAGGTTAGTCCCAAAATTTATATAAAATTGCATATAAAGTATCTAAGATTGATAATATAATAGCATGAAATAATCAAAAATTGTAGATACGTTGGAGATGTATCAGTCACGTGTCACCGGCATAGGGGTGTGCCGATCCGGATGCGTCTGCTCCTCTTTCTCCCCCTTTCCTCAACCGCGGGCGGGTTGGCGCAGGTCTGCCGATGTTCGAGGCGGAGCGTCTGCTGGAGGCTCTGCCGGTCATGGGCTGCCGGTTGGGCCAAAGCCGGGGCCTTTGTGTGGTCTCGGGGTTGTCTGGTTGTAGTGCGGTGGCGTTGGCGGCGAGAGGCGCGGTGTTCGTGGGCAGAGCACGCGTCTCGGGTGCGTGCGGGCAGCCATGGCCATGATACGTCTCCAACGTATCTACTTTTCCTAATGATTTTCCTCTTGTTTTGGACTCTAATTTGCATGATTTGAATGAAACTAACCCCGGATTTACGTTGTTTTTAGCAGAACTACCATGGTGTTGTTTTTGTGCAGAACTACCATGGTGTTGTTTTTGTGCAGAAATAAAAGTTCTCGGAATGGAATGAAACTTTGCGAGGATTTTTTATACAATAAACAAGAATTGCTGGAGCCAAGATCCACCGGAGGGGGGCACCTGGGTGGGCCCAACCCAGGGCGCGCGCCCCTCCTGGCGCGCCCAGGTGGGTTGTCCCCACCTGGTGGCCTCGCAGACCCTGAAACTGACGCTATAAAATCCTATTTTCCAGAAAAAAATCAGGGAGAAAGAATTGACACGATCCACGAGACGGAGCCATCATCACCTCCTGTTCTTCATCGGGAGGCCAGATCTGGAGTCCGTTTGGGGCTCCAGAGAGGGGGATCTTAGTTCTTCGTCATCATCAACCCTTCTCCATCGCCAATTCCGTGATGCTTCCCACCGGGAGTGAGTAATTCCTTTTTAGGCTCGCTGGTTGGTGAGGAGTTGGATGAGATTCATCATGTAATCGAGTTAGTTTTGTTAGGGCTTGATCCCTAGTATCCACTATGTTCTAAGATTGATGTTGCTATGACTTTGCCATGCTTAATGCTTGTCACTTTGGGCCCGGGTGCCATGATTTCAGATCTGAACCATTTATATTATCACCATTATATCCATGTTCTAGATCCAATCTTGCAAGTTATAGTCACCTACTACATGTTATGATCCGGCAACCCGGAGTGACAATAGTCGGGACCCCTCCCGGTGATGACCGTAGTTTGAGGAGTTCATGTATTCACTATGTGTTAATGCTTTATTCCGGTTCTCTATTAAAAGGAGGCCTTAGTATCCCTTAGTTTCCAATAGGACCCCGCTGCCATGGGAGGGTAGGACAAAAGATGTCATGCAAGTTCTTTCCATAAGCACGTATGACTATTTACGGAATACACACCTACATTATATTGATGAACTGGAGCTAGTGCTGTATCGCCCTAGGTTATAACTGTCTCATGATGAATATCATCCAACAAGTCACCGATCCAATGCCTACGAACTTATCTTATATTGTTCTTGCTAAGTTACTACTACTATCATTAAAGTTGCACTTGTTACAAAACTACTGCTATCACTGTTACCGTTACCGTTACTGTTGTCACTATTATAAAAACTATCATATTACTTTGCTACTAATCACATTGCTGCAGATAATTAATCTCCAGGTGTGGTTGAATTGATAACTCAGCTGCTAATACCTTCAAATATTCTTTGGCTCCCCTTGTGTCGAATCTATAAATTTGGGTTGAATACTCTACCCTCGAAAATTGTTGTGATCCCCTATACTTGTGGGTTATCAAGACCTTTCTCTGGCGCCCTCGCCGGGGAACATAGCTATATTTGTTGAGTCACTTGGGATTATTATCAATTTATCACTATGAAGAATCTAAAGGATGCTAAGACTAATATTTTCCCTCAAAGACGAGGGGTGGTAAGGAACTGCCATCCAGTTCTGCTTTAGATTCACCTTCTGTTGTAAGTAAACTTGCAACACCACCACATGCTATTAATCCTGATATGTTGCAAGTTATTGATGATGCTACTTCTTCCATGGATAATGCTTATGATGATGCCAGTACCTTGCTTGATAATGATGATGTGCCACCTGGTGAATTTCTTGATAAACAAATTGCTAGAGTAATACACCATGATGTTGTTGAATCTGATGATGAGCTTGAAAAACTAAAACTCTTGAAACACCTACTAGAACTAGCCCTCCTAGATATGAATTGACTAAGGTACTGGAAGGCTATGTTATGGACGAGGAGACAACTAGAGATATTCTTTCTTGTAGGGATAGAGATGATCTAGAGAAATTATTATGCAAGTATAAAGAAAAATCTCTGAATGCTAGAATGAAATATGGTTCTAAGTTTGCTACTTAATCGATCTTTATTGATGATAAAGATTATGAATTATCTGTCGACCCAGAGTTAATTACTTTGGTTGAATTTGATCCTTTCCATGGTTATGAAACTGAAACTGTTGTGGCACATCTTACTAAATTGAATGACATAGCCACCCTTTTTACTCATGATGAGAAAACCCGCCATTACTTTATTCTCAAATTATTTCTGTTCTCATTAAAGGGTGATGCTAAAGCTTGGTACAATACTCTTGCTCCTGGTTGTGTGCGTAGTCCCGAGGATATGATTTATTACTTCTCTGAAAAATATTTCCCTGCTCATAAGAAACAAGCCGCCTTGCAGGAAATATTTAACTTTGTGCAAACCAAAGAAGATAGTGTCCCACAACCTTGGGGGAGGCTTTGCCAATTACTTAATGCTTTGCCTGATCATCCTCTTAAGAAAAATGAAATACTTGATATCTTCTATAATGGACTAACCGATGCTTCTAGGGATTTCCTAGATAGTTGTGCTAGTTGTGTTTTTAGGGAATGAACTGTTGGGCTAGCTGAAGAATTATTGAATAATACATTGAAAAATTATGATGATTAGACTCTTCCTAAACCACCGCCTAAACCCACTCTGAAGAAGAGGGGTATATTATATCTCAGTCCTGAAGATATGCAAGAGGCAAAGAAATCCATGAAGGAAAATGTATTAAAGCTGAGGATGTTAAAAATTTACCTCATATTGAAGAAATACATGGGCTTAATACACCACCATTGCGTAAGGTGGTAGAGGTAAATTCTCTTATGAAATTCAATGATAATGACAATCTTCACAATATGCACCCTAGCCAATGCCTTTACGAGTTTGAAAACTACATTAGAAAACAAGATCACTGATAACCCACAAGTATAGGGGATCACAACAGTTTTCGAGGGTAGAGTATTCAATCCAAATTTATTGATTTGACACAAGGGGAGCCAAAGAATATTCTCAAGTATTGGCAGATGAGTTGTCAATTCAACCACACCTGGAAACTTAATATCGGCAGCAAGGTATTTAGTAGCAAAGTAATATTTTTGGTTTTATAGTGATTGTAACAGTAGCAACGGAAAAGTAAATAAGAAAAGAACAATATAGGAAAAGCTCGTGGGCATTGGATCGGTGATGGAGAATTATGTCGGATGCGATCAATCATGCAACAGTTATAACATAGGGTGACACAGAATTAGCTCCAATTCCTCAATGTAATGTTGGCATGTATTCTGAATATAGTCATACGTGCTTATGGAAAAGAACTTGCATGACATCTTTTGTCCTACCCTCCCGTGGCAGCGGGCGTAGGTGTCAAAACCGGCGGATCTCGGGTAGGGGGTCCCGAACTGTGCGTCTAAGGTCGATGGTAACAGGAGACAGGGGACACAATGTTTTACCCAGGTTCGGGCCCTCTCTATGGAGGTAATACCCTACGTCCTGCTTGATTAATCTTGATGAATATGAGTATTACAAGAGTTGATCTAAGACGAGATCGTAATGGCTAAACCCTAGAGGCCTAGCTTGTATGGTTATGATAATGTTTGTCCTAATAATCTATCGACTAGCCAGGCCTTGGCTTATATAATGCACCAGAGGCCTAGGATAACAAGAGTCCTAGCCGAATACGTTGGTGGAGAGGAGTCCTTGTCTTGATCACCATGTCTTGTGGAATACTCCTTGTATGCGGCATGGGCTGCCCGAAGTGGCCCATGAGTGAACCGCCATGGGGGTCCTCGGCCCGATCCACCTGGTCGGGAGACAATGTGGTGAGTACCCCCTAGTCCAGGACACCGTCAGTAGCCCCTGAACTGGTCTTCAAGTTGTGGACGCTCCTCGATCCTTCCGAACTGTTCTTCATCTTCGGTCGTTGGTCTTGAAAACTGGTTCAACAAATCTTCTCGTCTTAGATCTTGAGGATCACCAAAGTGAATCCGAAGGGTTTACACATCGGGTATCCGAGGATCCCCTTTAAGTTTCCGGCCTTTATCAATGCCTTGTTATTTTTATGCCACACCTTGGGTTTGAAGTTGTTCTCGAGCGGCGGTGTCCTCTTGCGTCCGAGCTCCAACGCCGGACTGCATTCGAGGTATCTTTTACAGCCGAGCACCAATGCAGAATTGCATCCGAGCTCTAGCACCGGACTGTATCCGAGCTCCAACACCGGACTGTATCCGAGGTGTCATAGATCACCTTGGTTCAAAAAAGTCGAAGGAGTTTAGCCGAGCTCAATGCTGGAAATGCCCTCTATGGAGCCAGCCACTGGTGCACAAGCTTTATGCCGGACTGCTTCTGAGGTGGTGCACCACCCCGACCGCGGGCCAATTTTTTGTCAATATTTTTGATTGGTGCAATTTATTCTCTGCCGAGATATATAGCTAGTATATGTATATCCAGTAGCCCTCAAGGTGTGTGTCGGTCTAAAACCCGAGATGCACCTAAAGGAAAACATAAAACTGATGATCCTAGTAGCCCCTGAGGCTCAGGTCGATTTGCAAAATTTGCATGAGGATCAACTCCTAGCTTGGCAGCATACGTAGGAATAGAAACGCAGTGTATTATATTAGAGGTAATAGTGATCGGCGGACGGTCCCCTGAGAGTGGGTCGTGAGAAGCCGCCATGATATATCAGCTTGATGCTGGATAAGTCCCAGACGGTACTTATTATTGTCCGAAGACGGGCTTGTCCATAGTCCGGTCATGCCGAACACTATGCACTTTGAATTTTCTACATTGAATAGGCAATGCAGTAGCCCCCGAGCCACTGGTCGGGTGGCAACACTAGATCAGGGGATCGATGTGACCATTTAATATTTATAAATAATGAGCGCGAAGCCCAGTAGCCCCCGAGCCTTAATGTGGACACGGTGGCCGGATTAAGGATCGATATCCGGAGTAAATCACAAATTATGTGTAATGATTCTATGTATCCAAGTACTTGATGTCTACTACACAACCATCTTCTTTTAGACGTTGTTGGGCCTCCAAGTGCAGAGGTTTGTAGGACAGTAGCAAATTTCCCTCAAGTGGATGACCTAAGGTTTATCAATCTGTGGGAGGCAAAGGATAAAGATGGTCTCTCTCAAGCAACCCTGCAACCAAATAACAAAGAGTCTCTTGTGTCCCCAACACACCCAATACAATGGTAAATTGTATAGGTGCACTAGTTCAGCGAAGAGATGGTGATACAAGTGCAATATGGATGGTAGATATAGGTTTTTGTAATCTGAAAATATAAAAACAGCAAGGTAACTAATGATAAAAGTGAGCATAAATGGTATTGCAATGCGTTGAAACAAGGCCTAGGGTTCATTCTTTCACTAGTGCAAGTTCTCTCAACAATAATAACATAATTGGATCACATAAATATCCCTCAACATGCAACGAAGAGTCACTCCAAAGTCCTAATAGCAGAGAACAAATGAAGAGATTATGGTAGGGTACCAAACCACCTCAAAGTTATTCTTTCTAATCAATCTATTCAAGAGTCCGTAGTAAAATAACATGAAGCTATTCTTTCCGTTCAATCTATCCTAGAGTTCGTACTAGAATAACACCTTAAGACACAAATCAATCAAAACCCCAATGTCACCTAGATATTCCAATGTCACCTCAAGTATCCGCAGGTATGATTATACGATATGCATCACACAATCTCAGATTCATCTATTCAAACGAACACAAAGTACTTCAAAGAGTGCTGTCGGTGTCAAAACCGGCAGATCTCGGGTAGGGGGTCCCTGTTGGGGAACGTAGTAGAACTTTAAAATTTTCTACGCATCACCAAGATCAATCTATGGAGTCATCTAGCAACGAGGGAGAGGGGAGTGCATCTACATACTCTTGTAGATCGCGAGCGGAAGCGTTCAAGAGAACGGGGTTGATGGAGTCGTACTCGTCGTGATCGAAATCACCGATGACCGAGCGCCGAACGGACGGCACCTCCGCGTTCAACACACGTACGGTTGGGGAAGACATCTCCTCCTTCTTGATCCAGCAAGGGGAAGGAGAGGTTGATGGAGATCCAGCAGCACGACATCGTGGTGATGGAAGCAGCGGTGATCTCGGCAGGGCTTCGCCAAGCTCCAATGAGAGAGAGAGGTGTTACGAGGGGAGAGGGAGGCGCCAGGGACTTGGGTGCGGCTGCCCTCCCTCCCCCCAGTATATATAGGACCCCTAGGGGGCGCTGGCCCTAGGAGATCCAATTTCCAGGGGGGGGGGGCGGCCATTGGGGGACTTGCCCCCCAAGTCAGGTGGGGCACCCCCACCCCTAGGGTTTCCAACCCTAGGCGCAGGGGGAGGCCCATGGGGGGCGCACCAACCCACCAGGGGCTGGTTCCCCTCCCACTTCAGCCCATGGGGCCCTCCGGGATAGGTGGCCCCACCCGGTGGACCCCCGGGACCCTTCCGGTGGTCCCAGTACAATACCGATTACCCCCGAAACTTTCCCGATGGCCGAAACTGGACTTCCTATATATAAATCTTCACCTCCGGACCATTCCGGAACTCCTCGTGACGTCCGGGATCTCATCCGGGACTCCAAACAACTTTCGGGTTACCGCATACTAATATCTCTACAACCCTAGCATTACCGAACCTTAAGTGTGTAGACACTACGGGTTCGGGAGACATGCAGACATGACCGAGACGACTCTCCGGTCAATAACCAACAGCGGGATCTGGATACCCATGTTGGCTCCCAGATGTTCCACGATGATCTCATCGGATGAACCATGATGTCAAGGATTCAATCAATCCCGTATTCAATTCCCTTTGTCAATCGGTACGTTACTTGCCCGAGATTCGATCGTCGGTATCCCAATACCTCGTTCAATCTTGTTACCGGCAAGTCACTTTACTCATACCGTAATGCATGATCGCGTGACCAAACACTTGGTCACATTGAGCTCATTATGATGATGCATTACCGAGTGGGCCCAGAGATACCTCTCCGTCATACGGAGTGACAAATCCCAATCTCGATCCATGTCAACCCAACAGATACTTTCGGGGATACCTGTAGTATACCTTTATAGTCACTCAGTTACGTTGTGATGTTTGGTACACCCAAAGCACTCCTACGGAATCCGGGAGTTACACGATCTCATGGTCTAAGGAAATGATACTTGACATTGGAAAAGCTCTAGCAAACGAACTACACGATCTTGTGCTATGCTTAGGATTGGGTCTTGTCCATCACATCATTCTCCTAATGATGTGATCCCGTTATCAATGACATCCAATCTCCATAGTCAGGAAACCATGACTATCTATTGATCAATGAGCTAGTTAACTAGAGGCTCACTGGGGACATGTTATGGTCTATGTATTCACACATGTATTATGATTTCCGGATAACACAATTATAGCATGAATAATAGACAATTATCATGAACAAGGAAATATAATACTAATCATTTTGTTATTGCCTCTAGGGCATATTTCCAACAGTCTCCCACTTGCACTAGAGTCTATATTCTAGTTACATTATGATGAATCGAACACCCATAGAGTTCTGGTGTTGATCATGTTTTGCTCGCGGAAGAGGTTTAGTCAACGGATCTGCGACATTCAGATCCATATGTACTTTGCAAATATCCATGTCTCCATCTTGAAAATTTTCACGAATGGAGTTGAAGCGACGCTTGATGTGCCTGGTCTTCTTGTGAAACCTGGGCTCCTTGGCAAGGGCAATAGCTCTAGTGTTGTCACAGAAGAGAGTGATCGGCCCCAACGCATTGGGTATGACTGCTAGGTCGGTGATGAACTCCTTCATCCAGATTGCTTCATGCGCTGCCTCCGAGGCTGCCATGTACTCCGCTTCACATGTAGATCCTGCCACGACGCTTTGCTTGCAACTGCACCAGCTTACTGCCCCACCATTCAAAATATACACGTATCCGGTTTGTGACTTAGAGTCATCCAGATCTGTGTCGAAGCTAGCGTCGACGTAACCCTTTACGACGAGCTCCTGGTCAGCTCCATATACGAGAAACATATCCTTAGTCCTTTTCATGTACTTCAGGATGTTCTTGACCGCTGTCCAGTGTTCCATGCCGGGATTACTTTGGTACCTTCCTACCAAACTCACAGCAAGGTTTACATCAGGTCTGGTACACAACATGGCATACATGATAGACCCTATGGCTGAGGCATAGGGGACGACACTCATCTTTTCTCTATCTTCTGCCGTGGTCGGACATTGAGCTGAGCTCAATTTCACACCTTGCAACACAGGCAAGAACCCCTTCTTGGACTGATCCATATTGAACTTCTTCAATATCTTATCAAGGTATGTGCTTTGTGAAAGACCTATGAGGCGTCTCGATCTATCTCTATAGATCTTGATGCCTAATATGTAAGCAACTTCTCCAAGGTCCTTCATTGAAAAACACTTATTCAAGTAGGCCTTAATACTCTCCAAAAGTTCTATATCATTTCCCATGAAAAGTATGTCATCCACATATAATATGAGAAATGCTACAGAGCTCCCACTCACTTTCTTGTAAACGCAGGCTTCTCCATAAGTCTGCATAAACCCAAACACTTTGATCATTTCATCAAAGCGAATGTTCCAACTCCGAGATGCTTGCACTAGCCCATAGATGGAGCGCTGGAGCTTGCATACCTTGTTAGCATTCTTAGGATCGACAAAACCTTCCGGCTGCATCATATACAATTCTTCCTTAAGAAAGCCGTTAAGGAATGCCATTTTGACGTCCATTTGCCATATCTCATAATCATAGTATGCGGCAATTGCTAACATGATTCGGACGGACTTCAGCTTCGCTACGGGTGAGAAGGTCTCATCGTAGTCAACCCCTTGAACTTGTCGATAACCCTTAGCGGCAAGTCGAGCCTTATAGATGGTAACATTACCATCCGCGTCCGTCTTCTTCTTAAAGATCCATTTATTCTCTATCGCTTGCCGATCAACGGGCAAGTGTCGGTGTACAAAAAGAGGGGCACACTTTTTGTACCCCTATAACTGTGCACGGGCAGTCTAAGCCACGGGCACCACCACACTGAGCAAGGCAAGGGAGGTGAGCCAAGGTAAGGCTGAAGCTCAGGAGAAGCAGAACGACGCCAAGACCAAGACCACAAAGAGCAAAGGGGACGAAGCGGACCCCCCGGCAAGATCCTTGCCGGGAGGCGGTTTTAGCAAACCCGACAAGACCCTTGTCGTGGCAGCTCGCCCCACACCTACGGAGTGAGTCACCCTTGAGTCCACTGCCCCCATGGGGCAAGGATTCGGGAGACATCCCCGTGGTGGCATGCAGATCTTTGTGAAGACATTCAAGATCAGGTACACCCTTCAGAAGATTATGATCCTTGGCGGGATCCCATCCAAGGAGGAACACAAGCCCGGCAAGAGCCTTGCCGGGGATGACAACAGGCGCCACGGCAAGACCCTTGCCGGGGCCCCGGCAAGGCCCTTGCCAAGAACACCCGTAGGGCCACCATCAGGCCCACACCAGTCAAACCTCCACCACCGTTCGCATGCAGCTGCCGACCCAACCAGCTGGGCAGGCACTTGCGTGGCGGCATGCGGATCTTCATGGAGACCCACCACTGCGCCACCTCAGCTGCCTGCCTGCCTACATGGCACCACGGGCGCCGCTGGCCAGGGCGCGTGTCGACACGAGAGGGAGCGGCGACGGACGAGACATGGCTCTCCCCCGTCCCCGATAAAGCAAGGACACCTGGGCAAGGCGCATTAAATGCGCCTTGTCATGTAATGCAAGGGATAACCTCACATCACTGTACCCTTTCCACCTCGTGTGTGCCACTGTGGCAACCCCTTTCCTATAAAAGGAGGCTCGAGGCGACCAGGAGGGGGATTCGGCTTTTTGGAGCTCCTCACGCCCCATAGCTAGCTCAAGAACACAAATATAAAATCCACCAAAGCAGGAGTAGGGTTTTACGCATCCTCGCGGCCCGAACCTGGATAAACGAACCGTGTGCTATCTGTTTGATCCGCTCTTCTCACGACCCCGCGCCCCGCAACCGTAGTAGGGATTCTTGTGATCCCATAGGTGTCGTTCCCACCGACAGCAAGTCTGTCAAAGTCCATACTTTGTTTTCATACATGGATCCTATTCGGATTGCATAGCTTCAAGCCATTTGTTGGAATCTGGGCCCGCCATTGCTTCTTCATAGTTTGAAGGTTCACCGTTGTCTAACAACATGATTTCCAGGACAGGGTTGCCATACCATTCTGGTGTGGAATGTGTCCTTGTGGACCTTCGAAGTTTAGTAGCAACTTGATCCGAAGTACCTTGATCATTATCATTAACTTCCTCTCTAGTCGGTGCAGGCACCACAGGAACATCTTCCTGAGCTGCGCTACTTTCCGGTTCAAGAGGCAGTACTTCATCGAGTTCTACTTTCCTCCCACTTACTTCTCTCGAGAGAAACTCTTTCTCCAGAAAGGACCCGTTCTTGGCAACAAAGATCTTGCCTTTGGATCTGAGGTAGAAGGTATACCCAATGGTTTCCTTAGGGTATCCTATGAAGACGCATTTTTCCGACTTGGGTTTGAGCTTTTCAGGTTGAAGTTTCTTGACATAAGCATCGCATCCCCAAACTTTTAGAAACGACAGCTTAGGTTTCTTCCCAAACCATAATTCATACGGTGTCGTCTGAACGGATTTAGACGGTGCCCTATTTAAAGTGAATGTAGCTGTCTCTAGAGCGTATCCCCAAAATGATAGCGGTAAATCAGTGAGTGACATCATAGATTGCACCATATCCAATAGAGTGCGATTACGACGTTTGGACACACCGTTACGCTGAGGTGTTCCAGGCGGCGCGAGTTGTGAAACGATTCCACATTTCCTTAAGTGCGTACCAAATTCATGACTTAAATATTCTCCCCCATGATCTGATCGTAAGAATTTTATCTTTTGGTCATGTTGATTCTCTACCTCATTCTGAAATTCCTTGAACTTTTCAAAGGTCTAGACTTGTGTTTCATCAAATAGACATACCCATATCTACTTAAGTCATCAGTGAGAGTGAGAACATAACGATAGCCACCGTGAGCCTCAATGCTCATTGGACCGCACACATTAGTATGTATAATGTCCAATAAGTTGGTTGCTCGCTCCATTGTTCCGGAGAACGAAGTCTTGGTCATTTTACCCATGAGGCATGGTTCACACGTGTCAAATGATTCGAGATCAAGAGACTCCAAAAGTCCATCTGTATGGAGCTTCTTCATGCGTTTGACACCAATGTGACCAAGGCGGCAGTGGCACAGATATGTGGGACTATCATTATCAATCTTACATCTTTTGGTATTCACACTATGAATATGTGTAACATCACGTTCGAGATTCATTAAGAATAAACCATTGACCAGCGGAGCATGACCATAAAACATATCTCTCATATAAATAGAACAACCATTATTCTCGGATTTAAATGAGTAGCGATCTCATATTAAACGAGATCCAGATACAATGTTCATGCTCAAAGCTGGCACTAAATAACAATTATTGAGGTTTAAAACTAATCCCGTAGGTAAATGTAGAGGTAGCGTGCCGACGGCGATCACATCGACCTTGGAACCATTCCCGACACGCATCATCACCTCGTCCTTCGCCAGTCTCCGCTTATTCCTCAGCTCCTGTTTTGAGTTACAAATGTGAGCAACCACACCGGTATCAAATACCCAAGAGCTACTATGAGTACTGGTAAGGTACACATCAATTACATGTATATCACATATACCTTTAGTGTTGCCGGCCTTCTTGTCCGCTAAGTATTTGGGGCAGTTCCGCTTCCAATGTCCCTTTCCCTTGCAATAAAAGCACTCAGTCTCAGGTTTGGGTCCATTCTTTGACTTCTTCCCGGCAACTGGTTTACTGGGCGCGGCAACTCCCTTGCCGTCCTTCTTGAAATTCTTCTTACCCTTGCCTTTCTTGAAACTAGTGGTTTTATTGACCATCAACACTTGATGTTCCTTTTTGATTTCCACCTCTGCTGATTTCAGCATTGAAAATACTTCAGGAATAGTTTTCACCATCCCCTGCATATTGTAGTTCATCACAAAGCTCTTGTAGCTAGGTGGGAGCGACTGAAGGATTCTGTCAATGACTGCCTCGTCCGGGAGGTTAATGTCCAGCTGGGACAAGCGGTTGTGCAACCCAGACATTTTGAGTATGTGCTCACTGACAGAACTATTTTCCTCCATCTTACAACTGTAGAACTTGTCGGAGACTTCATATCTCTTGACCCGGGCATGAGCTTGGAAAACCATTTTCAGCTCTTCGAACATCTCATATGCACCGTGTTGCTCAAAACGCTTTTGGAGCCCCGGTTCTAAGCTGTAAAGCATGCCGCACTGCACGAGGGAGTAATCATCAGCACGCGACTGCCAAGCGTTCATAACATCTTGGTTCTCTGGGATGGGTGCTGCACCTAGCGGTGCTTCTAGGACATATGCTTTCTTGGCAGCTATGAGGATGATCCTCAGGTTCCGGACCCAGTCCGTATAGTTGCTGCCATCATCTTTCAGCTTGGTTTTCTCTAGGAACGCATTGAAGTTGAGGTTGACATGAGCGTTGGCCATTTGATCTACAAGACATTTTGCAAAGGTTTTTAGACTAAGTTCATGATAATTAAGTTCATCTAATCAAATTATTTAATGAACTCCCACTCAGACAGACACCCCTCTAGTCATCTAAGTGATACATGATCCGAGTCAACTAGGCCGTGTCCGATCATCACGTGAGACGGACTAGTCATCATCGGTGAACATCTTCATGTTGATCGTATCTTCTATACAACTCATGTTCGACCTTTCGGTCTTCCGTGTTTTGAGGCCATGTATGGACATGCTAGGCTCGTCAAGTCAACCTAAGTGTATTGCGTGTGTAAATCTGGCTTACACCCATTGTATTCGAACATTAGAATCTATCACACCCGATCATCACGTGGTGCTTCGAAACAACGAACCTTCGCAACGGTGCACAGTTAGGGAGAACACTTTCTTGAAATTATTGTGAGGGGTCATCTTCTTTACTACCGTCGTTCTAAGCAAATAAGAAGCAAAAACATGATAAACATCACATGCAATCAAATAGTGACATGATATGGCCAATATCATTTGCTCCTTTTGATCTCCATCTTCGGGGCACCATGATCATCATCGTCACCGGCATGACACCATGATCTCCATCATCATGATCTCCATCATCGTGTCTTCATGAAGTTGTCTCGTCATCTATTACTTCTACTACTATGGCTAACGGTTTAGCAATAAAGTAAAGTAATTACATGACGTTTATATTGACACGCAGGTCATAAATAAATTAAGACAACTCCTATGGCTGCTGCCAGTTGTCATACTCATCGACATGCAAGTCGTGATTCCTATTACAAGAACATGATCAATCTCGTACATCACATATATCATTCATCACATCCTTTTGGCCATATCACATCACATGGCATAAGCTGCAAAAACAAGTTAGACGTCCTCTAATTGTTGTTGCATGTTTTTACGTGGCCGCTATAGGTTTCTAGCAAGAACGTCTCTTACCTACGTCAAAACCACAACGTGATATGCCAATTTCTATTTACCCTTCATAAGGACCCTTTTCATCGAATCCGATCTGACTAAAGTGGGAGAGACAGACACCCGCTAGCCACCTTATGCAACTAGTGCATGTCAGTCGGTGGAACCAGTCTCACGTAAGCGTACGTGTAAGGTCGGTCCGGGCCGCTTCATCCCACGATGCCGCCGAATCAAGATAAGACTAGTAACGGCAAGTAAATTGACAACATCAACGCCCACAACAACTTGTGTTCTACTCGTGCATAGAAACTACGCATAGACCTAGCTCATGATGCCACTGTTGGGGAACGTAGCAGAATTTTAAAATTTTCTACGCATCCCCAAGATCAATCTATGGAGTCATCTAGCAACGAGGGAGAGGGGAGTGCATCTACATACCCTTGTAGATCGTGAGCGGAAGCGTTCAAGAGAACGGGGTTGATGGAGTCGTACTTGTCGTGATCCAAATCACCGATGACCGAGCGCCGAACGGACGGCACCTCCGCGTTCAACACACGTACGGTTGGGGAAGAAGTCTCCTCCTTCTTGATCCAGCAAGGGGAAGGAGAGGTTGATGGAGATCCAGCAGCACGACGGCGTGGTGATGGAAGCAGCGGTGATCTCGGCAGGGCTTCGCCAAGCTCCAATGAGAGAGAGAGGTGTTACGAGGGGAGAGGGAGGCGCCAGGGACTTGGGTGCGGCTGCCCTCCCTCCCCCCCAGTATATATAGGACCCCTAGGGGGGGGGCGCCGGCCCTAGGAGATCCAATCTCCAAGGGGGCGGTGGCCAAGGGGGGGACTTGCTCGCCAAGTCAGGTGGGGCGCCCCCCACCCCTAGGGTTTCCAACCCTAGGCGCAGGGGGAGGCCCATGGGGGGCGCCAGCCCACCAAGGGCTGGTTCCCCTCCCACTTCAGCCCATGGGGCCCTCCGAGATAGGTGGCCCCACCCGGTGGACCCCCGGGACCCTTCCGGTGGTCCCGGTACAATACCGATTACCCCCGAAACTTTCCCGATGGCTGAAACTGGACTTCCTATATATAAATCTTCACCTCCGAACCATTCCAGAACTCCTTGTGACGTCCGGGATCTCATCTGGGACTCCGAACAACTTTCGGGTTACCGCATACTAATATCTCTACAACCCTAGCGTCACCAAACCTTAAGTGTGTAGACCCTACGGGTTCGGGAGACATGCAGACATGACCGAGACGACTCTTCGGTCAATAACCAACAGCGGGATCTGGATACCCATGTTGGCTCCCACATGTTCCATGATGATCTCAACAGATGAACCACGTTGTCGAGGATTCAATCAATCCCGTATTCAATTCCCTTTGTCAATCGGTACGTTACTTGCCCGAGATTCGATCGTCGATATCCCAATACCTCGTTCAATCTCGTTACCGGCAAGTCACTTTACTCGTACCGAAATGCATGATCCCGTGACCAAACACTTGGTCACATTGAGCTCATTATGATGATGCATTACCGAGTGGGCCCACAGATACCTCTCCGTTATACGGAGTGACAAATCCTAGTCTCGATCCGTGTCAACCCAACAGATACTTTCAGGGATACCTGTAGTATACCTTTATAGTCACCCAGTTACGTTGTGACGTTTGGTACACCCAAAGCACTCCTACGGCATCCGGGAGTTACATGATCTCATGGTCTAAGGAAATGATACTTGACATTGGAAAAGCTCTAGCAAACGAACTACATGATCTTGTGCTGTGCTTAGGATTGGGTCTTGTCCATCACATCATTCTCCTATTGATGTGATCCCGTTATCAATGACATCCAATGTCCATAGTCAGGAAACCATGACTATCTATTGATCAACGAGCTAGTTAACTAGAGGCTCACTAGGGACATGTTATGGTCTATGTATTCACACATATATTATGATTTCCGGATAACACAATTATAGCATGAATAATAGACAATTATCATGAACAAGGAAATATAATAATAATCATTTTATTATTGCCTCTAGGGCATATTTCCAACAGTCCCGAACTGTGCGTCTAAGGCGGATGGTAACAGAAGACAGGGACACGATGTTTTACCCAGGTTCGGGCCCTCTTGAGGCCTTGTTCGGTTAGACAGGGTTTGGAGAGGTTTGAAAGGGATTGGAGGGGATTAAATCCCTTGCAAGTTAAAATTCACCTCAAACCCCCCCAATCCCCTCCAATCCCTGTGCCAAGGGCATTAAACGAACAGGGCCTGATGGAGGTAAAACCCTACGTCCTACTTGATTAATATTGATGATATGGGTAGTACAAGAGTAGATCTACCACGAGATCAGAGAGGCTAAACCCTAGAAGCTACCCTATGGTATGATTGTATGTTGTCCTACGGACTAAAACCCCTCCGGTTTATATAAACACCAGAGGGGGCTAGGGTTACACAAGGTCAGTTACAAAGGAGGAGATATACACATCCGTATTGCCTAGCTTGCCTTCCATGCCAAGTAGAGTCTCATCCGGACATGAGACGAAGTCTTCAATCTTGTATCTTCATAGTCCAACAGTCCGGCCAAAGGATATAATCTGGATGTCCGGATACCCCCTAATCTAGGACTTCCTCAGTAGCCCCCGAACCAGGCTTCAATGACGATGAGTCCGGTGCACATTATTGTCTTCGGCATTGCAAGGCGGGTTCTTCTCCATCTTTCGAACATTTGTAAAGCAGTGTCCGGTCCCATAAATGTTTGGACCTCTTGGCTTCTATGCCCAATAAGGGCTTTCTCCTACGCGTCAAGTGAATACGAGGCGCCAGGGCATTTTTACATTCGCCCCCCTAACCAGATAAATAATTGTCTATTAAAGGGATGGGGATCCTTAGATCCGATCCATACCATCCTCCCCCAGTGAGAGTCCATCAGAGCGCGTTCCGGAAAGATCCATTCCAGCATGGCCGACCTCCGCAGCTCCTCCTCCCGCCCCCGAAGCCCTAAGCCCGGTGATTGGGAGAGGTGTTCAGTCCCACACAGTCGTTTAGTCGAACTGCAGACTAAGGGATTTCTCCCTCCGGCGTACATGGTGCTCGTTCAAGCCGGGCTTGCCACCAATAATGGCGGGGAGCAAGCGGAGAGCTTTCCCCGTCCCTCCATGGGGGAATGGGTCTGCCTTATTCCCTATCTATTAAGGGGACTCGGATTTCCAATTCATCCATTCCTCCGCGGGCTCCTGGAGTTCTACGGCCTCCAATTACACAATTTCACCCCCGCCTCCATCCTACATATCGCTGGCTATGTGGCTCTCTGCGAGTTGTTCCTGGGCTGCGAGGCTCACTTCGAGCTATGGAAAAGGCTATTTTTCCTCGTCCCTCGCACACAGAGGGGGTCACTTTATCAAGTGGGCGGAGCCGAAATATGGCGCATCGCCGATACCGGATACATGTCCGGTACTCCGAAGAAGTCACCCGATGACTGGCCTTCAGAATGGTTTTATATGGAGGACGTTCCCCTTCCGGACCCTATTCGGCAGGGTCTTCCTGAGTTCAACAATGCTCCTCTGAAGAAACGCCGAAGTTGGCGCCCACGGAGCCCCCAGGTGGAAGACAACGGAGAAGTCCTCTATCTAATGAACCGAATTAAAGCACTGGCTCGATCAGGATTGACAGTAATCGAAGTTATGTCGATTTGCATAATGCGGGGAGTGCAACCACTTCAATATCGTGGGCACCCCTTGTGGTGTTATAACGGGGCAGATGACGCCACCCGCTGTGGGCGTAAGGGTCCGGACAATGCTGCCACTTTAGCGAAAATTCTGTCCAAGTTGTTCAAGGGTGAGGAAGAGGAGTTCACCCGCATCAAGCCACGTGATGGATTCTCCATGTACAATCCTCCAGGCTGGGTAAGTTATATCCCCCTGCTCCCATTTTTCCCACATTCTTTGTCGTAAGTATTCACCTTGCCACTTTGCGACAGGAACTGCGAAAAGCCATAAAGGAGATCAGCAGCCCTTCTCCACAACCAGAGGACCCTGACCGGGCCCTTGACTCCAGACTTGAAGAAGATCCGGTCATATTCGTGGAGCTGATAGACCGGCAGTTCTATCAGTTAAGCTGCGACAAAGCCATAGTGGCCATTACGGCCGACTATCCTGGACTGCTCCCTGCATCGCACGTAAGAAAAACGAAAAATACCAACTCCAAAACTAGGATCCCCTTTTAGACACATGGCATTTTTACAGGGAAGGCATTCGGGACGCCCTGCCGAACCGCAACCACGCGCCAACAGGAGGCACCGAGGCCGGGTAGGCCAAAAAGGAAGGCGGTCAGGACGGAGATGCCGGCGCAAAGGTATAACAAACCCCGCTCCGTGGTTGTCATCTTTCTCGAAATATAATGATGCCCGTGTTTTTTAACAGAAAAACGCTCGCCAAAATATGTCCGGCGATGTTACCAATCACGCTTCCACCAGCCGGGTGCCAGGACCGGACATAGAGGCGGAAGCCGATATGGGGCGGGCGCCGGATAATCCCCCTACAGAGGATGCAGATAGATTATCCGCTACCAACTCAGAGGTGGAAAGTGCCATGAATCATAGGCGCCGCCGGGCCGTACTCCGTGACGCCTGTTTCTCGCCAGAGGCTTTTGATGCCTTCAATTCCGGAGAGGCGTACCTCCGAGCTGCTCAAGATGGTCTAGCCAGAGCCACGGATCAGTATGTAAAGGATGTACGGGTAAGTAAATCTGACGATTTATATGTATCAGTAGCCCCTGAGACTTGAAACAGTTAGCAGAACTAATTTAAGGATCATCTTTATTGTGCAGGTTCTTACAGAGAAGAATACTAGGCTGTCACAGGAGCTAGAGGAATGCAAGACCCAGCTGCGGGCTGCTGTGGCCGCATTGCAGGAACCGAAAAAGTCACCTGCTGGTAACATTTACTTTAAAGAATGATGGTTACCATATAATGTGCGGCATGGCTGCAGATCTAACAACAGGTGTTGCAGATGAATCCGGAGGACCAGCATGTTATGCGATGGCTAGAGGCTGGCAAACGCGTGCTGACTGAGGTTAGGCGGGAGAAAAACAATCTCCAAGACGCCAATATTAAGCTGAGCGTGGAACTAAAAGACGTTCGGGGCCAGCTTGCAGACTCCGAGAAGGAGAATAAGCGGCTTCGGCGCAGCATTTTCAGTAAGTGCTTGAACGAATCCTTTTAAAGGAGTTCGGCGAAGAAGCCGACTAACAACGTTATGTCTGTAGGTATGCTGACGGGTCATCCCGCGGAGGAAATTCCCGGGTCTGTGGGTGATCTTCTATCCGAGCTGTCACATCTGCACGAACAAGTTCGGCAGGTGATGCAGGGTGTTGCCCAGGCCTTGTGGCAGTCCGTCTCCCTGCCAGAGGGCGTTGCAGAGCTTGTGGAGAAGCTCAAGGGAGCACGGCGGCGCTTCCGATTATGGAAGATATCAGCCTACTGACAGGGTGCCAGAGAAGCCGGGGCCATGGTGAAGACGCGGTATACCAAGGCAGACCCAAATCACATGGCCGAGGTCGGACCTGTGGGGCCCGATAGAAAGGAGATCCCTGTTAGCTTAGTTTATGGGCAAGTAGAATTAGCCGCAAAGTATTCCCAACAGGATTGTAAGCTAGACCGCCTGTTGAATGGTACAGAAGAGGAATTTAGTCAGTCTGCATGACTATGTAATGAAAGTGACATGTAGAATGCCTTCTAGCCAAATTGTAGATCATTTGTCTTGGCGGACCTTTTCGCTTCAACCTCGGGACCCGATAGTCCGGAGTGTATCCGAATACCCGCGCAGTTATATAAGAACCGGGGTATGCGTGGAGACCAGGCGTAGGGGTCATTAGTGCTTGAATAGACAAGTGCCCAACTAGTTACGTTATATTACATGGTTAGTAAGAAACATCTTCCAGGGAGAATAGTTCCGTTAAGGGTTCCTTTCCCTGGGTAAGCATGCCCTAAAGTGCATGTCCGGACTGCAATAGGAAACACAGGAAAAACATCTGGGGGCAGATATGGATAATAAATAAAAATCATCTTTTGTTCACCGGTCGAATATTCCCTTAAGAACGCTAGCTTTCGGCTTCACCCAGTCTGAGGTACACATCCGGCTGACCCGGCAGTAACAATCGAGAGGTGCTCCCCTTATGCCCTAGCCGAATTAACGGGAACATAGGGCATAAATACAAGAGCCAGGCAACCTAGCTTGGCCAAAACTTAAGTCATATCGATGCATATAATGGCGAAAAAGGTACATGCGGAAGCATGACGCATGTGCGGGGCCTGAGCCGCAGATAAATAATTAAGCTTCTATGAAAGAAGCCCCCAGGTATGATGAGCGCGGCTGGCGCATCTATAATGTGCAAGCGAGGCACAAGTTGGCCTTTGAAGGCCTAGAGAAAGAATAGAAGAAAGGAAGAAAGAAAAACAAGACAGATAATGTATATGCAAAAAATGGACAAATGGAGGGGACGAACATAGAGTCCGGTGCTAGGCGTAGAATCTTCGGAGCCTGGCCGCGTTCCATGGGTTCGGCTCGAGTCGACTAGTCGTTGCATCCCGCAGTCGGTACGCTCCACCGGTCATAACTTGGTCAATAATGAAGGGACCTTCCCATTTGGGCTCAAGCTTGTTCTTTTTCTTATCCGGCAGGCGTAGAACTAGTTCACCGACGTTATAAGTTTTGGCCCGTACTTCTCTGCTTTGGTATCTGCGAGCCTGTTGCTGATAAAATGCGGAACGGGCTTTGGCTACGTCGCGCTCCTCCTCTAGGGTGTCCAGACTGTCCTGCCGATCGAGCTCGGCTTCTCTTTCTTCGTACATTTGCACTCGAGGTGAGTCATGAATTATGTCACAGGGCAAGACTACCTCTGCGCCGTACACCATAGAGAAGGGTGTATATCCGGTACTATGATTCGGCGTGGTCCGCAGCCCCCAGAGTATGGAGTCGAGCTCCTCTACCCAGTGCATGTTAGACTCCATTAAGGAACACACTAATCTGGGTTTAATGCCGCTCATTATAAGACCGTTTGCTCACTCGACTTGACCGTTGGTTTGTGGGTGATAGACTGAAGCATAATCGAGCTTGATGCCCATTTTGCTGCACCAGAGTTTTACCTCATCGGCTGTGAAGTTTGTGCCATTGTTAGTGATGATGCTGTGGGGGACGCCATAACGGTGTACGACCCCAGATATGAAGTCTATCACTGGTCCAGATTTGGCTGTTTTAACAGGTTTGGCCTCTATCCATTTGGTGAATTTATCCACCATGACCAGTAAGTATTTTTTCTTGTGGGTTCCCCCTTTAAGGGGTCCAACCATGTCAAGCCCCCAGACCACGAAGGGCCACGTAATGGGGATTGTTTGGAGGGCGGTGGGTGGCATGTGGCTTTGATTTGCAAAGAGCTGGCAACCGGCGCAATGTTGGACCAAGTCATGTGCATCTGGCCGTTGGCTAATAGAATCTTGTACGGAAGGCCTTGCTTACAAGAGCTCGGGCTGCGGCATGGTGACCGCCAAGTCCGGCGTGGATTTTTGCCAAAAGGTTCCGCCCTTCCTCTTCGGAGATGCACCTTTGAAGGACTCCAGTAGTGCTTTTTTTATACAATTCTCCCTCGTGGACCCTGTAGGCCTTAGATCGCCGCACTATGCAGCGTGCCTCATTTTGGTCCTCCGGAAGTTCCTGCCTAATTAGGTAGGCCAGGAATGGTTCTGTCCACGGGGCGATAATGGCCATTATTACGTGGGCTGAAGGTGTTATTTCAGTGGCGGAGCCTCCGATTGTGTCAGAGTATTCAGTATCGGGCATTTTGGCCAGGTCCAGACTATTTTTACCGGTGTCCCCTTCCCATACTACGGATGGCTTGAACAGCCTTTCCAGAAATATGTTGGGGGGGACCGCATCGCGTTTTGCACCGATGCAGGCGAGGATATCCGCCGCTTGATTATTTTCCCGAGCCACATGGTGGAATTCGAGTCCCTTGAACCGAGCTGACATTTTTAGGACGACATTTCGTTAGGCCGCCATTTTCGGATCCTTGGCGTCCAAGTCTCCATTTATTTGGGATATTGCAAGGTTTGAATCCCCACGCACCTCCAGGCGTTGAATGCCCATGGAGACTGCCATCCGAAGACCATGCAACAAAGCTTCGTATTCGGCTGCGTTGTTGGAGTCTGTATACAATATTTGCAGTACGTACTAAACGGTATCTCCGGTTGGGGATGTCAGGACGACGCCAGCCCCTAGACCAGCCAACATTTTAGAACCATCGAAGTGCATGATCCAATTGGAGTATGTGCCGTACTCTTTAGGGAGTTCGGCCTCCGTCCATTCGGTGACAAAGTCGGCCAATACTTGCGACTTAATGGCCCATCGAGGTTTGTATGTTATGTCGAACGGGAGGAGCTCAATGGCCCATTTAGTAATCCGGCCCGTAGCATCGTGGTTGTTTACAATATCATTAAGTGGCACTTCCGAGGCTACTATAATCGAACACTCTTGAAAGTAGTGTCGCAGCTTTCGGGATGCCATGAATACCGCATAGGCTATCTTTTGATAATGTGGGTACCGTGATTTGCATGGAGTGAGGACAATGGATACATAGTATACCAGCCTTTGAAGAGGGAATTTATGTCCGGCAACTTATCGTTCGACAACGAGCACTGCGCTTACAACTTGATGAGTTGCCGCAATGTACAACAGCATTGGTTCGCCGATGTTTGGCGCAGCCAGGATTGGGTTGGTTGCCAAAATGGCCTTTATTTCTTCCAATCCGGCTGTGGCAGCGTCCGTCCACTCAAAGTGTTCGGTGCGCCGAAGGAGGCGATAAAGGGGTAAAGCCTTTTCTCCTAAGCGGGAGATAAAGCGGCTTAGAGCCGCCACGCATCCAGTTAACTTATGGATTTGTTTGAGGTCTATTGGGGTAGCCAACTGTGGCAAAGCTTGGATTTTGGCCGGATTAGCTTCAATACCTCTATTGGAGACAATGAAACCCATGAGCTTTCCGACTGGTACGCCGAAAACGCATTTTTCCGGATTGAGCTTGATGTCGTATGTTCGAAGGTTGTCGAATGTGAGCTTCAAGTCATCTATCAAAGAGTCGACGTGCTTGGTTTTGACGACCACATCGTCTACGTATGCCTCTACTGTTTTGCCGATTTGTTTCTCCAGACATGTCCGAATCATGCGCTGATATGTTGCGCCGGCGTTTTTGGGCCCAAAAGGCATTGTGTTGAAACAGAAGGGACCGTATGGTGTGATGAATGCCGTTGCGGCTTGGTCGGACTCCGCCATCTTGATTTGGTGGTAACCGGAGTATGCATCGAGGAAACACAATGACTCGTGTCCTGCGGTGGCATCGATAATTTGATCGATGCGGGGGAGGGGGAAGGGATCCTTTGGGCAAGCTTTATTGAGGTCCTTGAAATCGACACAAAGGTGCCAGGATTTATCCTTCTTTGGTACCATCACCAGGTTTGCTAGCCAGTCTAGGTGTTTTATTTCTCTAATGAATCCGACCTCCAATAACTTGGCTAGTTCCTCTCCCATGGCTTGTCTCTTAGGTTCAGAGAAACGCTGAAGAGCCCGCTTGACCAGCTTGAATTCCTTTAGAATATTGAGGCTGTGCTCGGCCAGCCTGCGTGGGATTCCTGGCATGTCTGAAGGGTGCCAGGAAAAAATGTCCCAGTTCTCGCGTGGGAACTCTCGTAGTGCGGCATCTACGTCAGGGGTTAACTGTGCCCCGATGGAAGCTGTTTTTGTAGGGTCCATTGGATGGACTTGGAATTTGACTATTTCATTCGCCGGTTTAAAGGGGGTGGACTTGGGTCTCTTGTCGAGTATCACATCGTCCCTGTTCTCCGTGGAGCGTAGCGCAGTCAGTTCCTCAGCCGCTAGGCCTTCGGATAATGCCTCGAGGGCCAGTGCGGCTGTCTTGTTTTTGGCGCGGAGTGTTGTGTCCGGATCACTAGAAAGAGTGATAATTCCGTTGGGCCTGGGCATTTTGAGCTTCATGTACCCATACTGGGGTATGGCTTGGAAGATTGTGAACGCCTCCGCCCTAACAGGGCGTGGTAACCGCTACTGAACGGGGCCACTTGGAACGTAATCTCTTCGGACCTATAATTCTCCGTTGTGCCGAACACCACATCTAGTGTGATTTTGCCTGTACAGCGTGGTTCCCGACTGGGGATAATTCCTCTAAAGGTTGTGCTGCTTCGCTCGATGCGGTTCTAGTCTATTTCCATTTTTTGAAGGGTTTCCTCATAGATGAGGTTTAATCCGCTGCCGCCGTCCATGAGTACCTTGGTGAGTCGAAAGCCGTCCACAATTGGACTGAGGACCAGTGCGGCTGGTGCTTGGGCTGTTCGGAATTTAGGTTCATCACTGGCATTGAAGGTAATAGCTGTGTCACTCCATGGATTTATTGCTGCTACGTGGCAGATTTCGGCCATGGTGTAGAGTGTTCGCTTGCGCCTATTATTTGACGCAAATGTCTCGAAGACTTTTAACACCGTATTGTTATCCATGAGATGGTGCTCTATGGCATTTGGGATAAGAAGATCCTCACCACTTTTGGCCACCTACCGAGTATCCAACATGCTCTAAGGCTGTGCGTTGGTATTGTATCTGCTGTACTATGAATTTTGCATGGTCCATTGAGCCATCCCTCCAGTACGGTTCCATGCCCTATAGAGGGTTTTTGCTTTTTGGTAGTTAACCCGGGTGTCTTTTGATAGTGCAACCTTTTATTTCAGACTGGGTTCGTATTTAGGGCCGGATTATCCCAAAAGTTTGTTTCGGTTTTCCAGGCACTTTCCATCGCACAGTACTTTCGTACTATGGACGCCAAGTCAGCGAAGCGTGATATCTCACGGCGATTTATGGCGTTAAGGATTCCCTTGTCTGTGTAATTATTGCAGAAAAATAAGATTGCGTCTTCCTCGCGACAGTCCTTAACCTTGTTCATCGCAAGGAGGAATCTGGCCCAATAGTGATGTACTATTTCTTGGGGCTCTTGCCTGATGTGGGAAAGATCGCTTATGTTTGGGTGGGTGGGTGGAATTGAATCCGAATCCTTACCCGATCTGGGATCCAGGGGCCGAGGAATTTCCAATTTTGGAAATTCTGGTTCCGGGGTGTTGCCCAATAATCCTGGCCCGCTGGCTGACTCTAAGTTCATGGATTGGATGCTGTCCTCCCGCGAACGGGTATCCGGCCCGGAGAGCTCAGGAATCCGGACATATTTGGTCCTCAATATGGAGGAGAGGTCGCCGCATTGTTCCTCCACCACTGCAATATGATGGGTGACCGGCGGAGAGTTAATCTCCCTTTGATCGGGTTTAAGCCCAATCCGATCATAGTCCGTAGCGACTCCCAGGGCGATGATGCGATCCAAGAGCTTGTTTATGGAGGCGAGCTCCACCGGATCCATCTGTTCGGCGAGTGTCGACTTAACGTGGAGGCTGTTTTCGATGACCCGAGAAGTCATCATCGGCGCGGCGGCCGAACAGGCGATCATGATGAAACCGCCTAGCCGGAGAGTTTGGCCGATAGACAAAGCTCCCCCAACAGTAATACCATCTTTAAAGACGAGACGAGACATCCTTCCTTCTGGCGACGTCACAGAGGAACTCTCAATGAAAGCACCAATGTCGGTGTCAAAACCGGCGGATCTCGGGTAGGGGGTCCCGAACTGTGCGTCTAAGGCGGATGGTAACAGGAGACAGGGGACACGATGTTTTACCCAGGTTCAGGCCCTCTTGATGGAGGTAAAACCCTACGTCCTGCTTGATTAATATTGATGATATGGGTAGTACAAGAGTAGATCTACCACGAGATCAGAGAGGCTAAACCCTAGAAGCTAGCCTATGGTATGATTGTATGTTGTCCTACAGACTAAAACCCCTCCGGTTTATATAGACACCAGAGGGGGCTAGGGTTACACAAGGTCGGTTACAAAGGAGGAGATATACACATCCGTATTGCCTAGCTTGCCTTCCATGCCAAGTAGAGTCTCATCCGGGCATGAGACGAAGTCTTCAATCTTGTATCTTCATAGTCCAACAGTCCGGCCAAAGGATATAATCCGGATGTCCGGATACCCACTAATCCAGGACTCCCTCAAGTGCCCCAAAGTTTCTACTGGAGAGTCAAGACGAAAACGTGTGCCAGCCCCTATGCACAGGTTCATGGGCGGAACCCGCAAGTTGATCACCAAAACATACATCAAGTGAATCAATAGAATAACCCATTTTCACCACGGTTATCCCACGCAAGACATACATCAAGTGTTCTCAAATCCTTAAAGACTCAATCCGATAAGATAACTTCAAAGGGAAAACTCAATCCATTACAAGAGAGTAGAGGGGGAGAAACATCATAAGACCCAACTATAATAGCAAAGCTCGCGATACATCAAGATCGTACCACCTCAAGAACACGAGAGAGAGAGAGAGAGAGATCAAACACATAGCTACTGGTACATACCCTCAGCCCCGAGGGAGAACTACTCCCTCCTCGTCATGGAGAGCACCGGGATGATGAAGATGGCTACCGGAGAGGGATTCCCCCTCCGGCAGGGTGCCGGAACGGGTCTAGATTGGCTTTCGGTGGCTACGGAGGCTTCTAGCGGCGGAACTCCCGATCTATTATGCTCCCCGAAGTTTTTAGGGTATATGGGTATATATGGGAGGAAGAAGTACGTCGGTGGATCTCCGGGCTGTCCACGAGGCAGGGGGGCGCGCCCAGGGGGGTTGGCATGCCCCCCACCCTCGTGGGCAGCCGGGACTCTCCTGGTCCATCTCCGATACTCCGTGGGCTTCTTCTGGTCCAAAAATAAATTCCGTGAAGTTTCAGGTCAATTGGACTCCGTTTGATTTTCTTTTTCTGTGATACTCTAAATCAAGGAAAAAACAGAAACTGGCACTGGGCTCTGGGTTAATAGGTTAGTCCCAAAAATCATATAAAATAGCATATAAATGCATATAAAACATCAAAGGTTGATAATATAATAGCATGGAACAATCAAAAATTATAGATACGTTGGAGACGTATCAGCATCCCCAAGCTTAATTCCTGCTCGTCCTCAAGTAGGTAAATGATAAAAACAGAATTTTTGATGTGGAATGCTACCTAACATATTTATCCATGTAATTCTCTTTGTTGTGGCAAGAATATTCAGATCTATAAGATTCAAGATAAAAGTTCAATATTGACATAAAAATAATAATACTTCAAGCATACTAACTAAGCAATTATGTCTTCTCAAAATAACATGGCCAAAGAAAGTTCATCCCTACAAAATCATATAGTTTAGTCATGCTCCATTTTCGTCACACAAGAATGCTCTCATCATGCACAACCCCGATGACAAGCCAAGCAATTGTTTCATACTTTAGTAATCTCAAACTTTTTCAATCTTCACGCAATACATGAGCGTGAGCCATGGATATAGCACTATGGGTGGAATAGAATATAGTGATGGGGGTTATGCGGAGAAGACAAAAAAGGGAGAAAGTCTCACATCAACGAGGCTAATCAATGAGCTATGGAGATGCCCATCAATTGATGTTAATGCAAGGAGTAGGGATTGCCATGCAACGAGTGCACTAGAGCAATAAATATATGAAAGCTCAACAAAAGAAACTAAGTGGGTGTGCATCCAACTTGCTTGCTCACGAAGACATAGGGCATTTGAGGAAGCCCATTGTTGGAATATAAAAGCCAAATTCTATACTTAAAAGTTCCCACTAGTATATGAAAGTGACAAAACAAAAGACTCTCTATCATGAAGATTATGGTGCTACTTTGAAGCACAAGTGTGGTAAAAAGGATAATAACATTGTCCCTTCTGTCTTTTTCTCTCATATTTTTTTGGGCCTTCTCTTTTTTATGGACTTTCTCTTTTTTTCCTCACTTGGGACAATGCTCTAGAAAATTATGATCATCACACATCTATTTATTTACAACTCAACGATTACAACTCGATACTAGAACAAAGTATGATTCTATATGAATGCCTCCGGCGGTGTACCGGGATATGCAATGAACCAAGAGTGACATGTATGAAAGGATTATGAATGGTGGCTTTGCCACAAATACTATGTCAACTACATGATCATGCAAAGCAATATGACAATGATGAACGTGTCATGATAAACGGAACGGTGGAAAGTTGCATGGCAATATATCTCGGAATGGCTATGGGAATGCCATAATAGGTAGGTATGGTGGCTGTTTTGAGGAAGATATAAGGAGGTTTATGTGTGAAAGAGCGTATCATATCACGGGGTTTGGATGCACTGACGAAGTTTGCACCAACTCTCAATGTGAGAAAGGGCAATGCACGGTACTTAAGAGGCTAGCAATGATGGAAAGGTGAGAGTGCGTATAATCCATGGACTCAACATTAGTCGTAAAGAACTCACATAATTGTCGCAAAAATCTACAAGTCATCAAAAACCAAGCACTACGCGCATGCTCCTAGGGGGATAGATTGGTAGGAAAAGACCATCGCTTGTTCCCGACCGCCGCTCATAAGGAGGACAATCAAAGAACACCTCATGTTTCAAATTTGTTACATAACGTTTACCATACGTGCATGCTACGGGACTTGCAAACTTCAACACAAGTAATTTTCAAATTCACAACTACTCAACTAGCACAACTTTGATATCACTACCTCCATGTCTCAAAACAATCATCAAGCATCAAACTTCTCATAGTGTTCAATGCACTTATATGAAAGTTTTTATTATATCCCTCTTGGATGCCCATCATATTAGGACTAAATTCATAACCAAAGCAAATTGCCATGCTGTTTAAGACTCTCAAAATAATCTAAGTGAAGCATGAGAGAATAATAGTTTCTATAAAACAAAACCACCACCGTGCTCTAAAAGATATAAGTGAAGTACTAGAGCAAAAACTATATAACTCAAAAGATATAAGTGAAGATCAATGAGTAGTCGAATAATTATGCAACTATGTGAAGACTCTCTAACATTTAATAATTTAAGATCTTGGTATTTTATTCAAACAGCAAGCAAAACAAAATAAAATAAAATGATGCTCCAAACAAAACACATATCATGTGGTACATAAAAATATAGCTCCAAGTAAAGTTACCGATGAACGAAGGCGAAAGAGGGGATGCCTTCCGGGGCATCCCCAAGCTTAGGCTCTTGGTTGTCCTTGAATATTGCCTTGGGGCGCCTTGGGAATCCCCAAGCTTAGGCTCTTGCCACTCCTTATTCCATAATCCATCAAAACTTAACCCAAAACTTGAAAACTTCACAACACAAAACTCGAAATAGAAAATCTCGTGAGCTCCGTTAGCGAAAGAAAACCAAACACCACTTCAAGGTACTGTAATGAACTCATTATTGATTTATATTGTTGTTAAACCTACTGTATTCCAACTTCTCTATGGTTTATAAACTATTTTACTAGCCGTAGATTCATCAAAATAAGCAAACAACACACGAAAAACAGAATCTGTCATAAAACAGAACAGTCTGTAGTAATCTGTAACTAACGCAAACTTCTGGAACCCAAAAAATTCTAAATAAATTGCTGGACGTGAGTAATTTATCTATTAATCATCTGCAAAAAGAATTAACTAAATAGCACTCTCCAATAAAAAATGGCAGCAATTCTCGTGAGCGCTAAAGTTTCTGTTTTTTACAGCAAGATCAACAAGACTTTCCCCAAGTCTTCCCAACGGTTCTACTTGGCACAAACACTAATTAAGACATAAAAATCAATCATAACAGAGGCTAGATAAATTATATATTAATAAACAGGAACAAAAAGCAAGGAACAAAAATAAAGTTGGATTGCCTCCCAACAAGTGCTATCATTTAACGCCCCTAGCTAGGCATGATGATTTAAATGATGCTCACATAAAAGATAAGAATTGTAACATAAGGAGGGCATCATGAAGAATATGACTAGAAAATTTAAGCATAACCAACTTCCTATTCGTAGGGATTTTGTGAGCAAACAACTTATGGGAACAAGAATCAACTTGCATAGGAAGGTAAAACAAGCATAACTTCGTAACTTTAAGCACATACAGAGGAAACTTGATATTATTGCTATTCCTACAAGCATATATTCCTCCATCATAATAATTTTCAGTAGCATCATGAATGAATTCAACAATATAACCAGCACCTAAAGCATTCTTTTCATGATCTACAAGCATATAAATTTTATTACTCTCCACAGAAGCAAAATTCTTCTCATTTGGAATAGTGGGAGTACCATAAGAGACTCGAATAGTATAAATTGTTTCCACATTAAAAGAGTAATGTTCAGAAAAAGGGTAATCATAATCATGACAAGTTTTATAAATATAATCATCACTACTTTTTATAGCATAAGTGTCATCACAATAATCATCATAAGTAGCAACTTTGTTCTCATCATAATCAATTGAAACCTCTTCCAAGATAGTGGAATCATTACTAAATAAAGTCATGACCTCTCCAAATCCACTTTCAACAATATAATCATGATAAGTAGGAGGAATGCTATCATCATTATAAATTTGCATATCAAAACTTGGGAGACTGAAAATATTATATTCATTAAACGTAGCATCCCCAAGCTTGGGACAAACATTAATTGCAGCAAATATATTCTCAACAACATCATCTTCATCAAACATAGCATCCCCAAGCTTGGGCCTTTTCATATCATAAGCATAATCACTCTCATCATCAATAGTATGGATAGCACCGATAGTATAGCAATTATTATCATCACAATGAGTAAGAGGAGCAACATTATTTGGGAGAGATACCTTTCTACCTTTGCTTCTCCGTCTTTTCTTTTTCTTATTCACATCATGTGTGGGTTTAATCTTCCTTTTGGAGATCCTTATTAATGAGATTGGTTGAATAGAAGGCTCCTCCTCGTTACCTGATTCATCATAAGAAATAATAGGAGGATATTGGGAAGTCTCTTCCCTTTCATTAGTATTATCTTCATCCTCTATTTGTTTTATTTTCTTTATGTAATTGGCAATATAAGGGTTTTCAATGCAATTCACCGCACAATACATATAAATTTCCTCTAGATCAAAATCAAGAAATTTATCTAAATTAAATTTTGGAATATCCTCAGTTATACGTTTCATTTCTTTATAACCCAAAATAAGACTAAGCTCTTTATGATGCTCAAGGGTAATCAAGTTATCACAATTTTTGGACACGACTTGATCATGAAACAAATAGCATTGGATCTTTAAATGACCATGTTCATTGCAAAGTTCACAAGGATGGCGATAAATATTGAATCTTTCAGCACAAACATCTAGCCTTTCTTGCAACAATTTAGTTTCTAAATGAGTATGCCTCTTCCAATATCTATCTTCTCTATTTGGTGTGTACTTGCAAACCCAATGCACTCCACAAAAGTTGACATGTTTATAGGAGACATTTTCATCATAACTAGTGCAATCATCATTAGTACTATGGATATTCAAGGAGTTCATACTAACAACATTGCAATCATGCTCATCATTCAAAGATTTAGTGCCAAACATTTTAATGCATTCTTCTTCTAACACTTTGGCACAATTTTCCATTCCATCATACTCACGAAAGATATTAAAAAGATGAAGCGTATGAGGCAAACTTAATTCCATTTTTTGTAATTTTCTTTTATAAACTAAGCTAGTGATAAAACAAGAAACTAAAAGACTCGATTGCTAGATCTAAAGATATACCTTCAAGCACTCACCTCCCCGGCAACGGCGCCAGAAAAGAGCTTGATGTCTACTACACAACCTTCTTCTTGTAGATGTTGTTGGGCCTCCAAGTGCAGAGGTTTGTAGGACAGTAGCAAATTTCCCTCAAGTGGATGACCTAAGGTTTATCAATCCGTGGGAGGCGTAGGATGAAGATGGTCTCTTTCAAGCAACCCTGCAACCAAATAACAAAGATTCTCTTGTGTCCCCAACACACCCAATACAATGGTAAATTGTATAGGTGCACTAGTTCGGCGAAGAGATGGTGATACAAGTGCAATATGGATGGTAGATATAGGTTTTTGTAATCTGAAAATATAAAAACAGCAAGGTCACTAATGATAAAAGTGAGCACAAACGGTATTGCAATGTGTTGAAACAAGGCCTAGGGTTCATACTTTCACTAGTGCAAGTTCTCTCAACAATAATAACATAATTGGATCACATAACTATCCCTCAACATGCAACAGAGTGTCACTCCAAAGTCACTAATAGCGGAGAACAAACGAAGAGATTATGATAGGGTACGAAACCACCTCAAAGTTATTCTTTCTGATCGATCTATTCAAGAGTCCATAGTAAAATAACATGAAGCTATTCTTTTCGTTCAATCTATCCTAGAGTTCGTACTAGAATAACACCTTAAGACACAAATCAATCAAAACCCTAATTTCACCTAGATACTCCAATGTCACCTCAAGTATCCGCGGGTATGATTATATGATATGCATCACACAATCTCAGATTCATCTATTCAAACCAACACAAAGTACTTCAAAGAGTGCACCAAAGTTTCTACCGAAGAGTCAAGACGAAAGCGTGTGCCAACCCCTATGCATAGGTTCATGGGCGGAACCCGCAAGTTGATCACCAAAACATACATCAAGTGAATCAATAGAATAACCCATTGTCACCACGGTTATCCCACGCAAGACATACATCAAGTGTTCTCAAATCCTTAAAGACTCAATCCGATAAGATAACTTCAAAGGGAAAACTCAATCCATTACAAGAGAGTAGAGGGGGAGAAACATCATAAGATCCAACTATAATAGCAAAGCTCACGATACATCAAGATCGTCCCACCTCAAGAACACGAGAGAGAGAGAGAGAGATCAAACACATAGCTACTGGTACATACCCTCAGTCCCGAGGGAGAACTACTCCCTCCTCGTCAGGGAGAGCACCAAGATGATGAAGATGGCCACCGGAGAGGGATTCCCCCTCCGGCAGGGTGCCGGAACGGGTCTAGATTGTCTTTCGGTGGCTACGGAGGCTTCTGGTGGCGGAACTCCCGATCTATTGTGCTCCCCAAAGTTTTCAGGGTATATGGGTATATATGGGGGGAAGAAGTACGTCGGTGGATCTCCGGGCAGTCCATGATGCAGGGGGGCGCGCCCAGGGGGGTGGGCGCACCCCCCACCCTCGTGGGCAGCCCGGGACTCTCCTGGCCCATCTCCGATACTCCGTGGGCTTCTTCTGGTCCAAAAATAAGTTCCGTGAAGTTTCAGGTCAATTGGACTCCGTTTGATTTTCCTTTTCTGTGATACTCTAAAACAAGGAAAAAACAGAAACTGCCACTGGGCTCTGGGTTAATAGGTTAGTCCCAAAAATCATATAAAATAGCATATAAATGCATATAAAACATCCAAGGTTGATAATATAATAGCATGGAACAATAAAAAATTATAGATATGTTGGAGACGTATCAGTACTCTACATCATTAATGCTCGGATCCGCATTGTACAAAACTTTGTTGACCGACCATCGGCTTCCACCTCCTCGGCCAGTAGCCGAGCAGTGTTTGTCATACTTTATAAAGCCTTTATAAGGGCAAAGATTTACGGCAAACAAGGAAATCCGGCCATATGGTTTTATAAACAAAGGTACGCGAAGAGATATGCTATATTACCTGTTAAAGTAAGAAACATCTTCCAAAGAAAATAGTCCCGCCATCGGTTCCTTTCTTTGGGTTGTCATGCTGACCATGATGAAACATCAACTCCGATCAATGTGGGAGAAAAATACTAAGGATTTAGTTCGGGGAAAGTTCCCGAACTCTAAGGTCTGAATGGACCGTAAAAATTCACTTCCGTCGTTGCCGACCAATTATATACTTTATGGTTGCTAGCTTTCGGCTTCACCCAGTCTGAGGTACTAACTCGGATGAACAGGTAGTAACAATCACAGAGGTGCTCCCTTTACCGCCTAGCCGAACAATTGGGAATGTAGGGGTAAGCACAGGAGCCAGGCAACCCAGCTTGGCCAAAATCTTAAGGTCAAATTGATGCATATTTATGGCTTTATAACGATGATTACGGAAGGCAGCCCTCATATATTAAATACAAACGCCGATGATATATGTTTATTTTAACTCCATTGCGATCGTTTATCAATTGAAAGTGGCCCATCGTCGGCTTCTACCCCTTTGTAGATACTACGCAGGGTGTTTCTGCAATAATCAGACAACCCTTAGCCGACGTCTCGGTGCCCGGAGGCGGTTGTGTTAGCAGAAACGAGGCAATCAGATATGCGGGCTTTATAACTTTCACTTAGTCATAGGAGCTTAAAGTTGGGAGGTCAGCTACTTGCCCCTGGTTAGTGTTCGGGGACAGCCGAGGTCAAGCCGTAAACACTTCGTCCAATGTTTTGAACGGCCCGTCATTTAACATAGTCATCGGATCGCTGACTAGTTTACGCTTATTGTGACAGTCAGTTTTCGGCTTTCTCCACTGAGGTGCTTAACCATGCGAGCTAGAAGCACAATCGCAATGGTTCTCCCTTTGCACACCTAGCCGAACAAAGCGGAATGTACAAGGCAAGCATAGGAGCCGGGCAACCCAACTATTTGATCGAAGACACAATTTGAAACCGATGCATATATAGCAGTATCTGAGATTGTTTTTGCCAAATCTCTAAAGGTGTCCGGTGTTGCACCGTGAGACTTATGCTACAAACACACAAATAGTTTAAAAGTGCCATAAGCTTGGAAAACCAAAAAATGTCAGTAAAAACTTGACGTCCGAACAAGATCAAGTGTTCGGTGCCAATCCGAAAATTGGCAAAAAATTGTGCTTCTGTCGTGCTTTAACATGCCACATCCGATCTCAAGACTTCACGCGGGTTAGCCTACAGCTTCAATCTCCTTATCCCAAAGGCAGAGTACTTCTCCGAGGTCAGTTTAGCAAACTAAACTCGAGCGGCTTTTAGAGAGAAGGCAGGCTATCCGGCTATTGACCGTACACTCGAGTCGACAAAGAGGCGGTAGAAAAAGACTTTGCAACGACCAAGAAGAAAACACATTTACTATAAAACAACTCATATAAATTTTAAGAGCCCCCAAGTGACTCGGGTAAAAGAATTTTATGTATAATGATTGTATGTACCAAAGTACTTATATCACATCTGTGTTCACCCGAACTTTAAACGCGTCTTAACCGACCGTCGGCTTCTCCCTCTTCGGTCAAGGGCTGAAAAGTGTTATGTACTCCACCTGTCGAGAATATCGATGATGTTTCCAATGACCAGGCAATCAGGCCATAAGGCTGTAACAGACAAAGCGCACTCAGGGAACTTATGCTATATTACTGACGAAGTGTAAGAAGCATCTTCGAAGAAAATAGTACCCCACCGATACCTTTCTTCGGTTGCTCATTGTTACTATGAGACTTGTGCAACAATTTTTTTGTAATCATGAGTTCCGTTGTGTGCCGACCATGATTGAAAACAATAAGAGCGCTAGCTTTCGGCTTCACCCAGTCTGAGGTACTAACTCGGATGACCCGGTAGTAACAATCACAGAGGTGCTCCCTTTACCGCCTAGCCGAACAATCGGGAACGTAGGGGTAAGCACAGGAGCCAGGCAACCCAGCTTGCGAAACACTTAAGTCAACATGGTGCATATTGTGGCGTAATACACGAACAAGGAACGAAGCCATACAAGTATAATCATATGCAAGAGGAAAGGCTTCATAAAGGAAGCCCCTAAATAAACGGGGTATTTGAATTTGTGTGTCACAAACAAAGTTTTGACAAGGAATTTTGTCACAAACAAATTTTTGCCAAAAAGTATAATGCTTGGTCGAACCGAACAAAATTTAAAACTAAAAGTTTTTGAGCATGAAAGCGACTTAGCTGGTTAATGTGCTTGGTGTTTATGATGCGATTCGGGCTTGTGGCGAGACGAAGACGCCCATTGATCTGTGACAGATCTGACAAGGTTCACAGTCCTCGGCATGGCCGAGGTCCCAGCCTCCAAGCTCAAGGTGTCCGAGCAAGGAGTTCGGCACTCCGAGGTAGTGACACGGCTTGGCCAATGCAGGCCGGCAGAGTGACGCCGAAGTCCCCGGCGTGGGTTAATGAAGTGATGACGAATCCCCCGATCCAGCCGAGGTGACAGCGCTGCCCAATCTGGATCATTTACCTGTGCATAGAAGATAGTGCAAGCCGGAGATAACAGTAATAAAAAATGTTGCATGATTAATAATTCATGCAAAGTGAGTAATAAAAGAAATATGGCCCGTGTGCCCAACAACCGATGAGGTAGGACCCTCTTGGTGATGCCGAAGTCCCCGAGGCAACCGAACATGTCGGTATGGCAATTCAATCAACAAGATGATCATGCGAGCCAATTTATGCCAATTGGGACGATGACGTTGGCTTGCCGAAGTGATCGCGCGATGCAGTCAAAGTCGATCACCTACACATAAAATAGTGCGGTCCAAAACGAATAATATAAATATATATATATATAATCCTTGCGTAATTGCTTTTTGCAAAAATAATTTATTTAAAGATATGTGGCCTGGCGCCAAAGTCAATGTCGACGCAGGGCATCGGCATGATGCCGTAAAGGCGAGGCAAAGCCGAATTCACAGGTCGGTCCGAGCTCCGGATGCGGCGTTCGCCGAACTATGTGCGGAAACTGACCGAACCACCACGCGACCGTTGTTAATGCGGCCACCATTTGATAGACCTGTGTACAGATGATGGAACAAACCAGAGTAATAATTCCTTGGAAAAGATAAACCCAAACAAATAAAAATTGCTAGGATTAATAGCACCTGGTTTATTTATTGTAGCAGTCCGAAGAAAGGTTACTCCCAAAATTGGGACTCGATCCGCACACCCATTGCCTGATGGGTGATGAAGCGTTGGCATGGCGATGCTGGCAAAGATTGTCTCGCCGAGGCAAAGCCCCCGGTCCAGCTAACGTAACGAAACTGGTCGGTTGGTGACACCGAAGTCTCCGGAGTAGGTTTACAAAGAAATAGCAGAGCCCCCGGTCCAGCCGAGGTCTCGAAGTAGGTCAGCTTGATGGACATCGGCTTGAAGAAGCAACAGTGTGGCCATGCCGATGCAGGTCGTAGCTCGTGACATGGTCAATGCTGGCTTGATGAAGTGACCGTGCGACGATGTCGGTGTGCCCGCTCCGTGTAGTCCGTGGGGCAGCGATGCTGGTGATGATTTATCCTTTGCGATGCCGAACTTTTGTTCGGCTCGTAGAGATGATGATCCGAAGAAGTTGAGCTCGGCTCAACAAAGCAAGTCAGCAACGGTAGAGCAACGTTGTCGGGCTGGTTTGACACCGGCACGATGGTGAAGATCATATTGGAAAAGACATCAAATTTAGCGGGATGTGTTTGGGAACAAAACACAATACCCCATACAAAACTTCCTTCAAAAAGGATGTTTGAAATCCCGTTCAATAAAAAGATGAACTCGGGTCGGATTCGTTCTCGCGTAGAAAACATATCTGAAAAGTGATGCAATAATTGGAAGGTTCCAGGAATTTGGACGGTCGGATCGAGCTGAAATTTTGAGGGGTGGTAGATATGGGAATTCTGCAACAGATGAACAGTTGGATCTTCCCAAGGACCTCCGAGCTGGGCTCTGGAAATCACGCCCTAAACTCGTCCAGATTCCCGTCTAGATTTGACAGGGCTCCGTTATATCGTAGATTGCCAGAGATTCCTCCATCGGAACTCGACGAAATTTTTCAGGGTTGTTGTAGACTCAATTCTGCACAATTCCACCGAAGTACTTGTTAAAATGATACTCGAGGAGGCGGTGGCGGCGGATACAAGTTCGCTGTCCAGAAAAAACAGCACGGTCACCCGAGGGCAATGTTGACGTTGAGCCCCCAAGCTCCATGGATGATTCCTCCATGATCTTGATAGAGATCAGAGTTGATGTTGATGAAGGCCCTCATCCGAACATGACGATCGGAGGTAGGGCACAGTCCTCGGTCAAGCCAAGGTGACCAGTCGAGTCGGTGATGAAGATGCCGACGTTGCAGTTGATCTGCAGTCGAGCCATTGATCCTTTGCCGATCACATAGAGAAACTCTCAATGAAAGCACCAATGTCGGTGTCAAAACCGGCAGATGTCGGGTAGAGGGTCCCGAACTGTGCGTCTAAGGTCGATGGTAACAGGAGACAGGGGACACAATGCTTTACCCAGGTTCGAGCTCTCTCTATGGAGGTAATACCGTACGTCCTGCTTGATTGATCTTGATGAATATGAGTATTACAAGAGTTGATCTACCACGAGATCGTAATGGCTAAACCCTAGAGGCCTAGCTTGTATGGTTATGATAATGTTTGTCCTAATAATCTATCGACTAGCCTGGCCTTGGCTTATATAATGCACCAGAGGCCTAGGATAACAAGAGTCCTAGCCGAATACGTTGGTGGAGAGGAGTCCTTGTCTTTATCACCAAGTCTTGTGGAATACTCCTTGTATGCGGCATGGGCTGCCCGAGGTGGCCCATGAGTGAACCGCCATGGGGGTCCTCGGCCCGATCCACCTGGTCGGGAGACGATGTGATGAGTACCCCCTAGTCCAGGACACCGTCAGCGGGGTCCTATTGGAAACTAAGGGATATTAAGGCCTCCTTTTAATAGAGTACCGGACCAAAGCATTAACACATAGTGAATACATGAACTCCTCAAACTACGGTCATCACCGGTAAGTATCCCGATTATTGTCACTTCGGGGTTAACGGATCATAACACATACTAGGTGACTATAGACTTGCAAGATAGGGTCAAGAGCTCTCATATATTCATGAAAACATAATAGGTTCAGATCTGAAATCATGGCACTCGGGCCCTAGTGACAAGCATTAAGCATAGCAAAGTCATAGCAACATCAATCTCAGAACATAGTGGATACTAGGGAACAAACCCTAACAAAACTAACTCGATTACATGATAAATCTCATCCAACCCATCACCGTCCAGCAAGCCTACGATGAAATTACTCATGCACAGCGGTGAGCATCATGAAATTGGTGATGGAGGAAGGTTGATGATGACGATGGCGACAGATTCCCCTCTTCGGAGCCCCGAACGGACTCCAGATCGGCCCTCCCGAGAGAGTTTAGGGCTTGGCGGCGGCTCTGTATCATAAAGCGCGATGAATCCTTCTCCCTGATTTTTTCTCCCCGAACACAAATATATGGAGTTGGAGTTGAGGTCGGTGGAGCGTCAGGGGGCCCACGAGGCAGGGGGCGCACCCAAGGGGGGTAGGCGCGCCCCCACCCTCGTGGACGGGGTGTGGCCCCCTGACGTGGATTCTTCTTCCAGTATTTTTTAAATATTCCAAAAATAATCTCCGTTGATTTTTAGGTCATTCCGAGAACTTTTATTTCTGCACAAAAATAACATCATGGCAACTCTGCTGAAAAAAGCGTCAGTCCGGGTTAGTTCCATTCAAATCATGCAAGTTAGAGTCCAAAACAAGGGCAAAAATGTTTGGAAAAGTAGATACAACGGAGATGTATCAATCACTTCAATGCAAATGTTATGAAACAGTTGAAATATAATTCTGATATGATTTCTCACTTGAGTGACTTGTTATTTAGAATCTCATATGATATTAGAGGTGTTGGAAAGCATGCTTCTATGGTTCAAACTCAGTTAGAAAAAGTTGCTAAATCACAAAGAGAATTGCTTGATGAAATGAATAATAATATACATGACTTTGCTGTTAGAGTTGCAACTAGATGAGGTAAAATGACTCAGGAACCACTTTATCCTGAGGGTCACCCAAAAAGAATTGAACAAGATTCACAAAGGAACAACACCACTGCACCTAGTCCTTCTAAAAAGAAAAGAAAAAAAGAAAAATGATAGGACTTTGCATGCTTCTAGTTAACCTCAAATAGAAAAACCTCCTGATAATGATAATGAAACTTCTATCTCTAATGCTGAAACTCAGTCTGATAATGAACATTCACCTAGTGATAATAAAAAAGATAATGCTGATGTTCATGAAGACTCTCAACCTAATAATAAAGAACCAGACAATGATGTTGAGATAGAACTGAAGGAAATATGCCCTAGAGGCGATAATAACGTTGTTATTTATATTTCCTTACATCATGATAAATGTTTATTATTCATGCTAGAATTGTATTAACTGGAAACTTGATACATGTGTTGATACATAAACAAAACACCGTGTCCCTAGTAAGCCTCTACTAGACTAGCTCGTTAATCAAAGATGGTTAAGTTTCCTAGCCATAGACATGTGTTGTCATTTGATGAACGGGATCACATCATTAGGAGAATCATGTGATGGACAAGACCCATCCGTTAGCTTACCATAATGATCGTTAAGTTTTATTGCCATTGCTTTCTACATGACTTATACATATTCCTATGACTATGAGATTATGCAACTCCCGAATACTGGAGGAATACCTTGTGTGCTATCAAACGTCACAACGTAACTGGGTGATTATAAAGATGATCTACAGGTATCTCCAAGGTGTTTGTTGGGTTGGCATATATCGAGATTAGGATTTGTCACTCCGAGTATCGGAGAGGTATCTCTGGGCCCTCTCGGTAATGCACATCATAATAAGCCTTGCAAGCAATGTGACTAATGAGTTAGTTGCGGGATTATGCATTACGAAACGAGTAAAGAGTCTTGTCGGTAATGAGATTGAACTAGGTATGAAGATACCGACGATCGAATCTCGGGCAAGTAACATATCGATGACAAAGGGAAAAACATATGTTGTCATTACGGTTTGAACGATAAAGATCTTCGTAGAATATGTAGGAACCAATATGAGCATCCAGGTTCCGCTTTTGGTTATTGACCGGAGAGGTGTTTCGGTCATGTCTACATAGTTCTCGAACCCGTAGGGTCCGCACGCTTAACGTTCGATGACGATTTTGTATTATATGAGTTATGTGATTTGGTGACCAAATGTTGTTCAGAGTCCTAGATGAGATCACGGACATGACAAGGAGTCCCGAAATGGTCGAGAGGTAAAGATTCACATATAGGACGATAGTATTCAGACACCAGAAGTGTTCTGGGGTGTCGGTGTCAAAACCGGCGGATCTCGGGTAGGGGTCCCGAACTGTATGTCTGAGGTTGATGGTAACAGGATATGGGGAAGACAATGTTTACCTAGGTTTGGGCCCTCTCAATGGAGGTAAAACCTTACGTCCTGCTAGATTAATATTGATGAGTATGGGGGTTACAAGTGTTGATCTACCACAAGGTCGTAATGGCTAAAACCCTAGAAGTCTAGCCTATCTGATTGTGATTATCCTTCCTCCTCTCTAAGGATCTAGCCCTCCGGTTTATATAGACACCGGAGGGATCTAGGGTTACATAAAGTCGGTTACAGTGAAAGGAATCTTCATATTTGGTCGCCAAGCTTGCCTTCCACGCCAAGGAGAGTCCCATCCAGACATGGGTAGAGTCTTCGGTCTTTGTATCTTCACAGCCCACCAGTCCGGCCCATGACTAACAGGCCGGACGCCCGGGGACCCCTTAGTCTAGGAATCCCTCAGTAGCCCCTGAACCAGGCTTCAATGACGAGGTGTCCGGCGCGCAGATTGTCTTCGTCATTACAAGGCGGGGTCCCTTCTCCAAAATAGTCTTGGACACATAGAATGTATCTGAATCTGTAACCCAAGTACCACACACAACCGCAGAGAGTATAATATTTCACGAGTCAAATCCGCTAACAACTTCTTGTAACGTGATATCACGTCCCTGCCCGATTATTATTTCAAACCATTTTTTGGCCCACCGCTTTGTATTTTGAGATGCGGTTTTATTATCACGTCTTGTCAAAGCAGAGATCGTGTCCCCTTATTGCGGGATCCTCATTAATACGGGTATGGGTAATCCAACCGTGCCGCCTGCACGACCCCTAGGGAATAGGCGAGTTTCATGGCGAGTGGGGAGGCGTTTGATATTCACCGTCTTTATAAGGAGATAAGGATTCCCTTTCTTCACCCATGCCTTATCTCTTTCTCTGCCCTTCCATTCTCGAGCTCCAGCACCCAAATCCCCATCTTTTCCGTCTCCAGGAAGCACTCAACCATGTCCGCATTTGGAGGGCAAGGCAAGTGGATGGCCTCCTCCGTTAAGTAGAAGGACATCACCAAGCTTCGGGTGGCCGTGTATCTGGCGAAAGAAATCACCCACCGGCTTCCAGCCAAGGGGAAAATCGTCCCCACCCCGAAGCCTAATGAGAGGGTGGTGTTCATCCCCCACTTTATCCGCGGGTTAGGGTTTCCTCTCCACCCTTTCGTCGCGGACTTATGTTCTATTACGGGCTAGATTTCCATGATCTTGCCCCGAATTCTTTCCTCAACATCTCGGCATTCATTGTCGTGTGTGAGCCCTTCCTCCGCATCCAACCCCACTTCGGACTATGGCTCAAGATCTTCAACGTGAAGCCGAAGGTGGTGGATGGCCAGCACGCGGAGTGCGGAGGTTCCATGGTGAGCAAGCTACCCAATGTCATGTGGCCCAAAGGTACTTTTGTGGAAACCGTCAAGGAGTGGCAGAAATTATGGTTCTATATCACAGAGCCCCGCGACGCCACCTAGGCCGCGGCTCCCGAATTCAAGTCCGGAGCTCCAATGCGGCTCACCTCCTGGATAGAGAAGGGCCCAAATTGGTCTTCATCGGATGAACTGATAGCGCTGCAGACGCGCATCCAAAGCATGGTGGACAAAAACATCAAGCTCGTTGACATGATCCAGGTGATGCTAGTTCGTCGGATCCTCCCATGCCAAAGCCGAACTTGCCCTTTATGGGAATTCGATCCGAAGAAGCACCAAACCTTGGAAAGGCTCATCAAAACCACTCACGAAGATGTCTGGAAGTTGCTCTTTAAGGGCAATGAGACGCCACCAGCCATAGACTCGGACCGCGGGCATGATCTTGTCCATCCTGCCAGTGAGGTAAGTCTTTCATGTCTGAAGGTGTATCCTCTACTTGCTTGTTCAAGGAGGATATCTAAACTTTACTATTTTTTATTTTTTCAAGTATGGACAGAGAAAGCGGAGTGGATTCAATGTTCGGCTCCGTTGCCCGAGGAAACATCATCCCGCTCCTGGCGAAGATGCTGTTCCCGGCGCCCTATCAGGCGCCGGAGAAGAAGGCCAAGAAGAAGGCCAAGGGGGTCCGGAGTGGCCCCCGCCGCAAGGGAGCGTCGGACGTGTCGTCTGAAGACAAGACTCACTCCTCCACCGCCAAAGACGACGATGAGGAGGAGGAAGAAAGTAACTCTTCCCCTGATGGGGGAGGAAGAAGAGGGCGGCCTCCGCAAATCTGGAGGCGGAGGCGCCCAAGAGGGGGAAGGGCCCCCTTGTGGATAACTCCACATGGGACGTTGACAGCAGCCCGGAGCGACGCCCCCGAAATAAGCCCCTGGCCGCATCATAAGTACTATAAACTCGCATACGTCCATGTACCCAGCCTCCTCTTCTTCATGGTATCAACATGTTTAATCATGCTATTTCAGTCCGGCCCACGACAGCTCCCTGCGATCCTCATCAGGAGGTTCGCTGGATTTGAAGGCGATGGCCAGCGAGTCTCCGCCGGCCGCTCACCTCCCAAGGCCAAGGGCGACGCTGAGGTGTTGTCCCGAAGGACCTACCCAAGCCAAGGGGAGGTTCAGGAGGCCGTCAGGGAGGTGACGGAGGGCAAAACCTCGGTCGCCAAACACCTGGGGGAGCAGATCCCCATGGAGACCGGCGATAGGGGTCGTGTTTAGTTTGGCCCCCAGCCGGATACGGCTCCGGAATCCGGCGAGCAGCCTCCTTCGAGAGGAGGGGGTGTGCCTATCCCACCGGTGACCTCTGTCCAACCGGAGGCACCGGATAATCTGTTGGAAGCGTTGTGAGGTGCTTCCATTGTGGAGGAACACCGTATCCTCACGGGTACGGTGGTTGAGAAGGTTTAGTCCGTCAAGGCTGGACTGACGAAGCTTGTACCAGCCTGCTGACAGGCTTTGAGGTAAGCGATGCAAGAAAGAAGGTCATAGTGTAGACAGTGTAGCAACTGAGACACTGTCCGGTGTTCGGAAAGAAAAAGCCGGACAGAGGATCAAGTAATTTTCACAGGAAACTAACTAAATGTGTCTTATGAACACAGGCGTCGCTACTAGACGCGACCTCTCATGCCTTTGAGGTCTCCGGACTGAAGCAGAGTCTGGAGCGGGCCGAAGAAGAGCTCGGCCTTGTGAAAAGGCAACTTGAGGATAAGCAAGGTATGTGGAGATTTGTCATATATTCAGAAAGAATAAATGATGTATATTGATTGTAGTGCCTTGATATTTGCAGGAGCAATGACTGTGGTTGAAGCCCTCAAGGAAGCGCTGGCCGAGGCCGAGGCCGAGGCCGAGGAGAGGGCGATGAAGGAACAAGCCGTCCAGAAAAAGCATGAGGCTAGGGTTGGGGAGGTCCAGCAGGAGCTTCAAGATGCTTTGAAGAAATACGAGTCCTTGGAACGTCAGCATGCGAACCAAGAATCCAAACTTGAGAAGGCTCTCCAGAGCGCACAAGAGGCCCGAGCCGAGGCCCAAGGCGCCCTCAAGGAAATCTAGGAGGCCAAAAAGATCAGGGTGGGTAAGGCTTTTATTATGCAAAGCAAGTATGTGAAGAAGAGGTATCTCCTACTGACCCGTATTTGGAGTTCTCCAGGGGCGTTTGCGGATCTGCCGCTCAACGTTTCTGACGCTGCTGAGTTCTTCTGAGCCAAAGAGGGGAGTTCGATAGAGAAGTTATTCTGGTCACAATACCTTGCGCCAGAACATCCTGTGCCCTTGAGCGACCAGCTAAAACAGCTGGTCGAACTGCATAGGGTGGCCGAACTGGCCATGAAGGACTTGATAGTCTGGCTGTGGCCGGCCGAAGTTATCCCCAGCAGCTACTTCGGTCTCGTGAAGTGGCTAGTCGACGCCTGCCCTCGGCTTGACGCCATCAAGCGGTCGGTTTGTATCGAAGGTGCGCGGATGGCCTTCGCCCGTGTCAAGATGCACTGGGAGAACATGAATGCTGCCACGGTCTCAACCGAAGGATCGCCCGCGGGCAAGGAATATCACACGCCCGAGCGATATTTTAGCGAAGTCCTCGAGGGATCCCATATTGTGGTGGAATAGTGTACGAAGGATGCAATCTTTGAATGAATACTGTTATATTGTCTCGCCCTGTATTATAAAAACAAGTTCGGCTATGTAATATAACGTTTTTTAATATTTTACCTCCTGTGTGGCCATGTTTATGAAATTTTGAGAGTTGGCCAGTCGTCGGCTTCAGCCCCCACGTAGGTAGGGGTGTTCGGGATGGAATCTAAACACTCTTGATCCAATTTGTTTGGTCCTTAAAGAAGGTGTTTAGCGCAACAAACCAGGCAATTGGACTATGTGGCTTTATTACCCTCACTTAGCCATAGGAGTTCTACAATGAAAATTTGAGGTGGAGCCCCTAGTATCCGAACTAAGGTACTGTAATCACCTGATCGGGTAAAAAGCTGATTCATCGCATAACGCGGAAAAAATCGCTAAGGATTTGAACCCTCCGAAGAGCTGACCGGCTCTCGCCGCATCATGACAGTCAGTTTTCGCCTTTCTCTACTTAGGTGCCCATCCGGATAAACCAGGACACAATCACGGTAGTTCCCCCTTTACTACCCTAGCCAATATAGCGGAACGTAAGATAGTAAGCACAGGAGCCGGGCAAACCAACTATTGACCAAAGACATGATTCAGAGCCAATGCATATAATGCTAAATTCAGGGTGCCGAACTATGTTGTGGAAAGTGCGGGGACTTTGTTGCCGTCTTATGGGTCACGATGGGGCCCCTGGAAGATTAAAGCGTACCAAAGTGTACGGTCGCAACTTTGAGAAAATCATCAAATAAAAAGGGCAAAAAGGGTAGTAAGCTAGTGCCGTAGAAGTTGGGCCGCAAACTGTTTCCATTATAGCTTGATTAATATGTCAAAGCGTATTCGTACAAGTGGTGCGATAAGCAAACCGGGCTCTTTAACATGCCCTAACCAAGGGACGACTGCGCGTGGGTCCTGAAGGTAGGTAGAATAATCGTTAAAGAGACCATCTAAGAGTTCCCTTGTACGCCAGTGCTTCTTGCCACCTTGGTGTATCCATCCTGCCGAGAGGACCGATGATCAGGTCGTCAGAAGAAACCTGCGGAAAAAGGACCTGAAAAGGAAAAAAGGAAAAAAAATGGGAAGTGTTTGTGTCCAGGAGCGGTCGAGCCATATTATGGATCACAAGATAGTTATTGCCTCTGTCTATGCCCATGGTATTTTGAGTGCGTAGTTATGTACGCACGGTATGAATGCGCTTCTTCGTTGGGACGGGGACGGAGGCCGAGTTGCTAGTCGAGGTCTTGACGAGCTGGGCTGTCCTGCTGCAGAGTAGTCTGAACTCGTTTCACAGTGTCTGGGGGTTCGGCCGACGAATTAAGGTTCTGCTTGAGGAGGCCGCTTTGTACTTCTGCTACCAACGCGGCGGTGTGCTCCTCAGTATGGAGGGAGCATTCCGTGTTCCCATTGACTATTATGACGCCGCGTGGACCGGGCACCTTGAGCTTAAGATAAGCATAGTGTGGCACCGCGTTGAAGCATGCAAATGCGGTTCGTCCGAGTAGTGCGTGATAGCCGCTGCGAAAGGGGATGATATCGAAGATCAGCTCTTCGCTTCGAAAATTGTCCGGAGATCCGAAGACAACCTCTAGTGTGTTTGAGCCTGTACAGCGGGCCTCTACGCCTGGTATGACTCCTTTAAAGGTAGTCTTTGTGGGCTTAATTCTTGATTAATTAACGCCCATTTTGCGCGCTGTATCCTAATAGAGCAGGTTCAGGCTGCTACCACCATCCATGAGGACTCGCGTGAGGTGAAATCCATCAATGATTGGGTCGAGGACCAGTGCGGCTGAACCGCCATGACGGATACTGGTCGGATGGTCCCTGCGATCAAAAGTGACCGGGCAGGAAGGCCATGGGTTGAACTTAGGGGCGACTGGATCCATCGCGTAGACGTCCCTGAGCGCGCGCTTGTGTTCCCTCTTGGGGATGTGGGTACCGTATATCATGTTTACCGTTTTAACTTGGGGGGGACTTCTTCTGTCCTCCTGTGTTCGGTGGCTGGGGCTCCTCGTCATCGTCTTTGCTTTGCGACCCCGTCTCCTTGTTCTCAGCATTCAACTTGCCGGCCTATTTAAAAACCCAACAGTCTCTGTTGTTGTGATTGGCTGGTTTGTCAGGAGTGTCATGTATCCGGCATGGGCGATCGAGTATGCGGTCCAAGCTGGATGGGCCCGAATTGTTTCTTTTGAACGACTTCTTTCGCTGGCCGGACTTGGAGCCGCTGAATCCGGTTTTGACCGCCGTGTCATCGGTATTGTCACCATTGTTTCGGCGCTTGTGTCTATTGCGTCGGGACTTGTCATTGCTATTCTTGGCTTCCGCAGTGCCAGGTTCGCTTGCCATGTTATTGCTACGGGCTATCCAGCTATCTTCGCCCGCACAAAAGCGAGTCATAAATGCCGTAATGGCTGCCATGGACTTCGGCTTTTCTTGGCCGAGGTGTCGTGCGAGCCATTCGTCCCGGATGCTGTGTTTGAAGGCCGCCAAGGCTTCGGCATCTGGACAGTCGATGATCTGGTTCTTTTTAGTTAAGAACCTAGTCCAGAGTTTCCTCGCCGACTCTCTGGGCTGTTGAATTATGTGAGTTAAGTCATCGACAGCCGGAGGTCGAACATTCATGTCTACTACACAACCTTCTTCTTGTAGACGTTGTTGGGCCTCCAAGTGCAGAGGTTTGTAGGATAGTAGCAAATTTCCCTCAAGTGGATGACCTAAGGTTTATCAATCCTTGGAAGGCGTAGGATGAAGATGGTCTCTCTCAAACAACCCTGCAACGAAATAACAAAGAGTCTCTTGTGTCCCCAACACACCCAATACAATGGTAAATTGTATAGGTGCACTAGTTCGGCGAAGAGATGGTGATACAAGTGCAATATGGATGGTAGATAAAGGTTTTTGTAATCTGAAAATATAAAAACAGCAAGGTAACTAATGATAAAAGTGGGCACAAACAGTATTGCAATGCATTGAAACAAGGCCTAGGCTTCATACTTTCACTAGTGCAGGTTCTCTCAACAATAATAAGATAATCGGATCATATAACTACCCCTCAACATGCAACAAAGAGTCACTCCAAAGTCACTAATAGCGGAGAACAAATGAAGGGTAGGGTACGAAACCACCTCAAAGCTGTCCTTTCTGATCGATCTATTCAAGAGTCCATAGTAAAATAACACGAAGCTATTCTTTCCGTTCAATCTATCCTAGAGTTCTTATTAGAGTAACACCTTAAGACACAAATCAACCAAAACCCTAATGTCACCTAGATACTCCAATGTCACCTCAAGTATCCGTGGGTATGATTATACGATATGCATCACACAATCTCAGATTCATCTATTCAACCAACACAAAGAACCTCAAAGAGTGCCCCAAAGTTTCTACCGGAGAGTCAACACGAAAACATGTGCCAACCCCTATGTTCACGAGGTCATGGAACTCGCAAGTTGATCACCAAAACATACATCAAGTGGATCACATGATATCCCATTGTCACCACAGATAAGCACGTGCAAGACATACATCAAGTGTTCTCAAATCCTTAAAGACTCAATCCAATAAGATAACTTCAAAGGGAAAATTCAATCCATTACAAGGGAGTAGAGGGGGAGAAACATCATAAGATCCAACTATAATAGCAAAGCTCGCGATACATCAAGATCGTACCACCTCAAGAACACAATAGAGAGAGAGATCAAACACATAGCTACTGGTACATACCCTCAGCCCCTAGGGATAACTACTCCATCCTCGTCATGGAGAGCACCGGGATGATGAAGATGGCCACCGGAGAGGGATACCCCCCTCTGGCAGGGTGCCGGAATGGGTCTACATTGGTTTTCGGTGGCTACGGAGGCTTCTGGCGGCGGAACTCCCATTCTATTCTGCTCCTCGATGTTTTTAGGGTCTATGGACATATATAGGCGAAAGAAGTCGGTCAGGGGAGCCACGAGGGGCCCACGAGGGTGGGGGCACGCCCAGGGGGACAAGTGCGCATCCTTGCCTCGTGGCCACCTTGAAGCTTCCCTGACGTCTACTCCAAGTCTCCTGGATTGCTTCCGTTCCAAAAATAACTTTCCCGAAGGTTTCATTCCATCTGGACTCCGTTTGATATTCCTTTTCTTCGAAACACTGAAATAGGCAAGAAAACAACAATTTGGGTTGGGCCTCCGGTTAATAGGTTAGTCCCAAAAATAAAATAAAATTATATAATAAAGCCCATAAACATCCAAAACAGATAATATAATAGCATGGAACAATCAAAAATTATAGATACGTTGGAGACATATCAGCATCCCCAAGCTTAATTCCTACTCGTCCTCGAGTAGGTAAATGATAAAATCTGAATTTTTGATGTGGAATGCTACCTAACATATTTATCAATGTAATCTTCTCTATTGTGGCAAGAATATTTGGATCCATAAGATTCAAGACAAAAGTTTAATATTGACATAAAAATAATAATACTTCAAGCATACTAACAAAGTAATCATGTCTTCTCAAAATAACATGGCCAAAGAAAGCTATCCCTACAAAATTATATAGTCTGGCTATGCTCTATCTTCATCACACAAAATATTTAAATCATGCACAACCCCGATGACAAGCCAAGCAATTGTTTCATACTTTTGATGTTCTCAAACTTTTTCAATCTTCACACAATACATGAGCGTGAGCCATGGACATAGCACTATAGGTGGAATAGAATGGTGGTTGTGGAGAAAACAAAAAGGAGAAGATAGTCTCACATCAACTAGGCGTATCAACTGGCTATGGAGATGCCCGTCAATAGATATCAATGTGAGTGAGTAGGGATTGCCATGCAATGGATGCACTAGAGCTATAAGTGTATGAAAGCTCAAAAGGAAACTAAGTGGGTGGTTGTCGGTGTCAAAACCGGCGGATCTCGGGTAGGGGGTCCCGAACTGTGCGTCTAAGGCGGATGGTAACAGGAGGTAGGGGACACGATGTTTTACCCAGGTTCGGGCCCTCTTGATGGAGGTAAAACCCTACGTCCTGCTTGATTAATATTGATGATATGGGTAGTACAAGAGTAGATCTACCACGAGATCAGAGAGGCTAAACCCTAGAAGCTAGCCTATGGTATGATTGTATGTTATTGTGTCCTACGGACTAAAACCCACTGGTTTATATAGACACCGGAGGGGGCTAGGGTTACACAAGGTCGGTTACAAAGGAGGTGATATCCATATCCGTACTGCCTAGCTTGCCTTCCACGCCAAGTAGAGTCCCATCCGGACATGAGACGAAGTCTTCAATCTTGTATCTTCATAGTCCAACAGTCCGGCCAAAGGATATAGTCCGGCTGTCCGGAGACCCCTAATCCCGGACTCCCTCAGTAGCCCCTGAACCAGGCTTCAATGACGATGAGTCCGGCGCGCAGTATTGTCTTCGGCATTGCAAGGCGGGTTCCTCCTCCAAATACATCATGGAAGAATTTGAATACAAGGATAGTGTCCGACCCTGCAAAATAAGTTCCACATACCACCATAGAGAGAATAATATTTCCACAAATCTAATTTGCTGACTTGTTTTGGCGACGACATTATGCCATGGCCCGGTGATTATTCGAACCGTTTCCTTTATCTGGCCCCGCACATGACGCGAGGCAGTGTTTTGACACGTCTTGTCAAAGCAGAGATCGTGTCCCCCTTATTACGGGATTCTCATCAATATGGGCTTGGGTAACCCAACCGCGCCATCGATTACGACGCTTGGGGGATAAGCGAGTTTTACCAGGCTAGTGGGGACGTATAGTTTCGGCCGCCCTTATAAAGGGACAAGGTTTAACCTTTTTCTACCCACGCCTTCTTCCTCCTTGCTCATCCACTCTTGCACACTTGAGCTCCAACGCCCAAGTCCCCATATTTCTCCTCAACCTTCTCCAAACATGTCCGGAGCGGGAGGCAAGTGGATGGCTTCCTCCGTTACGGAGGGACACATCAAAAAGCTACGCGGAGTCGGATACCTAGCCGCGAATCTCGCGCATCGGCTGCCCGCTGCGGGGCAGATCGTCCCTACCCCGGAACCTCATGAGAGGGTAGTTTTCCTCCACCACTTCCTCCGCGGACTGGGGTTTCCCCTCCATCCATTCGTTTGTGGTCTCATGTTCTACTACGGGCTGGACTTCCATGATCTGGCCCCGAACTTCATCCTCAACATTTCGGCGTTCATCGTCGTGTGTGAGGCTTTCCTCCGCATCCGGCCCCACTTCGGCCTATGGTTAAAGACCTTCAATATCAAGCCGAAGGTGGTGGGCGGCCAACAAGAAGAATGCGGTGGAGCCATGGTGGGAAATATGCCCAACGTTATATGGCTTGAAGGCTCCTTCGTAGAGACCATAAAGAGGTGGCAATCGGCGTGGTTCTACATCATCGAGCCGCGCAACACCAAATGGGTGGCTGCCCCCAAGTTTCAATCCGGATTCCCCACACGGCTCACTTCCTGGAAAGAGAAGGGCTTGTCGTGGGGTTCATCGGTGGAGCTGGATGGACTCCAGAAATGTATCCTGAACATGGCAAGCAAGAAGCTCAAGCTTGTCAACATAGTCCAGGTCATGCTCGTCCGCCGGATCCTCCCGTGCCAAGAACGGGACTTCAACTTGTGGTAGTTCGACCTGGCCCGGCACTAGACTCTGAGCGAGCTCTTCGACACGACGCACAAGGACGTCTGGAAGGTGCTGTTCAAGGGTGCAGAGGTCCCTCCCTCTCTCACTGAGGACCGCGGGCTAAGCGCGAAGCGCCGAGCGCATTCGGTGAGTTCTATACATCCGGTAGGATATTTTATTTCCCCTAGCTTAATCATGCGCGGGGTCGGATCTCCATGCCTTTGACAGGACTGGGTGGAGACATCGGGGCAAATTAACTGTCCGGCCCCTCTGCCAAAAGACACTGTGGACGCTCTCCTTACGGAGATGCAGACTCCGGCCCCTTATAAAGTGCCGGAGAAGACCAGGAAGGCCAAGGGAACCCGAAAGAGTTCCCGATGCCATGCATCATCGGACTTATCATCTGATAACTCCGCGACGCACTCCTCCCCCAAAGACGAGGAGGAACATGAAGGTGCTCCCCCTCCAGTCGGGGGAGACAAGAAAAGGAAGGCCACCCTTACTAGGGGGGGGCGAAGGGTCCAAGAAGGGAAGGACTCTCCTTTTGGATTACTCCACCACCGCCGCCGAAGGCGAAGACGAGTGGCTGCTCAGGGCCAAGCCCCTGGCAAAGTCGTAAGTATTTGGATACCAGAGTAACTCATAGCATTCCTTTGTCGCACTGCTTCTCCTAACGCCGAATTATGATTATGCAGACCGCCACGAGCCCGTATCGATGTATCGTCGGACGGCTCCCTGGGCTCATCGGATATGGATAGCTATCCACTTCCAACCGCCACCTCCCCTTGCCCTATGGACAACGCCGAGGTATTGTCTCAAGAGGCACCGGGTCGAGGGGAGACAGTCCCGGAGGCACCTCAAGGCGACCTTCCGGACTCTGGGAGCAGAGGGAGCAAGGCAACCGAGGGTTCCGAGTTCGGCCCTCAGCCGAACACCGCACCAGAACCTCCAATGGTTCCGGACTCCGGCAGGCGGCCTCCTTCCAAAAGGGGCAAGACGCCTATGCCGGTGACCTCTGTCCAACCAGAGGCATCAGACAATCTGCTGGGAGCGCTTCACAGCGCTTCCATCGACAAAGAGCACCGCAGTATTATGAGTGCGGTGGTCTAGAAGGTTCAGTCCGCAAAGGACGGATTGACTGAAGCCTGTGCCAGCCTTCTAACAGGCTTTGAGGTAAGTGTTTGAAATATAGGAAAAATATTACCGCATAGACAGTAGCCCCTGATGCTCTGTTCGGTGTTCAAAAAGAAAGCCGAATAGAGGATCAAACAATATCGCAGGAGTCTAACACAAGTATGTCTATATGCGTATGCAGGCTTCGTTGCTGGCCTCAGCAGCACTGACTGCGGAGGTCGCCACACTGAAGCAGGAACTCGAGGGGTCCAAGAAAGACCTCGGCCTTGCCAAGAGGCAGCTTGAGGAGAACAAGGGTAAGTAATGCCCTGTCTATAGATATGTATGTATAAAAGAAGACGCGATTGCAAAATGACAAGATCATCGTATATTTGCCAGGGGCCCCGACCGAGGTGGCGACCCTGAAGCAAGCGCTATCCGAGGCCGAAGACAAAGCGGACAAGGAGCGCACTGAGCGGGAAAGGCAAGAGGCACGGGTGGGCGAGGTGCATCAAGAGCTCCAAGCTCTCGTGTCGAAGCATGAGGCGTTGGAGCGTGACTCGAAGACGCGAGAGTCCGAGCTTGCCGCGGCCCTCGAAAGCGCGAAAAATGCCAAGGCTGAAGCCCAGAAGGCCCTCTAGGAGATTGATGCGATGAAGAAGATAGCGGCGGGTAAGGCATTCTATATGCAAAGCAAGCATGTGAAAGTAAATTACCTGTTACTTACCCGAATCCGGAGCTCTCCAGGAGCATTCGCAGATTTGCCCCGCAGCGTGTCCGATGCCGCAATTTTTTACCAGGCCGAGGAGGGAAGCTCAACGAAGAAGTTGTTCTGGGCCCAATATACTGGGACCTAACACCCGGTGCCTATGAGCGACCAGCTAAAGTAGCTGGTCGAGCTACACAAGGCGGCCGAACAGGCCATGAAGGGCTTTATAGTCCGGCTGTGGCCTGGCGATGCCCTTCGAACAGCTACTTCGGCCTGGTGAGGCGGCTTGTGGATGCCTGCCCACGGCTGGAAGTTGTTAAGAGGTCCGTCTGCATTGAAGGTGCACGCTGGGCTTTCGCCTGTGTGAAGGTGCAATGGGCCAAGCTAGACGCCGTGAAGCTAATCAAGGAAGGGCTGCCGGCGGGCAAGGAGCATCGCCACCCCGAGATGTACTATGAGGGTGTCCTGAAGGGTGCCCGTCTCGTAGCGGACGAGTGTACGAAAGATGTAATATTTGAATGAATTTGCTCGTGTGATCCTGTATGCTGAAAACCTGTTTCATATGCACTATGCAACACTTGTTTGAATTTAAAATATTACCTTCTGTTCGGCCATTTATCAAATCTGAGAGATGGCTAGTCGTCGGCTTCTGCCCCCATGCCACGAGTGCTGGGGTGTTCGGGATAAACCTGAGCACTCTTGTTCCCATTTTTTGGGTCCTTCGAGGGAGGTGCTCGGCACAACGAACAAGACAATCGGACTAATAATGCTTTATCACTCTCACTTAGCCATAGAATTCTATAATTTTAAATTTCGGCGAAGCCCCTGGTATTCGGAAGGCCGAATTCGGGGCGCGATACACGCCTTAAGCCGGACATGGCCGACTCCTCGCTCTAAGCGGCATAAGTCTTTAGGGACTCGAAAACCTCTCGAACAGCGACCAGTCTCTCGCCTTATCATGACAGTCAGTTTTAGCTTTCTCTACTGAGGTGCTTAGCCCAGCTGAACCGGGGCACAATCGCATTAATTCTCCCAGTGCTACCTTAGCCGATATAGCGGAACGTAAGGTACCAAAACATGGGCGCTGGGCAAACCCAACTATTGACCAAAGACATGATTCGGAGCAGATGCATATAATGCTATAAGTTTGGGGTGCCGCACTTGTGAAAGTGTTTGGACTTCTCACACCATATTGTGGGGTACTTAAGCCCCTAGTGTATTGGCCGTACCAAAGTGTACGGTTGCAAGGTGTCATTAATGAACACACACACATATATATATATATATAAAGGAAGAATGCAATAATAGTCTTAATGCTATGTATTGTTTATTCAAAAAGGTGCGTTAAAGCGGAATGATACATGCAGTGCAATAAGCAAAAAGTAGGACTATATCCCCTCCAAGGGCAAGATGAGGAATAATGTTAAGGCAAGTATTTCACTCGTTATCGTAATCCACCTGGGAGCTCTATTTTGTGATGTAGCTTTCTGCCTCCTTGGTTGCTGCATCATGTGTTCGGCAATCATGCTGCCGGACAGGGTTTTCGGAGATTAATGTCATGAAAGAAAAATAACAAAGCGGGAAGCCCCTAGTGCGGTTTAATCCGCGTCTTGGGGCGTGCCGTAGTTGTGCCCCCCTTCCCACCTGTGCCCATGGTATTTTTAATGCGTAATTATGTACGCGTGGCATGAATTTCGCCGTTTGGATCGGGCCGGGGTGGGGGCCGCATTGTTATGCGAGCTCGGGACGTGTCAGGCGGTCCAGTTGCCGATTACTTCGGGCGCGCTTGAAGGTGTTCGGGTCCTTGAACGCCGAACTAGTGGATTGCCTTAAGAGGTGGCTTTGCGCTTCCGCTGCGAGGGCCGCAGTGTGCTCCTCCGTTCGAAGAGAGTGCCCTGTGTTTCCATTAACTTTAATGACCCCCTGAGGTCCTGGCATCTTGAGCTTGAGGTATGCATAATGCGGTACCGCATTGAATCTCGCAAATGTGGTTCGCCCGAGCAGTGCATGATAACCACTGCGGAACGGGACTATATCGAAGATTAACTCTTTGCTTCGGAAGTTATCCGGGGATCCGAAGACCACTTCCAGTGTGACTGAGCCTGTGCAATGGGCTTCTACACCTGGTATGACGCCTTTAAAGGTCGTTTTTGTGGGTTTGATCCTTGAGGGGTCTATACCCATTTTGCGCACTGTGTCCTGGTAAAGCAGGTTCAGGCTGCTGCCGCCATCCATAAGGACTCGAGTGAGGTGAAATCCGTTAATAATTGGGTCTAGGACCAGTGCGGCGAATCCGCCATGACGGATACTAGTGGGGTGGTCCCTGCGATCGAAGGTGATCGGACAGGAGGACCATGGGTTGAACTTTGGGGCGATTGGCTCCAACGCATATATGTCCCTGAGCACACGCTTCCGCTCCCTCTTGGGGATGTGGGTTGCGTATATCATGTTCACCGTCCGCACTTGTGGGGGAACCTCTTCTGTCCTCCGGTATTCGGCTGCCGGGGCTCCTCCTCGTCATCGCTATGTGGCCCCTTATCTTTGTTTTCGGCAATGAACTTGCCGGCCTGCTTGAACACCCAACAATCCCTATTGGTGTGGTTGGCTGGCTTGTCGGGGGTGCCGTGTATTTGACACGAGCGATCGAGTATACGGTCCAAACTGGACGGCCCAGAGTGCTTCTTTTAAATGGCTTTTTTCGCTGACCGGGTTTAGAGCCTTTGAATCTGGCATTGACTGTCGTATCCTCGGTATTGTCGCTGTTAATGCGGCACTTATGTTTGTTGCGACGTGACCTCCTACCGCCGTCATTGGTATCCGAAGTACCATGGTTCTTTGACATGTTATTACTGCGAACCAGCCAGCTGTCTTCTCCCGCACAAAAGCGGGTCATGAGTGTCGTGAGGGCTGCCATAGATTTCGGTTTTTCCTGACCAAGGTGCTGGGCTAGACACTCGTCGCAGATATTGTGCTTGAAAGCTGCTAGAGCCTCTGCATCCGGACAGTCGATGATTTGATTTTTCTTTGTTAGGAACCTTGTCCAGAATTGCCTGGCCGATTCCTCTGGCTACTGAATTATGTGGCTCAAGTCATCGGCATCTGGTGGTCGCACATAAGTGCCCTGAAAGTTGTCGAGGAATGCGGCATCCAGATCTTCCCAACAACCAATGGACTCTGCTGGCAGGCTATTGAGCCAATGCCGTGCTGGTCCTTTTAGTTTGAGTGGGAGGTATTTATTGGCGTGTAGATCATCACCGCGTGCCATGTGGATATGCAGGAGGAAATCCTCGATCCATACCGCAGGATCTGTTGTGCCGTCGTATGATTCTATATTTACGGGCTTGAAACCCTCTGGGATTTGATGATCCATTACTTCGTCTGTGAAGCATAAGGGGTGTGCGGCGCCTCTGTACTGGGCTATATCGCGACGCAGCTCCAATGAGTCTTGCCCGCTGTGTTCGTCCTGGCTGGATTTGCTTTTACTGTATCCGGCGTGACATTTATCGTCTCACATAGTGGCACGCCCTTGTGATCCGTACATCGATCTTGCATGTTTTGCTTTGTCCTCCAATACGTCTCGCAGGTCTGGCGTATTTCCCCATGCCTTTTTATTTGAATGGCATCGGGGTGCAGGCTGAGCTTTTGGCTGGAATGCCTCTCTATCGCGGCCACGGGGTGGCCGATCAGCCGCATCATACGCTTCTTCCTCCAGTCGGGGTAGCAACCTCCATTTTTGGTAACTCTTGGAGGGGCGTTCGAGTTTATATTCCTCGGCCGCGAGGACTTCGGTCCATCTGTCAGCTAGCAGATCTTGATCAGCTTGAAGCTGATGCTGCTTTTTCTTAAGGCTACTTGTCGTGGCTATAAGCCGGTGCTTGAAGCGCTCTTGTTCGACGGGATCCTCAGGCACGACGAATTCGTCATCGTCGAGGCTTGCCTCATCTTCCGAGGGGGGCATGTGATTATCGTCCTCCGCCTCTCCATCTGCCGCTCTCTCTGGAGGGCTGGCCTCTCCATCCTCCTGTCCCAAATCGTGTTGGAGGGGATTGTTGCCATCTTCGGCACTATCCGGAGTGTTATTATCTCCTATGCCGGTATCACCACTTTTGCTTTGGCGGGACTTAGAGCAGCGCCGCTGACGTCGGCGCTTGGGTTGCTTCTTGGAGGGGTCATCCTCCGCTGTCTCATCGCCATTGCCTTCTTTGGGTGTGTCCACCATGTATATATCGTATGATGAGGTGGCTGTCCAATGCCCTGTGGGCAGTGGTTCCTCTTCGTCTCCCGCATCGTCGTCCATACCGTCGATGTCTTCGGAGTCAAAGTTGAGCATGTCGGTTAAGTCGTCGAGAGTGGCTACTAAGTGGGTGGTGGGTGGGCGGCGAATTTCTTCGTCATCTGCATCCCAATCTTGCCGGACATAGTTCAGCCAGGATCCTCCTGACAAGGAGAGATACCTTAATGAGTTCAGTATGTCGCCAAAGGGCGAGTGCTGAAAAATATCCGCGGAGGTAAACTCCATGATCGGCACCCAATCGGATTCGCTAGGAACAGGCGCAGGCGGTTCGGAGTCCGTGGCCGGAGAAGGATTCGACAGTCTGACAACATGGCTCTCGTGCAGGGTAAGGTCGATGTTCGGCTCGATCGCCGCTGAGGGTAAGGCCTCCGTGGCGGGGTCTATCCACCCGTCCATGGACGGCGCAACTGGCTCCGAATTGAGGGTCGGAGCGGCTGCCGGTGCGATCTCTTGAACACTGTTTGATGGTAGAGCTAAATCGTACTCATCGTGACCGCGTGACGCATAGGGCAGAGGCTCGAATCCATCAAAGATCAAGTCTCCACGGATATCGGCCGTGTAGTTTAAGCTTCCAAACCTGACCTGGTGGCCAGGGGCGTAACTTCGATCTGCTCCAGATGGCCAAGCGAGTTGGCTCGCAGTGCGAAGCCGCCGAATACAAAAATCTATGCAGGGAGAATAGTCTCACCCTAGACTGCATCGCTAACAATGATTGAAGGAGCCATCAAGCCTAACGGCGACGACACAGAGGAACTCTCAATGAAAGCACCAATGTCGGTGTCAAAACCGGCGGATCTCGGGTAGGGGGTCCCGAACTCTGCATCTAAGGCGGATGGTAACAGGAGGCAGGGGACACGATGTTTTACCCAGGTTCGGGCCCTCTTGATGAAGGTAAAACCCTACGTCCTGCTTGATTAATATTGATGATATGGGTAGTACAAGAGTAGATCTACCACGAGATTAGAGAGGCTAAACCCTAGAAGCTAGCCTATGGTATGATTGTATGTTATTGTGTCCTACGGACTAAAACCCTCCGGTTTATATAGACACTATATTAGGCTAGGGTTACACAAGGTCGGTTACAAAGGAGGTGATATCCATATCCGTACTGCCTAGCTTGCCTTCCACGCCAAGTAGAGTCCCATCCGGACACAAGACGAAGTTTTCAATCTTGTATCTTCATAGTCCAATAGTCAGGCCAAAGGATATAGTCCGGCTGTCCGGAGACCCCTAATCCCGGACTCCCTCAGTGTGCATCCAACTCGCTTGCTCACGAAGACCTAGGGCATTTTGAGGAAGCCCATCATTGGAATATAGAAGCCAAGTTCTATAATGAAAGATTCTCACTAGTATATGAAAGTGACAACATAGGTGACTCTCTATCATGAAGATCATTGTGCTACTTTGAAGCACAAGTGTGGTAAAAGGATAGTATCATTGCCCCTTCTCTCTTTTTCTCTCATTTTTTTCTTTTTTTGGGCCTTCTCTCTTTTTTTATGGCCTTTTTTCTCTTTTTTTTATTTTTTGTCTGGAGTCTCATCCCGACTTGTGGGGGAATCATAGTCTCCATCATCCTTTCCTCACTGGGACAATGCTCTAATAATGATGATCATCACACTTCTTTTTACTTATAACACAAGAATTACAACTCAATACTTAGAACAAAATATGACTCTATGTGAATGCCTCTGGCAGTGTACCAGGATATGCAATGAATCAAGAGTGACATGTATGAAAGAATTATGAATGGTGGCTTTGCCACAAATACGATGTCAACTACATGATCATGCAAAGCAATATGACAATGATGAAGCGTGTCATAACATCGGAACGGTGGAAAGTTGCATGGCAATATATCTCGGAATGGCTATGTAAATGCCATAATAGGTAGGTATGGTGGCTGTTTTGAGGAAGGTATATGGTGGGTTTATGGTACCGGCGAAAGTTGCGCGGTACTAGAGAGGCTAGCAAATGTGGAAGGGTGAGGGTGCGTACAATCCATGGACTCAACATTAGTCATAAAGAACTCACATACTTATTGCAAAAATCTATTAGTTATCAAAACAGAGTACTACGCGCATGCTCCTAGGGGGATAGATTGGTAGGAAAAGATCATCGCTCTTCCCCGACTACCACTCATAAGGAAGGCAATCAATAAATAAATCATGCTCCGACTTCATCACATAACGGTTCACCATACGTGCATGCTACGGGAATCACAAACTTCAACACAAGTATTTCTCAAATTCACAGTTACTAAACTAGCATGACTCTAATATCACCACCTCCATATCTCAAAACAATCATCAAGTATCAAACTTCTCTTAGTATTCAATGCACTTTATATGAAAGTTTTTATTATATCCCTCTTGGATGCCTATCATATTTGGACTAAATTTATAACCAAAGCAAACTACCATGCTGTTCTAAAAGACTCTCAAAATAATATAAGTGAATCATGAGAGTTCAACAATTTCTTCAAAATAAAACCACTATCGTGCTCTAAAAAGATATAAGTGAAGCACTAGAGCAAACGACAAACTACTCCAAAAGATATAAGTGAAGATCAATGAGTAGTCGAATAATTATGCAACTATGTGAAGACTCTCTAACATTTAATAATTTAAGATCTTGGCATTTTATTCAAACAGCAATAAAAACAAAATAAAATAAAATGATGCTCCAAGCAAAACACATATCATGTGGTGAATAAAAATATAGCTCCAAGTAAAGTTACCGATGAATGAAGACGAAAGAGGGGATGCCTTCTGGGGCATCCCCAAGTTTAGGCTCTTGGTTGTCCTTGAATGTTACCTTGGGGTTCTGTCGGGTGGTGCGTGCGATATATGCCAATGGGTGGCTTATCTTTGTGGGAACCAGTAAGACATCGCCGGTGCCTGGAAGCGGGATGAGGCAAAGACATGCATGCCAGCGGATCTTACCCAGCTTCGGGGCTCTCCGAGGAGATAACACCCCTACTGCTGCTCTGCGGGGTCTCCGCATGCTCACTAGATGAATCGAGTAGCTACACGACGCTCCTTGAGCTATTTGGGGGGAGGAGGAAGAAAAGGCACGGCTAGCCTGCTTCTTCTCCTTATGTGGTGTCTAGAGCTAGCAGGGGGTCGAACCCTTTGCATGGGTTCTCCGGGGGGTTTATATAGGCCTACCCCCTGGGGGTACAATGGTAATCCGGCTGGGCGCGGGGCCCAGCCGTCCGTGACTGCGCCCGCCGGCTTCTGCGCCGGCTACTGGGGCCCGCCGACTGGTGGGTCCCGCCGGCTGTCAACTCCTTGGTCGACTGGCAGGCCCCACTGTCTGGGGCCAGGTCAACGGCTGGTCACTGTGGCTTCATCTTGGTGACGTGAGCTTCGTCGTGGTAAGCGCGGCTACAGTACCGCTACCTATCGGATGATCGTTGTAGCCTTATCGCGTCTTATCTCCTTAATGGGGCGTCTTCTTCAAAGGGAAGTGGCAAGCCGGCTGCGGGGAGCCGGCTCTGTCTCGCGCCGGCTTGTTGGAAGCGTGGCCGCCTTCGGCCGTCTCTCTGCGTAAAGGGGCCCACCGCCTGTGGGCCGCGCTGGCGGCCTTTCGTGGGTGAGGCCAGGGTCAACATGGCAACAGTGCTGCGCCGGACGGGTCATGCCTACCCCGTACGGCGCACTGTGCCAGGCGTGCCCCGGGATTCGAGGGTGGCAGGCTCTTCTGTAGCCACGCCCCGTCGCACCGCCGTTAGGTGGGTGCAAACTTTGTGGGTACGGTCTTGACTGCTTTACGGGGAGCCGGCTCGAAGGAGTCGGCCTTCTCACAGCCGGCTTCTTGGAGTCGGCCCTCTTATGAGGGTTAAAGTTGGACCGCCTTCCGAAAACCGGCCTTGATGACAGCCGGTTAGGGGAAGGCGGCCCCATGTCTTGGACTCTTGAGAGCCGGGCGGGCTCGTAACTTTTTCAGAAGTGCCAGGGGAAGCCGGCTAGGCCACCCATGGCTATTTACTCCGACAGTAGTCCCCGAAGCTGATCGAGCTCCGAGGTGAGCAGTGGGGACGAGAAGCTTGGTCAGCTTCCTATCCTGAGGAGCCGGCCTCGCGGGCGTATGCCGACTTCAGATAACCCCGCGTAGGCGGGAGGAGAAGGGACCTGCGTGCTGACCACGAGCCCTCTCGCGGCCACGTGGCGGCAGGATCCTGCGAGCGCACGCGCGCGATGGGACGCCGCCGCAGGCCCGGGCCCGCCACTCGCGAGCCTCGGTCCGGGCGCGGATCTCCCGTGGCCCACAGGGCCGCTCGCCTTCTCAAGGCAGTTTTCGTCTCGCCATTAAGGATCGATAATCGCGGGGCGTGGGGAGTGGGCACGATCGACCCCCACGCTTCCCCACGCCACGCCTCCTCGGCTCTGCCACGTGAGCCTATAAGTAGGGGGAGGAGGGGGAGCGACAGAGGTTCGCGCGCTCCCTCCCACTCCGTCCCTCCTAACTCTCGTCTTCTTCCTCTCGCTGCCGCCGCAGCCTCCTGTCACAGTGCCGCCGCGTCTCCACGCCACCTCGCTCCCATGGCATTGTCAAGCTCCTGGGACGGCTCCAACGTCCATGAGGATCACGTGGAGTTCCTTCGCCAGACCCGGCGCCTGCCCGGCGCCGACCGCATACAGGTCCGCCTGGCGCCCGAGAGGGAGATCTCGCCGGCACCGGAGGAGGGCGAGCGGGTTGTCTTCCACCCGCACTGCCTGCGCGGCTTCGGCCTCCCGGCGAGCGGGTTTCTGCGTTCTTTCCTCGACTTCTACAACCTCCAGCCGCATCACCTCACGCCCAATGCGGTGATGCTGCTGTCGGCCTTCGTCTCCCTCTGCGAAGGCTTCTTGGGGTTGCTCCCCACGCTGGAGCTCTGGGGAGAGTTCTTCCAGAGCAAACTCGGCACAGTCGTCGCCGGCGTGCCCGCCCCCTGCGGAGCCTTCATCGCCATGAGGAGGGCGAGCGAGAACAATCCGTTCCCGCCCATCCCCCTGATCCAGTCGGTGAAGGTCTGGCAGAGATCTTATTTCTATGTGAAGAATGTCGCCGAGCGAGAAGACTACATCAACCTGCCGGCTTACGTAGCCGGCCCGCCGGCTGGGAGGCAACCCTCGTGGAGCTTCCGGTCCCGTTCGTTGTCTCCGGCCAGGAACGCCGCCATCTCCCGGCTTCGGGTGATGATCCAGTCGGAAGGCCTGCGCGGGGCCGACTTGGTGGCCGCCTTCGTGGAGCACCGGATTCTCCCTCTCCAGAGTCGGCCCCACATGATGTGCCAGATGAGCGGCCGCTTCGATCCAAGCCGGCTGAGCACATGGGAAATGCCCCACGCGGAGGTGGCGCTCATGGTCAACTACATTGCCAACTGCAAGCTCAGCGGGGACTGGCAATACGGCAAGGCGCCGTATTCTCGCGCGAATCCTCCACCCGTGGTAAGTTTCTCTCTTTATCTTCTTTTCTGTCGTCAGCCGGCTTCGTGTCGGCCGGCTTCTGACCAGTCGGTTTTCTGAGCAGAACCCTCTTCTTGCGCTGCCGGTCGGGGTGGCAGGGATCGAACACCAATACGCCCCCGACCGCACGGTGGATGATGTTGACGACCCAGACTTGGGGGCGGCTTCCATGGAAGACGCCGTCGTGGGGGACAGCGCCGAGCCCGGAGGCTCAAAGTTCACCGCGAGCTTCGAGGACTGGCCGGACGATTTCGAAGCCGAAGTCGCTCCGCGTCGCCAGCCGGCGGCCGACCAACAGGGCGCGGGCTCGTCTATCGCGCCGGCTGCCGGCGGCGCGCAGAAGCACCGGGCCGCTCTAGGCCTCTTCGGCAGTCGGCCGAAGAAGTCCAAGCCTTCCGCCGCGGCGACAAAGCGGGATGAGGCGGCCGCGAAGGCGGCCCGCTTCTGCAAGGCTGTGAAACAGCCCCAGACGGTCTCGGTGTAAGTCTTCAATTGCTTTGCCGCACTCGTCGTTGTTGTTCTCTTTTCTTCGAATTTCTTCTTAACTTTTCCTCGCTTGCTGGACAGGGCACCGCTTTCCCTTGAGCGGGGCCCGGGCGGCTCCGTCGTGGGGCCGGCTGGAGGGTCCTCGAGCTCCCGCCGCGTGGACCCCCGCGCCGATCTTAGGGAGTCCACAGAGCGGAACGCCCGCGAAGCGCGGGAGGAGCGCGAGGCGGCGGAGAAGGCGGCCGCCCAGGCGGCAGAGGGGCAGGCCGAAGCGGTAGCCAAGGCCCAGAGGGAGGCGGCTCCCACAGAGACGGAGACAGAAAGCTCGCGCAGCCAGCCTCCGTTGCTCGCCGTTCCTCTCCGAGCCGTGGCCCCCGACACCCCGTTGCCCTTGGCGGAGGAGATCATCCAAGACCCACCGCTGTTGGAGAGGGAGGAGGACCCCGTGGCCTTGGCGGGGAGAGTGCCGCCTGCGGCGCCAACTGGGGCGGGCCAAGGCGGTCAATCATCAGCGGCGCCAGAGGAGCCGGCCGGAGGTGAGCCGGAGAGCAGGGCCGGCCTCAAGGTGCAGCTGGTGCCGGGCCGGCGTGCTGGAGGAGGCGCCGCTCCGCCGGAGTTGCGCCGAGCCATGGGCGCAGGCCAGCCGGCTGGAGATCTGGAGGCGGCCAGCTCTGCCGTGTCCGAGTGGACTCCCAGCGGGGGGACCGGCGAGCTGGAAGCGGCGGCTCAAGGGGTCCGGAGCCGGCTACGAGCTCAAGCCGCCCTGCTGCAACAGCTCAACCAAGAGTTCTTGTCGACGCGAACCACTGTCCGGGTGAGCCCTTCGCTCTTGGCTGCTTTGCTTTCTTGATTTCTTCCGTGGGGGCGCGTCAGCGCACCCACTGGGTGTAGTCCCCGAGATTCGGGCCGACTGCTGCGTAGTCGGGTCGGATCTTTCTCGACGGCCACCTTACTTTGCTTTCTTTCTAAACTTTCAGGAATACCACAACCTTCGTGCTACCGCCTTCGACTCCCAGGCTCGAGAGTTGAGCCGGCGGACCGACGACCTGGCCGACAGCCGAAGTAAGTACTTGGTTTTGTTTGTCTCCTGTGGGGGCGCGTCAGCGCACCCACTGGGTGTAGTCCCCGAGATTCGGGGCGACTGCTGCGCAGTCGGGTCGAATCTTTCTTGACGACTCTTTTCTTATTGATTTTTCTTTTTCTTTGCCTTCAGGGGCCAACGCCGACTTGTGGAAGGAGCTTGGCGAAGCAAAGGCCGCCCTTTACGATAAAGAGGCCGAGTGCACTGCCTTGGTCCAGGAACGGGATCGCCTAGCCAAGAAGCTAGCCGACCAAGAGGAAAGCCACAAAACGGCCCTGCAGGCGGCGTGGGAGAGCGAAGACGCCTTGATGGCGGAATATGAGATGGCGGCGGCGACCTGGTCTGAGACCCGGCGAGGCCTGGACGTAGGCTTCGGCCGGATCGAGGACTTGATCGACGGTAAGCTGCCTTTCTCGGCCCTCCCCTGCCCCTTGCCGCTTGGGTTTTTTGACTTATCTTGAGCTCTTGCTTGTTGTTTCTTGCAGATTACTTCCCAGGCTACTCCGCCTTCGCCGCCCAAAGCATTGAGGCCCATCGCGAGGCGCGCCGGCAAGCGGGGGCCGACATCGCGCCGGATGCAAACCGGACCCTTGAGGAGCAGCTTCTGGCTGTCCAGGCACGGTTGCAGCCGGCTCATCGGATGCTTCGCCGGCTCCAACGTGCCGGGGCGCAAGTCCTGGCCGCCCTCTGGCCCGGCGAGACGATCCCCCGCACTCCGAGCCGAACTGCCGACTGGCTGGAAGTTGCAGTTGGTCGCTTCGAGGCTTGGAAAGCGTCAGCGGCCCGCCTCGGAGCCGGGCGGGTGTTGGAATTCGTCCGGGCTTGGTACCCAGGGCTGAGCCTGGACCAGCTGCGCACTTGGCGGATGGAGGCCGACACGGAGCTGGAGGCGGTGAGGTCGGCTATCGCCCAGCGGGCTTCAACGATCGCCGAGTGCACCGACATCAGCGTTTTTGCGCCCGAAATCGATGATGACGGTGTCGCGCAGCCGGAGGAGTGGTTCGGGCTGAACCCGGCGGTGGGCGAGGACTCGGCGGAGGAGATCGCCTCCAGCGACGAGGGCGAAGAAGACGAAGACGACGACGGCGGAGACGTCGAGCCGGCTGGTGGAACAACCAGCCGACCTCAGGCCGACCGTGCCTCCAGCAACGAGGCGCGTGGAAGTGCGCCCTCTGCGGGAGGCGGCGACCAAGCCGAAGTTCGTCAGCCGGCCGCTCCTTCAGCCGGCGCGACCGTCTTCGCCAACCAGTCGGCCGCTCCGCCAGCTTGACCTGCCGTTTTTATCTTTCCTGCTTTGTTGTCTTTGAACAATCTTTTGTTAAGTTTCGCAGTTCCACCCACTGGGGGTGTATCCAAACTATGTTGAATGCTGGCCTCTTGGAGGTCTTTTTATGTAAATATTATCATGTGCATGCTTGGTTTCCATTCGCGTATGCTTGTTCATCCTTAGGCTTTTTCCTTTGCCGCCTTCCCTCTTTGGGGAGGCAAGTACTTGAGCTTTCTTGGATTTAAAGTAGAGTGAATGGAAACCGGCCGGCCGGCTACTCTGGTAGCCAGTCGGCGGTGTGGGAAAAACCGGCTTTTGTTATATTAGTCCGTTAGTCCCTAGCCGTTTTTCGTGTGGGCGGTCGTTCCTAACTTTAACCCGGTTCTTCGAACTGCGACTTTGGCAAGGGAAGGCTTGAGAGCCGGCACACTACTTGTCTGACTGCGGGTAGGACTTCTAATATAACTTCAGTCGGCCAGTCCCTGAGCCGACTAGTCGAACTCGGTGCCGGACGGAAAAAGTAAATGATACGACAAGGTCATAAGCATGATACTTTTCATTCATAAATAAGGGATGGCAGTCCCCGAGCCCTCCTCGGGGAGCCTATTGTCTTGTACTTAATACAAAAGTTAGCGTGATACATACTGCCTTTCAATCGAAGGAGGTTGGCATTCCATGGCCGTTCCGACTCCTTGCCGGAGTCGTCTCTCTTGCATGCCTTCGGCTTCTGTGCGTCGATCAGGTAGTAGGAGTCGTTGCCTAGAGCTGTGCTGATGACGAAAGGGCCTTCCCAAGGGGCTGAGAGCTTGTGCTGGCCGGCTGTTCGCTGAATCAGCCGGAGCACAAGGTCGCCCTCTTAGAAATATCTTGGCCTGACCTTCCGGTTGTGGTAGCGGCGCAAACCCTGCTGGTAAATTGCAGACCGGCTGAGAGCCAACAGCCGGCTTTCTTCCAGCAGGTCGACGCCGTCTTCTCGTGCTTCCTTGGCCTCCGCTTCCGTGTACATGGTTACTCGAGGCGAGTCGAATTCGATGTCAGTTGGGATGACCGCCTCGGCACCATACACAAGGAAGAAAGGGGTGAAGCCAGTTGACTTGTTTGGTGTAGTGCGGAGACTCCAGAGGACAGCCGGCAGCTCATCGAGCCAACAGCCGGCTGAGTGCTCTAGAGGTACAACCAGTCGGGGCTTGATGCCGGAGAGGATGAGGCCGTTGGCTTGCTCGACCTGGCCGTTTGACTGCGGGTGGGCGACGGATGCTAGGTCCAGCCGGATACCTTGGGCTGCGCAGAAACGTGCCAAGGCTCCTTTGGCGAAATTCGTGCCATTGTCGGTGATGATGCTGTGCGGCACGCCGTACCGAGTTGTTATGTCCGCGATGAACGTCACGGCAGTCGGCCCATTCAGCTTCTTGATCGGCTTCGCCTCAACCCACTTGGTGAATTTGTCCACGGCGACGAGCAAATGCGTCATGCCGCCGCGCGCCGTCTTGAATGGGCCCACCATGTCCAGTCCCCAAACAGGAAAGGGCCAAGTGAGGGGAATGGTCTTGAGTGCCGAAGCCGGCATATGTTGCTTGGAGCTGAAGAGCTGGCATCCCTTGCAATGCTTGACTAATTCTTTGGCGTCGTCCAAAGCAGTCGGCCAGAAGAAACCATGGCGGAAGGCTTTGGCGACAAGTGATCTTGAGGCCGCATGGTGGCCGCACTCTCCTTGGTGAATGTCTGCGAGGATTGCAATGCCCTTCTCTTGCTCGACGCATCGCTGGAGGACTCCGGTGACGCTGCGCTTGAGTAGTTCTCTGTTGACGATTGTGTATGCTCCGGCTCGGCGCTGGACTTGTCTTGCTTCTGTTTCATCAGCCGGCAGGTCTTGATTTACTAGGAAGTTGAGGATGGACTGAGCCCATGACGGGGCCGCGACTTCTTCTACTGCCAAAGTGGCTACTGCCACCAGGGTGGGCGGGCTTGGCGGTGAGGTGCTGGATTCAGCCGCCGGCTGTAGTGCTGGTGCAGTCCCCGAGCCGGCTGCCGCAGTCCCCGGGCCGGCTACCGCAGTCCCCGAGCCGGCTACCGAAGTCCCCGAGCCAGCTGCCGAAGTCCCCGGGCCGGCTACGGGGGTCTTGGGGTCGGCCACTTGATTCTTTGAGCCGGACCTGGCCGCATCGGGGTCAGGCGGCACGAAGATGGAATCGATTCCGGAGACGGCTTGATGGACGGCTTGAGGAGGCGTTGTAGAGCGACGCCGGTTGGGATTGCTTGCCGAGTGGAGCCTATTCGAGCCAGGGCATCGGCTGGCTCGTTGTCGGCTCGAGGTACGTGGAGGAACTCGCATCCTTCAAAGTATCCTCTGAGTTGTTGGACCAGGAAACGGTAGCTCACCATATTCGCGTCCTTGGCGTCCCAGTCGCCGGATGACTGCTGGACTACCAGGTCCGAGTCACCATAACATAGGATCCGGCGAATGCCAAGTTCTTTGGCAAGCCGGAGCCCATGTATGAGCGCCTCGTACTCGGCCACATTGTTGGAGGCAGTAAAGTGGATTTGTAGCGTGTATCTGAGCTTGTCGCCTTTGGGAGAGGTAAGGACGATGCCGGCTCCCAAGCCGGTGCGCATCTTGGACCCGTCGAAGTGCATGCGCCAATGGGTGGAGTCGGGAGCCGGCGGCAGGTACTGGGTCTCGGCCCAGTCGACGAGGAAGTCGGCCAGTGCTTGGGACTTGATAGCAGTGCGGGGTTGGTAGAAGATCGTGTACGGGGCTAGCTCGATGGCCCATTTCGCCACCCGGCCGGATGCATCTCGGCTGCTTATGATCTCGGCTAGCGGGGCAGTGCATACGACCGTGACGGGATGCTCTTGAAAGTAGGGCTTCAGCTTCTTGGCGGTGAAGTACACGCCGTAACACATCTTTTGGTAGTGCGGGTAGTTTTGCTTCGAGGCGGACAACACCTCGCTCAAATAGTACACCGGCCTCTGGACCGGCTGGGCTCGGCCTTCTTCCGGGCGCTGGACTACGATGATGGTGCTGACCACCCGGCTGGTTGCAGCGATGTAAAGGAGCATGGGCTCTTTCTCGGTCGGCGCCGCGAGGACAGGCAGCGCGGCCAGCATCTTCTTCAACTCGTGGAAAGCTTGGTCGGCCTGGTCGTTCCACTCGAAGTCAGTGCTCTTCTTCATGAGGCGGTAGAGGGGGAGGGCTTTCTCTCCGAGCCGGCTCATGAAGCGGTTCAAGGAGGCCAAGCACCCGGTGAACTTCTGAATGTCTCGAAGCTTGGTAGGGATCGCCATTCTCTCGATGGCCTTGATCTTCACCGGGTTGCATTCGATGCCGCGTTCGGAGACCAGGAAGCCCAGGAGCTGGCCGGCTGGCACCCCGAACATGCATTTCTCGGGGTTGAGCTTGATTTGGAACCGGCGCAGGTTCTCAAATGTTTCCTTGAGGTCTTCCAGCAAGGTGCCACGCTTCTCCGTCTTCACCACGATGTCGTCCACGTAAACGTGGGCATTCCTGCCGAACTGCTTGAGGAGGCACTTCTGCATGCAACGCTGAAAGGTGGCACCGGCATTTCTCAAGCCGAATGTCATAATCAGGTAGCAGAAGGCTCCGAACAGCGTGATGAAGGCGGTCTTCAGGCGGTCATCCGGGTCTAGCTTTATCTGGTGATATCCGGAGTAAGCATCCAAAAAACTCAACAGCTCGCATCCGGCTGTGGAGTCTATCACTTGGTCTATCCTCGGCAGGGCAAAAGGGTCTTTGGGGCAGGCCTTGTTGAGACTTGTGTAGTCTATACACATGCGCCACTTGTTATTCTTCTTTAGCACAAGGACCGGGTTGGCGAGCCACTCTGGAAAGAAAACTTCCATGATAAAGCCGGCCGCCAAGAGCCGGGCTATCTCTTCCCCTACAATCCTGCGTTTCTCCTCCGACAGTCGGCGAAGGGGTTGTCTGACTGGCTTTGCGTCTTCTCGAACATGTAGTTTGTGCTCGGCGAATTTCCTCGGAACACCCGGCATGTCCTTGGGGGACCATGCAAAGATGTCCCGATTCTCACGGAGGAAATCGGCGAGCTCGCCTTCCTATTTGCTGTTCAGGTTTGCCCCGATGACGGGAAACCTCTCTGGATGCTCGGGGTCAAGAGGTATCTTCTTCGTCTCCTTGGCCGGCTGAAAAGACCCTTGAGTATCATGCTCCTTGGGGTCGGGGGACACGGCCGACTGCTTGCCGGCTATGGCCACGACTCGGTCCAGCATCTTCTTCTCTTCGGCGATCACAAGGGACTCGGCCAGCCGGCTGCTGGCCGCTGCGCACTCGGAGGACTTCTTGTAGTCACCGACTACGGTGATGACGCCTTTGGTGCTTGGTATCTTCATCTTGAGGTACGAATAGTGGGGGACCGCCATGAATTTGACCAAGGCAGGTCGGCCCAGCAATGCATGGTAAGGGCTCTCCAGGTCCACCACTTCAAACCAGATCGCTTCCCAGCGGAAATGCTCCTTGTCCCCAAAAAGTACATCAATCTTGACTTTGCCAATGGGGGCGCAGGACAGGACGGGTACGATGCCGTGGAACACTATCTGAGTGGGCGTGAGCTGTTTTGTCTTGACGTTCAACTTCTCCAGGGTGTCACAATACAGGATGTTGATGCTGCTCCCGCCGTCTATCAGCACACGGGAGAAGCGGGCGGCGCGCCTGTCCGTTGCAAGGGTGGCTTCCAGGACCAAAGCATAAGAGCCGGGAGACGGCATCACCTCCGGATGGTCGGCCCGGCTCCAGCTGATGGGCTTTTCTGACCAATGCATGTGTCCGGCGGGGTTGGCAGCGACCACGCTGACTTCCTGGTGCTCTCGGCGTTTGCTGCGCCGGTCTTCGGGCTGGCTTGTAAAGACGATGTAGGTTGCTTGCTCATCAGGAAACTCGTCATGCACGACTCCGACTGTGGGCCGAGCGGCCGGAGGCGGCGGAGGTGGAGGCGGCGGGCCGGCAGGCGGAGGTGGCAAGAGCCCCTCGCCCTTAGAGATTCGGGTGAGCCAGTTGCACTTCCGGGTCGTGTGGTTGGACGGCTTCGCGCCGCTGTGGAACTTGCAAGGGGCGTCGAGGGTTTGCTTGTAGGAGAAGGCGGGCTGCCAAGCCGGCCTGCCGCCCTTGGGCTTCTTGGGCGCCAGCCGTTCTTCAGGCGGCGCATCTTCGACCGTGGCCACCTGCCGGCTAGCGGGAGGCGGCGCGGGGCCCTTGCGCTCGTTGTCATTCGAGTTGGGGTGTCGGCCGGGTTCTCCAGCCGGCGTCTTGGGCGCCGGGTTGAGCACCTTTCCGGACGCGTCTACCCGAAGCTCGGTCTTCATCGAGGAGTCGGCGGTGGCGTACTTGTCCGCTATGTCCAGAAGCTCATCGAGGGTAGCCGGCTCGTCACAGAGGAGCTTGTGCTTGAGGAGGGTGCCTTCTCGGCACCCGGCTGTGAAGTACTCTATGGCTTGCACCTCGTGCACCCCTTCACAGGAGTTGCGGAGCTCGGCCCAACGCGTGAGGTAATCGCGAGTGGACTCGGCGAGGCCTTGTACGCACAAGGAGAGCTGTCTGGGCTTGGGAGCCCGCTTGTAGGTGCTGGTGAAGTTGCGGATGAAGGCTTCTGTGAAGTCTAGCCAGCTGTTGATGCTACGCGGCTTGAGGCTGTTGAGCCAGGTCCGCGCCGTGCCCTGCAGCATGAGGGGCACGTATTTCACGGCGACGCGCCGGTTGCCGTTGGCTATGCTAACCGCGGTGGAGTAGTCGATCAACCAATCCTCCGGCTTCACGGAGCCGTTGTACTTGGGAGTGTCTCTTGGGAGCGGGAACCCTTTGGGAAAGGGCTCGTCGCGGATGCGGGGGCCAAAACAAGGCGGGCCAACATCGTCTTCTTCTTCCAATGCCAGGGATCGCGCCAGGCGGTCGAGCCGATGACGGGCGTCGTTCTCGCCGATTCCTTCACGGCGGCCCAGCCGGCCGCTGAGAGTCGGGTGCGCCACTGGCGGTGAGGCGGGATATCTCTCTCCACGGGGCGGAGGCGGAGGCGGGTCGCCCCGCCACTCCATGGCTCGGGGATGACCGTCCGCGTCTCGCTCGATGGAGATCCGGGTCCGGCTGCGGCTGGTAGCCGGCTCCTTCTCGCGTCGCGCGCGGGTATTGCTCATAGTCGGCGTCCGGGACGTCGCGTCGTGCTCTCGGCGCGGGGGAAGGCTTTCCGCGCGAGCGTCGACTTTGTGCCGCTGCGTGGCGGCGTCAATCAACTGCTGGATGCGCCGGGTCATGTGGGGAAGGTCTTCGGCCTCCAGGCCGTCCAGCTCGTCTACGGCCGCCTGGGCGGCACGCAAGTTCTCGAGCGGAGTGGCATAGACCGGGCGGTCGACTCCCAGCGTGTCGGCGATGACGGCGCCGCGTTGCTTGACAAGGCCGGCCCGGCTTGGCCCGCCCGGGGCCGGCGTGCCGAAGGCGGCGCGGTCAGCCTCGCGCCGGTAGGCCTCAGTGAGGCGTCTTACGGAGGCCAGCCTCCGGCCCTCTGCGAGGAGAGCGAGGTGGCGCGCTTCCAGTGCTTTGTCGTCGTCGTCGGCCGGGAGAGGAGCGGACAAGTCGTGGGCCATCGCGCGCGAGGCGTTGCGGGCGCTCTCGTCGGCCGGGCCGCTGTGGCCGACAACCATCACTTCGGCGGTGACAGCATCGTGGCCTTCGGTTCGAGGAAGCGGGTCGTTGTAGATCGCGACGTTGGTGGGGAAGGCGTCGTAGGAGGCCGTGTCGGAGTCGACAGGCATCGGGTCGGTGGAGCCAACCGACTCCAGGTCCGCAGCGGGCTCGCTGGAGACATGGAGCTGGCAGAGAAGGCTGGCGAGGCGGTCAGTGGCCGCATCGGAGGCGAGCTCGTCGGAGGTGAAGGTCTCGTCGGGGAGATCGGCGAGGCTGCTTGCCGCGCAGATGCTGGTGACGCCCTGCAGCGCGTCGTGGCAAGCGCCATCGGGCGTGCCGGGCTGGCTACGCTCGTTGGCGAGGAAAAGGGTTCCCGTCCAGAACAGGTCTCCAGACGACGGTGCGCCTGGCCCCACGGTGGGCGCCAAATGTCGGGTGGTGGGTGCGACATATGCCAACGGGTGGCTTATCTTTGTGGGAACCAGTAAGACATCGCCGGTGCCTGGAAGCGGGATGAGGCGAAGACATGCACGCTGGCGGATCTTACCCAGCTTCGGGGCTCTCCGAGGAGATAACACCCCTACTGCTGCTCTGCGGGGTCTCCGCATGCTCACTAGATGAATCGAGTAGCTACACGACGCTCCTTGAGCTGTTTGGGGGGAGGAGGAAGAAAGGGCACGGCTAGCCTGCTTCTTCTCCTTATGTGGTGTCTAGAGCTAGCAGGGGGTCGAACCCTTTGCATGGGTGCTCCGGGGGGTTTATATAGGCCTACCCCCCGGGGGTACAATGGTAATCCGGCTGGGCGCGGGGCCCAACCGTCTGTGACTGCGCCCGCCGGCTGCTGGGGCCTGCCGACTGGTGGGTCCCGCCGGCTGTCAACTCCTTGGTCGACTGGCAGGCCCCACTGTCCGGGGCCAGGTCAACGGCTGGTCACTGTGGCTTCATCTTGGTGACGTGAGCTTCGTCGTGGTAAGCGCGGCTACAGTACCGCCGCCTGTCGGACGATCGCTGTAGCCTTACCGCGTCTTGTCTCCTTAATGGGGCGTCTTCTTCGAGGGAAGCGGCAAGCCGGCTGCGGGGAGCCGGCTCTGTCTCAGGCCGGCTTGTTGGAAGCGTGGCCGCCTTCGGCCGTCTCTCTGCGTAAAGGGGCCCACCGCCTGTGGGCCGCGCTGGCGGCCTGTCGTGGGTGAGGACAGGGTCAACATGGCAACAGTGCTGCGCCGGACGGGTCATGCCTACCCCGTACGGCGCACTGTGCCAGGCGTGCCCCGGGATTCGAGGGTGGCAGGCTCTTCTGTAGCCACGCCCCGTCGCACCGCCGTTAGGTGGGTGCAAACTTTGTGGGCACGGTCTTGACTGCTTTACGGGGAGCCGGCTCGAAGGAGTCGGCCTTCTCACAGCCGGCTTCTTGGAGTCGGCCCTCTTATGAGGGTTAAAGTCGGACCGCCTTCCGAAAACCGGCCTTGATGACAGCCGGTTAGGGGAAGGCGGCCCCATGTCTTGGACTCTTGAGAGCCGGGCGGGCTCGTAACTTTTTCAGAAGTGCCAGGGGAAGCCGGCTAGGCCACCCATGGCTATTTACTCCAACAGGTTCCTTGGGCATCCCCAAGCTTAGGCTCTTGCCACTTCTTATTCCATAGTCCATCGAATCTTTACCCAAAACTTGAAAACTTCACAACACAAAACTTAACAAAAAGCTCGTAAGCTCCGTTAGTATAAGAAAATAAATCGCCACTTAGGTACTGTTGTGAACTCATTCTAAATTAATATTGGTGTAATATCTACTGTATTCCAACTTCTCTATGGTTCATACCCTCCAATACTACTCATAGATTCATCAAAATAAGCAAACAACACATGGAAAACATAATCTTTCAAAAACAGAACAGTCTGTAGTAATCTGTATCAAACGTATACTTATGGCCCTCATAAAATTCTCAAATAAATTGGTGGACCTGAGTAATTTGTCTATTAATCCTCTTAAAAAGAATCAACTTAATAGCATTCTCCAGTAAAAAAATGGCAGCTAATCTCGTGAGCGCTAAAGTTTCTGTTTTTTACAGCAAGATCGCAAAGACTTCACCCAAGTCTTCCCAAAGGTTCTACTTGGCACAAACACTAATTAAAACATAAAACCACATCTAAACAGAGGCTAGATAAATTATTTATTACTAAACAGGAACAAAAAGCAAGTAACAAAAATAAAATTGGGTTGCCTCCCAACAAGCGCTATTGTTTAACGCCCCTAGCTAGGCATGCTGATTTCAATGATGCTCACATAAAAGATAAGAATTATAATATAAAGAGAGCATCATGAAGAATATGATTAGCACATTTAAGTCTAACCCACTTCCTATGCATAGGGATTTTGTGAGCAAACAACTTGTGGGAACAAGAATCAACTTGCATAGGAAGGTAAAACAAGCATAACTTCAAAACTTTAAGCACATAGAGAGGAAACTTGATATTATTGCAATTCCTACAAGCATATGTTCCTCCCTCATAGTAATTTTCAGTAGAATCATGAATGAATTCAACAATATAACCAGCACCTAAAGCATTCTTTTCATGATCTACAAGCATAGAAATTTTATTACTCTCCACATAAGCAAAATTCTTCTCATTCAGAATAGTGGGGGTATCATAAGAGACTCGAATACTATAAATTGTTTCCACATTAAAAGAGTAATGTTCAGAAAAAGGGTAATCATAATCATGACAAGTTTTATAAATATAATCATCACTACTTTTTATAGCATAAGTGTGATCACAATAATCATCATAGGTAGCAACTTTGTTCTCATCATAATCAATTGAAACCTCTTCCAAGATAGTGGAATCATTACTAAATAAAGTCATGACCTCTCCAAATCCACTTTTAGAATTATCACAATAAGATTCAACATTCTTCAAAATAGTGGGATCATTACTTCCTAAAGTTGACACTCTTACAAACCCACTTTCATTAATATAATCATCATAAGTAGGAGGCATGCTATCATCATAATAAATTTGCATATCAAAACTTGGGATACTACAAACATCATCTTCATTAAACATAGCATCCCCAAGCTTGGGACTAACATTATTTCCAGCAAATACATTCTCAAACATGTCATTCTCATCAAACATAGCATCCCCAAGCTTGGGCCTTTTCATATCATAAGCATAATCACTCTCATCATTAATAGTATGGATAGCACCAATAGTATAAAAATTATCATCATCACAATGAGTAATAGGAGCAACATCATTTGGGAGGGATACATTTTTACCTTTGCTTCTCCGTCTTTTCTTTTTCTTCTTCACATCATGTGTGGGTTTAATCCTCTTTTCGGAGCTTCTTATTGATGAGATTGGTTGAATAGGAGGCTCCTCCTCGTTACCTGATTCATCATAAGAAATAATAGGAGGATATTGGGAAGCCTCTTCCCTTTCATTAGTATTCTCTTCATCCTCTATTTGTTTTCTTTTCTTTATGTAATTGGCAATATAAGGATTTTCAATGCAATTCACCGCACAGTACATAAAAATTTCTTCTAGATCAATATCAAGGAATTTCTCAAGGTTATATTCTAGAATATGCTTAGTTATACGTTTCATTTCTTCATAACCCAAAAGAAAACTAAGTTCATTATGATGTGCAAGGGAAATCAAATCATCACAATTTTTGGACACGATACGATAATGGAACAATATGCATCGAAGATTTAAATGACCATGTTCATTGCAAAGTTAACAAGTATGGTGAAGAAATTTTAAATTTTCAGCACAAACATCTAGCCTCTCTTGCAACCACTTAGTTTCCAAATACTTATGCCTCTTGCAAAATCTATCTTCCCTATTTGGTGTGTACCTGCAAACTCTATGCACTCCACAAAAGTTGACATGCTTATAAGAGACATTTTCATCATGACGAGTGCAATAATCATTAGTACTATGTATATTCAAGGAGTTCATACTAACAACATTGCAATCATGCTCATCATTCAAAGATTTTGTGCCAAACATTTTAGAGACTTCTTCTTCTAGCATTTGAGCACAATTTTCCGTTCCATCATTCTCACGAAAGATATTAAAAAGAGGAAGCGTATGAGGCAAACTCAATTCCATTTTTTTGTAGTTTTCTTTTATAAACTAAACAAGTGCTAAAACAAGAAACTAAAAGATACGATTGCAAGATCTAAAGATATACCTTCAAGCACTAACCTCCCCGGCAACGGCGCCAGAAAAGACCTTGATGTCTACAACACAAACTTCTTCTCGTAGATGTTGTTGGGCCTCCAGGTGCAGAGGTTTGTAGGACAGTAGCAAATTTCCATCAAGTGGATGACCTAAGGTTTATCAATCCGTGGGAGGAGTAGGATTAAGATGGTCTCTCTCAAACAACCCTGCAACCAAATAACAAAGAGTCTCTTGTGTCCCCAACACACCCAAAACAATGGTAAATTGTATAGGTGCACTAGTTCGGCAAAGATATGGTGATACTAGTGCAATATGGATGGTAGATAAAGGTTTTTGTAATCTGAAAATATAAAAACAGCAAGGTAACTAATGATAAAAGTAAGCACAAACGGTATTGCAATGCGTTGAAACAAGGCCTAGGGTTCATACTTTCACTAGTGCAAGTTCTCTCAACAATAATAACATAATCGGATCATATAACTATCCCTCAACATGCAACAAAGAGTCACTCCAAAGTCACTAATAGCGGAGAACAAACGAAGAGATTATGGTAGGGTACGAAATCACCTCAAAGTTATTGTCGGTGTCAAAACCGGCGGATCTCGGGTAGGGGATCCCGAACTGTGCGTCTAAGGCGGATGGTAACAGGAGGCAATGGACACGATGTTTACCCAGGTTCGGGCCCTCTTGATGGAGGTAATACCCTATGTCCTTCTTGATTGTTCTTGATGATATGAGTATTAGAAGAGTTGATCTACCACGAGATTGTAGAGGCTAAACCCTAGAAGCTAGCCTATGGTATGATTGTATGTTGTCCTACGGACTAAACCCTCCAGTTTATATAGACACCGGAGGGGGCTAGGGTTACACAGAGTCGGTTACAAGGGAGGAGATCTACATATCCGTATTGCCTAGCTTAACTTCCACGCCAAGGAGAGTCCCATCCGGACGCGGGACGAAGTCTTCAATCTTGTATCCTCATAGTCCAACAGTCCGGCCAAAGGATATAGTCTGGCTGTCCGGAGCCCCCCTAATCTAGGACTCCCTCAGTAGCCCCTGAACAGGCTTCAATGATGATGAGTCCGGCGCACAGTATTATCTTCGGCATTGCAAGGCGGGTTTCTCCTCCGAGTACCCCATGGAAGATTTTGAACACAAGGATAGTGTCCGGCTCTGCAAAACAAGTTCCACATAGCACCGTAGAGAGAATAATATTTCCACAAATCTAATCTGCTGACATGTTTTGACAGCACGACATCACGCCATGGCCCGGTCATTATTCGAACCATTTTTCTCAACCAGCACCGCACATATCGCGAGGCGGTTTTCTTGACACGTCTTGTCAAAGCAGAGATCGTGTCCCCCTTATTATGGGATTCTCATCAATACGGACGTGGGTAACCCAACCGCGCCATCAATTATGGCGCTTGGGGAATAAGCAATTTTACCAGGCAAGTGGGGAGGCGCATCGCCTCTTCCGCCCTTATAAAGGGATTAGGATTCACTCTTTTCACCCACGCCTTCTTCCTCCTTGCTTACCCACTCTCGCACACTCGAGCTCCAACGCCCAAGTTCGTGTCTTTCTTCTCAAACCACTACAAACATGTCCGGAGCAGGAGGCAAGTGGATGGTCTCCTCCGTCACGGAGGAGAACATCACAAAGTTATGGGAAGCCGGATATCTGGCCGCGGATATCGCACACCGGCTGCCAGATGTAGGGCAGCTCATCCCTACGCCCGAACCCCATGAGAGGGTAGTTTTTCTTACCCACTTCGTCCGTGGACTGGGATTTCCCCTCCACGCGTTTGTCCGCGGGCTCATGTTCTACTACGGGCTGGATTTTCATGATCTGGACCCCAATTTCATCCTCAACATCTTGGCGTTTATCATCGTGTGCGAGGCCTTCCTCCGCATCAGGCCCCACTTCGGCCTGTGGCTGAAGATCTTCAATGTTAAACCGAAGGTGGTGGTCGGCTAGAAAGCAGAGTGCGGAGGCGCCATGGTGGGAAAATACCTAACGTCACCTGGCTCGAAGGCTCCTATGTGGAGACCATAAAGGGGTGGCAATCGGGGTGGTTCTACATCACCGAGCCGCGCGAGACCAACTGGGTGGCGGCCCCCAAATTTCGATCCGGAATCCCCACGCGGCTCACTTCCTGGAAAGAGAAGGGCCTGTCCTGGGGTTCTTCGGTAGAGCTGACTGGACTCCAGACCTGCATCAGGAACATGATGAGCAAGAAAATCAAGATCGTCAATGTGGTCCAGGTCATGCTCTTCCGCCGGATTCTCCCGTGTCAACGATGGGCATTCAATTTGTGGGAGTTCGACCCGGCCAGGCACCAGACGCTGCAAGAGCTCTACAACACGATGCACAAGGACGTTTGGAGGGTGCTGTTCAAGGGCGCCGAGGTACCTCCTTCCCTCACCGAGGACCGCGGACTCAGCGCAAAGCGCCATGCCAATCCGGTAAGTTTCGATATCTCACAGGGCATTTATTTGCCCCAGTTGAATCATGTGCGGGACCTAAGCTTCCATGTCATTAACAGGACTGGATAAAGACAGCGGAGGAGCTCAATTGCCCAGCCCCCTGCCTAAATATCCTGCAGATGCTCTCTAACAGAGATGCTGGCGCAAGGTTCTCCGGCGCAAGGTTGTATCGGACTCATCATCCAATGACTCCGACGCGCACCCCTCCCATGAAAACGAGGAGGAGGAGGAAAGTTCTCCCCCCCTAGCCGGGGGAGCCAAGAAAAGGAAGGCCGACCCAACCGGGGAGGCAGAAGGGTCCAAGAAGGGAAGGACCCTCCCTCCGGACTGCTCCACGACGGTTGCCTACATCGGCGACGAGTGGCTACCCAGGGTCAAGCCCCTGGTGAAGTCGTAAGTATCCAGACACCACAGTAATTCATGGTATGTTTTATTGCACTGCTTTTCCTCATGCCAAACAAGATTATGCAGTCTGTCCCGAGCTCATCTCGACGTATCTTCGTCGAGTGGTTCATTGGACTCGTCGGATATGAATAGCGGTTCTCTTCCGACCGCCTCCACCCCTCGCCCTACGGACAACGCCGAGGTGTTGTCTCAAAAGGCACCGAGCCAAGGGGATGTAGTCCTGGGGGCGCCTCAAGGCGACCTTCCGGACCCTGGGCGTAAAGGGAGCAGGACTCCCATGGGCTCCACACTACAAAAAAATACACTTTCGTGATGATACGTGTTTGTCACAGTAGGTCGCGTTTTCTGTCATGCATGTACATCCATGACAAATTTATGACAGAATCAAGATAGTCATACCTGTGCTGTCGTAGAAGTGTTCCATGACATTGCCAAAATTATCATCACGGAAGTGTCCACTTCCATGACGTTAATTCGCGCATCACAGAAGTGCTTTCGTCAAGGGTGACCGACACGTGGCATCCACCGTAACAGAACGCCGTTAAGCTATCGGGTCGGATTTTGGATCCGAGAACCCATTAATAGCCACGACCAATGCCGATTTTCCATGTGTAGAATTCTCATTGGCTGACGGATCCACGCGTCAGCTCTGCGTTGGCACAGGTGTCACTCATCCAACGATCGAGATGGGCCTATGATATGTTGACACGTGGACCAGCCCAACTAAAGGCCCATAAGATTTAGTAGACCATAATGGGCTGGCCCAGCTAAAGGCCCACAAAATTTAGCAGACCATAATGGGCCGGCCCAGCTAAAGGCCCACATGATTTTGCAGACCATAATGGGCCGGCCCAGCTAAAGGCCCACAAGATTTTGCGGACCACAATGGGCCGGCCCAGCTAAAGGCCCACAAGATTCTGCCGACCATAATGGGCCGGCCCAGCTAAAGGCCCAGCATTCTCTATCAAATTGGCCCGTCAACGGCCTGTCCTAAACTTGTCATCAACGTGGCCCATGGTCACTTCTGGCCCGTTAACAGTCCTCTAAGTAATTGGGCCGAATTACAGCCCGGTGTATTTTCGGCCTGTTAAAGGTCCGGCTTCATTTGGGCCCATTTACAGGCCATCAAAACTTTCGGCCCATAAACGACCGTGAAGGATTTGGGTCATATTCGGCCATGTCTCACATTCGGCCTGTTAGAGGCCCACTATAGCTTTGGGCCACTTTCGGCCTGTTGTCATTTTCGGCCTGTTAACGCCGGACGTAAACCATGGGCCATATGTGGCCCAACATCATATCGGGCCCATTAACAACGCATATAAAAATGACGATAATCTAGCCCGACCAAAGCTCCGGCCTGTTAAAGGCCCGTGTATTAGGTCGGCGCATTTACGGCCCGTCCGAAATTCGGCCTGTTAAAGTCCAGTGGGTTATTTGGCACAATCAGGGCCCAATCTCAGTTTCAGTCTATTAAAGGCCCATGTATTTTATGGGCTCGAGATATTTACACCTGTAAACGGCCTATTTTTACTGAGGGCCCAAATTATGTTTAGGCCTGTTAAAGGCCCACTATGGGCACAGGCCTATCAGAAAAATATGAAAGCTTATGCTGATTTAGGCTCAGATATTTTTAGTGGGCTACATGCCAATTTCGGCCCGTAATCGTTTTTAGCCCAATTGGAATGGGCCCGATGAATGTTGGCATGTTGGGCTCCTACGAAGCTTTCGGCCGAATACATTACTAAGATAAACCTACACTATACAAAAATAGCATCGTAATTACTGCAGCCTGAGGCAGCATCATAAATGTTGTCTCACAACAAAATAAATTCCGACCATACAACAAAAGGCCTATTGGCATAAAGTTTACAGTCCTTCCAGATAAAAGCACCATCAGATGTATAGAAGCACAGATCATTTGACCTGAGTGCTAATGTTTCAGGCTGTAGAATCTGATGGAGCAGCACGATCTCCACCTTTTTCCGCCATTGCTCTTGAACAACGAAGCGAATGTCTGATAGTTTGGTTTCAAAACCATTCATATCTTGACGACATTTCTCAACCACTATTCTTGTTTCCGAAACAACGTCCATTAGGGAATGGACTTGTGTCTGGAGCACAGATATATCACTCTGTCTAGCAGGAAGATTTTGTTCAGTAGGCGATTTGGACGAGGTTACCTTGACAACCAACCCAGAATTACGCAGGAAGGTGCTTTTTGCACTGTTAGTGGAGAGATACTGACGCACTGCAGCAAGAGGTGACATTGTGCCTGTAGTAGCCTCGTCACCTTCAGGTGGTTGTGGCTGTTCAATCATTTGTTCCATAGCTTCTTGAAAGTTTGAACTTGTAGATTAGTGTACCAGATAAGTTACTAATGAGACAAAAACAAACAAAGTAGGTTAAACGTTTATACATAACTTATTTTGGTGAACTACTATAATACATTAGCATGTATTGTAGTGCCAACTACATAATAAAATCACTTTCGGAACATATGTCCATGTAGCATGCCTACTGTATTGTCTATTTCCTCACATTCGTTGACATCTAAGGATAAAGAGACATGGTTTAAAGTAGGATGCACATAGTATGACATCATTCATATCATGGGCAAACAGATATAAAACAAACATGCTATTTTATCATTGTGTGCGCACGTGAACATAACAACTAGATTACATATCAAGACCAAAAGAATATCCTTCATCTCTTTTAAACCATGTAAGGTGAAATGATACGTTAAGACAACTGTGAATAAAAGTGAACAGAGTAACTGACATTGGCTGCAAACCAAGTAGTTAAATGAACACATCACAGTACCAATCAGTTCAAGGCAGGAGGAGTAAGGACTTACAACAGCGGCTTGAACTAGTGTGCTCATGCCCTTCATCTTGCTGGTGTGGCAATCCTTGAAGATTTGCACTGCATTCGGTTCAGGTTCTTTTTGGTCCGCATGGGATTTCCTCTATATTTGGAACAAGTCAATATAGATACGATAATATGGCACAAAAAAGAAGGAAGTAGCAGCTATTTACAAGAGCCTCGCAGTGTGCAATATAGCTATGAGATCCTATGGTCTGTTGGAATTTCACTTTAGAATGGTTGGTTTTGTTCTTCAAACAGTTAGCCTAGAAGAAGATACACTTGTAAGGCACATACATAAATACAAGTTCAATATGTGGTCTGATCAAATACATATAACCTACCTGATACTTTGGATCAGACCAGTGTTTAACAAGGGCTGTCCAGTCTTCATCTGTAATATATTCCACTGGAGATGTTTGGGCGATTTCATTGTTAGCCTTGCCTTCAAAGTGAGATTTTCTAAGGTGGTACCGATACTGTCGCAGAGCAGACTGAAAAACATGAGTGCATGCTTGTCTAGTTGCATCATCTTTCGGATCCAACTTGAACCTCATCTATTGAAAAAAGAATGTAAGTCTTATTAGGAGGAAGCTAGAAAGTATGGGATAGAGCAAGACAATATTACTAATTGCGATGAATAACATTACTTACGGATAAATAGTCAAGGAAGGTGTTAAACTGGGTATTGTCTTTCTCATTCCTGTACTGGATCCACGTTGGGAGGATACGTGCATGACACCTAACGACAACGGTTGCCTCTGATACTAACTTGGCTGACTCTGTAGCATCACGTGGCCTTTTTAAACCTACCTCAAAATGGATCTCCATTCTTCCTCCTTTAGATTTTGTTAATCTATCAAGCATTATCCCTGATGTCTGTTTCCGCTTGCGCCGTGGTGCTAGTTCAACAACGAATATGGAAAGTGTTAGTGTACATCAAACTGTGAGAGTACATATAAAGGAGCATGCAACTGCAACTTGACTCGGTCAGGTACCATCTTGGTGTTGATGCTCATGAGGTTCATCTGATCTTGCCAAGTCCTGTTGTGTCAGCAGTGCTTCGGAAGTAGTGTTAGGTGTGAAGGCAGCTTGGGAACTAGCCAGTTCTGGAGCAAACAAACGAGTAACTGGTTGAGATGCTGGTACAGTTGAAGCGGATGCTGCAGCTGGTGGAGCAGGTGATACTGTGTTTGTAGATTTAGCCGGTGGACTTGGACCGTCTACTGCACTATAAGTACCAGCAGAATCTCGACGGCAGAACCTTTTCCGTTTCACCCGACGAGTAACAGCACTCCCTACTATATTATTTTCCTTGCTCTTTTTTGACTTTGCCATGTCAAGCTGTACCCACAACACAAAAGAATAAAATCACTCTTCAGAACTCATTGATGCATGATACAGACAAGCAATACTTTGATGTAAGACAACCGTATGAGGATGGAATATGTAAGAAAAACAGGACGGCATGACATATTCACAGCTACGATGTGCAAACTAAGCAGAAGGATTTTCAAGAAAATAAAAGTAATGCAAGCTAAACACCATATGAAAGATGCAACCAATATTACTCTACCAAGTTAAAAGTGTCTTGTCATAAGTGGCAATTCAAAAAATTAGAAGCAGTACAACATAGAAATCAATGCAAGATGCAACCACTATCAAACTGCCATGTTAAAAGCATCCAATCATGAGTGACTGATGCGGGATACACAACAGCAGTACTTTGATGTAAGAACATGGTATGATAGATAGATGCATTGTATTTTAGACACAGAAAGCCATGTCATATGCACATGTATAACGTATAAACTCAACAGGTGCAATTTAATCAAAATAGAAGAAATACAGGCTAGACAACATATGAAACATGAAACCAATTATCACACTATCAACTTAGAGCAAGCACCTGCGATGGTGGAGTACGGGAGATGAACTCATCATGTAGACTAGGGACTTCAACTTCATTAGCAGTAGTAGTGGCAAATCTAGAGAGTCTCTGTTTGCGTCGGTGCAGAGGACCACCAACATCCCCTAACTTACTCTTTTCCTTCCTGCCTTATGAAGTCAAAACCACAAGAAGATGAATAAAATTAGCTCTGCATAACTGGTTGATGCATGATACAGACGAACATTACTTTGATGTAAGGCAAGCGCAGGATAGGAGGATGGAATATATACAAAAAAAGACAACGTTTCATATTCACACGTACGATAGGAGGATGGAATATGTATGAAAAAACAGTAAGCGGAAGGCATTTCAACAAAATTAGAAGAAATGAAAGCTAGGCACCATGTGAACATGCAACCAATATCACTATATCAGGTAAAAAGTGTCTCGTCGTAAGTGCCATTTCAAGAAATTAGAAGCAGTACAAGCTAGAAGACAATGCAAGATGCAACCTACATCACAGTCCCAAGTTACATGTGTCTTATGGGTAAGTGATTGTTGCAGGTATAAGTTGTAAGCTACGCAGATGCAATTCAACATAATCAGAAGCAATACAAACTAGACATCATACAGAAAACGCAACCACGTATAACAGTTCCAAGTAAGAGCAAGCACCTATGATGGTGGAGTAGGGGAGATGTGCTCATCATGTACACGTATGTTGTAGAAATAGGAACACGTGTCATATTCGCAGGCATTATGTGTAAAATAAGAAGATGCAATTCAAGTTAGAAGCAATACAAGCTAGACATCATACGCAACATGCAACCACATATAATAGTGTCAAGTTAGAGCAAGCACCTGTGATGGTGGAGTAGGGGAGATGTGCTCATCATCTACACAGCTACGTTGACTGTCCAGCCTTGTGTTGTCTTGCGAATCTTGTTGGGAGGATGGCGGAGTAGAATCCGTAGAGACCCCCTGTTTGAGTTGCTCCGAAGGACCACCATCATCCACTGCCGGACTAATTTCCTTCAGCTATAATGATTTTGCATTGTGAAGTCAAACCGATAAGAAAAAAGAATAAAATTCGCTCTTCAGAACTCATTCATGCATGATACTGACGAACACTACTCGAATGAAAGGCAAACACGTGATGCGAGGATGGAATATGTATGAAAAACAGGATGGTGTGACATATTCACACCTATGATGTGGTAACTAAGCACAAGGCATTTCAACAAATTAGAAGCACTGCAAGCTAGACACCATATGAAAGATGCAACCAATATCACTTTGCCAAGTTCAAACTGTATGGCGTTTCAACAAATTAGAAGCAGTACATGCTAGAAATCATATGCAAGACACAACCAATATCACAGTGGCGACTTAAAGGTGCCTTATCATAAGATATAGTATGTACCAAAAACAAGAAAGCGTGTCATATTCACATGTATCATGCGTAAGCTAAGAAGATGTAGTTTACACTAATTAGGAGCAATACGAGCTAGACACCATATGCAACATGCAACCAGATATCACACTACCAAGTTAGAGCAAGCATTGGATGGTGGAGTAGGGGAGCGGAGACTTGGACCTTGTAATGCACTATCAGTACAAGGAGAATCGGTACAGATGCTCCGTTTACGTTGCTGCAGAGGACCACCATCATCGCCTTCCTTACTCTTTTCCTTCCTCTTTCTTGATTTTGCCTTGTCAAGTCAAACCCACAAGAAAAAGGAATAAAATTTGCTCTTCAGAACTCATTGATGCATGATACTGACGAACACTACTTTCATGTAAGACGAACACTACATATCACACTGCCAAGTAAGAGCAAGCACCTGCGATGGTGGTGTGGGGGAATTGCGGTGATCAACTAGAGAGCTACGTTGACTATCTTCATTTAGCCTTGCTGTTTCTTGAGAATCGTGTGGGGAGGATGACACTGCACTCTTTAAACGAGTATGGCATCTCACAGAAACCCACCCGGGTGACTGTCTCATCATAAGTGATTGACGAGGGATACAAAAGAGCATTAGTTTGATGTACGAACATGGTTAATAGACATATGTAGTATGTATCAAAAACAGGAAGGCATGTCATTATCAAAGGTATAATGTGTAAAGTAAGCAGATGCAATTTAACTAAATTGGAAGCAATACAAGCTAGACACCATATGCAACATGCAACCACATTTGACAGCGTGAAGTTAAAGCAAGCACCTGGGATGGTTGTGTGTGGCAATTGAGATCATCAACTGCAGAGCTACGTTTACTGTCTCCAACTGCTGACACTGCACCCGTTAGAGCGCTGGAACGCTTAGTGCTTATCTTCGAATTACACTGGAGCGACTTCTGTCTTTTCTTTTCTGCATTCATCAACACCGCGTCAGAGTCTGAAATACCCATGCATAAAAAACAATAGTGTGAGTATGGGTGAAGTGTGTGCACAATTAGTACAGTGTAAAGGTAGTAGATAGCAGGTCAGTGAGAAATAAATGACGGGAGACATATGATAGCTCTACAACATGCATGGCACACTAAATTACTACAGGATTCTATGAAAATAACAGTTGACTAAAAGAAAATAGGTCAGTCCATTTTTTCTGCACCGTCCGATGTACAAAGAACGGGTAGATCGCCTTCATCTACCTCTAGTGAGTCAGTGTTGACGATCTTCCTCGAAACGCCAGCGACCACCGGCCCAGTATTCCTCCCCTGCCTGCGCCCTCCCCTCGACCTCACCCCACCGCCGTGCTTGGCACCGCCCCCCGGGCATCCATTCAAGCCCCGCCGACCTCCAGATCAGGCGCAAGCAGCTCCTGCGCCCCACACCCCTATGATAGACACTAATGCGCCGCTTCCCCGGGGAACAGGTGGACTAGGTGCTCCGCGCGCCTAAGCGGGTGCTGCTTCTTCTAATTGCGGTTCGACTGACCCTGAATTGAAATCCAGGCGGGCTACTGACCTCTAGCAAAGGTGAAATAGTAAAAGGGAGGAAACCTTGTGCATTTAGTATCATGAAGAAGATGCAGTAAGAAGCACTCAACTAGTTTCTTTCATGGGATGAATACGGTGTGAGCGGAGACGTAAGATTTGCACGAATAAGGGAAGAGGAGTACCTCTTTCTGCTGGCAGTGTTGTGTCCTCCTTCTGTTTTTCTGACGATCTTCTTGTTGTTCGCCGGAAACCAGAAGTTGTGGAGGACGGTGCAGCCTTGGACAAACCCATGGCCAAGTTGTTGAGTGTGGTGCGGTGGCCGTCTGTCGGTGGCGGGGAAGCAGATCCGAGGTAGCGAACGATGGTGTAGCAGGAACAGCTCTGGTGCGGTGGACGGTTACGACAGTGGAGCCACAGCAGTGAGGCACATGACGGCGTGGTCGGAGTGGTTTTGGTACGGCGCACGTCGGCGTCGGCGTCGTGGAGGCAGCTCTGCCTCGGCTTCAGGTGCTAAGTCCTTGAGGGTGTTGCGGTTGCGGTTGCGTTGGACGAGGACGTCTGGGTACCGGCTCCGGCGTGATGGAGGAGGGCGGCGGTGGATTGGCCGCTATGGGGTGGAGGATAGAGGAGGCTGGGGTTTCGCGGCTGGTGGAGAGGGCGTTTTCGCGCCCACGGAGTATGAGTGGGGAAACGGAGGGAGGCGGGGAGCTAAGGGGGAACAATGTTTCGGTTTGAGACGCGCTTGTTTGAAATTTGGAGAAAGTTACAAACTTTCCCCCCATCTAAAATTTCGGACATATTGCGGGTTGGGGGTAGGACAGTCATGTCAGGTGTCCCAAATGTGGGCGGGATAGATCTCGGCCGAGCGCATGGGTAGGCGCCCACGGCGTATGAATGCTTCTCTGGCGTCTTGGTGAAGTTACAAACCTACCCCGATTTAGACCTTTGGACATCGGGCCGATAGGCTACACGGGCCAGAGTCAGGATAGTAATTTCCTACCACCAAAACATTAGTCTCGCGCGGTTTCGGGTGACCAGAGGCCTATTTGGCGCTTCATTCAATATTTGGGAGCAGAAGCATTAACGTTTTCGGTTCTCTTGAATTGAACTTTCAGGATTTGTCAAACTTCACAAATCTTTACTCTTGAAAATCCTAAAGCTACGATTATTTTGGAATGGAGGGGGTACATTTGAATATACATTGTCCATGAGTATATATTAAAAAAATCTGCAACTTACCTCAGTTCATGCATGGTTCCAGATATAATCTCCTTGGTTGCAAAAAAAAGTTAGATATGCGTATGAATATATACAGCATGTTCAAACTCACAACAAAGATTGATGCCCCCTTTTACATCTGATTTACAAATGCCATTATCTCAGGTTCAAATAGATGAATGCACTTCCTATGAATTCGAATCTTCGAAACCCCCTTTATGTTGAATTCGACATGTATTCTATTTCGTAGCTAGCAATTTGGAATGTATCCATGCAAGTGACAAATGTATAAAGTGCTTCACACTAACAACATGGAGTGCAATAATTAATGTTTATATATGAATTGCAAAAGCATCCATAGCCTGTATTTCAAACTGCTCTCACTCTATGGATCGATAATATGAAATAAACACATGCACATGCTAGAATTCAATTGCAGTTGAAGAAAGAGCCTACTCATGGTACACGTGAATACCAGGCATTGTGCGTGTGTGTATACTATCGATGAACTAGCCCCCAAGCTTGTATAACATACTAAGGGCCTAGGGTTACAAATCATATATAGTCGGCTTATCACCAGTGGGGATAGAGTCCTCCGCGACTCTGGTAGCTTCGTGTTGTACGCCGAGTCCTCCACATGGGTCTTCGTATAACACGTCTCGGTCCAACCTATATGTGGCGCAGGATGGAACCGACCCATGAGTCTTCATGTTGACCCACCACAACTAGAAATGATGTGCCCATCACACCACACACGCAATCGGCCACTAAGAAAATAAGCATACACAATAGTACAACGGTATCTAGCTCACGATACGTCTCCATATTTTGCTGATGACACTGACGGACTTTGCATTTGATGCATGCTCCGTATTTTGTTGATGACACTTACGGTCATTGTATTTGAAGTGAAAGCACGATATGGTCACTGGACTTCAGAATAAGCTCATCACGGTCACCACATACATTTTGTCATGCTAACTAACATGTGGTTGGATGGTTAGAGGACAGTGGTTTCTCGAGCCCACCAAGGTTAAAGTCTCGGTGCTCGCATTTATCTTGTGTTAATTTCAGTATTTTCCGGCGACGTACGTTCAGTGGGAGAAGATGTTCCACTCGACTACGAGTCACCTATGGTGACTTCGTAAAATCTCAAGATCATATATGCTGGCCCACTCTCTCGAAGGTGCTCATAGGGGTAGGGTTCGCATGTGTGCACTTATAGCGGTGAGTGCTTGTGCGTATATATGAGCCCTTGCGTCTGTACCGTGTTAAACAAATACATATCATGATTATACGGTCACTGGATCACCCGTACAACTCCGTATTTTGTCGATGACACAATCAATTGACCAGTCAAACGTTCCACGCGGCACAACTAGTTTTGCACCATCGGGGCGCGTAACTGTGGGGCCCACCTGTCAGGCCGTATATGAAAGAAAGAAATGGTAGTTTGAGTCTGTACTGTGTTAATAAAATAGGAGTACATTTTAGGGTGATCATACGGTCACTGGCTCACCATACAGCTCCGTAATTTGTTGATAACACGATCAATTGACCAGTCAAACGGTCCACATTCAGCAGCACACATTACCATAGGGCCCACCCGTCAGCGCGTATATAAAGGACAAAAATGGAAATAAATTAGTGGTCGGTGGGTATTCGAAGTCATGAGACCTCTGGTTGGCAGTCATCGGCGGTTGGGGGGCGTTCATTGGGCGGTGGGGTGGGGATCCCCGGAGAAAAAGCTCGGCGGGGAGGGGGGGCTAGAGGGATGGCCGGTGCGGCGGCGGACCGGCGGTGGGGAGTGGTTTTGGGGAGGGCGGGCCGGCCGCGGGCGACAGGGGCTGGCGGTTCGGCCAGTGGTGGCTGGAGGCTCAGGGGGGTGGAGTTTGATGATAAACTGGAGGCCCTTGATTTCGTATCCAACGGCTGGAAAATCTAATGCCCAGAGATGAAAAAGTTAGTCGACTGACGTGTAGCCTCACCCCGCACGTACACATGCACGCACGCAAGACACACACGCAAGACACGCACGCATGTAGGCGTGCAACACTGACACGTACACACTCACGCATGCTGACGTGCAACACTGACACGTACACATGCACTCACGAACACACGCACGTACGTACCCATGCATGCAACACTGAAACGTGCCCTTGCACGCACGCAATACTCGCACGCCTGCATGCACACAACACACGACGCAAGACACACGTTCAACCTATACGTGCATGCACCCTTTGTTAAGGACATGGATTGTTACGGGTATTAATCAATCTTATCTGTGATAAGCAGAACATTGATGTTTGTAGTGGTCTTTATGAATCACAATGTATCGAACGGGCTATCAACATAGTAGGCTTATCTACATGAAAAAGATGACATCACACTCAATGAACAATCATTGGTTTATGAAATGCCCGCTTCTGACCGCCCTGGCCCACCAAAGGTTCCTCTGCTGTGCGCTGCCTGCGTTGGGTAACTGACCTGCATGCCATGCACCCAAAGAGCCCACATGTCAGTGGAAGAACAACGCGGTGTCCTAGGTCAGAGTCGAGGGCGCCACTCGTGGCATGCCCGGCTGAACACGCCTCCGTGCCGCATTCAAACGCCTCCATGAAACCCGCCCATGTGGAAGCCGAGAAACCCACTCTGGACACACGTCCGTTCATGACCGGGCCGGCGTTAAACGCAACACCGGCCGAGCTCCTCCCATCCGCCATCTATTTAATCTCCTATTTAAATGAGGCCAAACACCGGCCAAGAATCGCACACCTCCGCCGCTCCCCTATCTCCTCCACCATTTTGTCCACTCTTGCAATGGCTTACGAAGAGTAGTTATTCCGCATCCAAGCCGGCTGGGTAGCCCGCTGGATACGAGCTATGCAGCTCGCTGATCCACCTCCCTCCCCTTGCCCGACGGAGCCAGTTGCCGCCCCAAGCCAGCGCGCGGTTCAGCAACTCGCCGCTCTAGGCCAGCTCGACGAGGAGCGGCACACGGGCGTCGTTGCTGCCGTCCACGCCGCTGCCTCGTACCGCGTCTCCCGTTTCTTTGGCTGAGACTCCCATGCCGGCGGCCGCACCATGCAAGCAGTGACAGAAGCCGGGTGCGCGGAGAGCGACGAGTCAGTGGCCAGCGCCTCCGCGTCCGCCGCCATCATCGAGGAGAAGTAGAACACGGGAGGCCGCCGCCGCTTGGGTCCCATGAAGGCCACCGCGGAGGCGACGCCGGCATACACAGTAGGTGTCTTGCCGGATCCTTTTTTGCGAGGACCTTCGTCGACCCCGCATGGGCTCCACGGAAGAGGGGAATGTTAGGATGAACTCGAGCCGGTGCTGGCCATGGCGAAGTAGTGGCCGATGATGAACTTGAACCGGTGCCAGCCACCATCATCTTCGGCACCAGCCAATGATATCAGTTGGGCAGTGGGGAAGCGAGCCGTCCTTTGCGCTGAAGCATATACCTCCGGGGCTCCCAGCAGTCCGGTGATCGTGCTGCCAGACATGAGGAACACAAATCGATTGGCGGGCGACCATTTAGGCCAGGTATTATATACCTATGCTGTCCAGAACTATCACCCCGTAGTTCATTTGAATGTAATGAAATCCGTCGTGTTTGTATGAAAATCCGGTATTTTATATGATTTCCGTCATTGTTTATATGAAATATCAGTTTCTCTACGTGTTTGTGTGAATTTCGTTCGGTTGGTTGAGTTACTGTCATAATGTGTGCGGCTACGGTTGGATGGCGTAATTTGCGGGTCGCCGGTCGGTCTGCGGGCGGCTCGGGCGGCGTTGTGGGACAAAAAAACATAGCTCGTGCGAGCTCGTCTCCAGCGTGCGCACTGGAGGATGCATGACAGCATGAGCACCCGAGCCATTCCTCGTTCATCGGTGGCAAAGGCACCGGTGGACAAAAGGGTCGCCAATATTTTGGCTACCCCGGGCAATATCCAAACAGCCCCTCCCAATAGATTCAAATCCCTCGTTCGCCGTGGAATTTTGCCATGTGTTGTTTTCATGGACTAGCAAGATGCCCGTGCATTGCACGGAACATCAAGATGCATTTTTTGCAAACTCCCGCATGCATGCAAGGGATAATTAATGTCCTCCTTTGCTAGTACCACGAGGCAAACACCATTAATATTGCATCGATTAGTGTTAGTGGCCTTGTATATCTGCAAATTGTAATTTTGATAGTGGCCCCTTGTATACAAAAATGGAGGGAGAAACATGAGAGATAAGGTGAGGAGGAGTGAGGCGTGGTGGTGACTGGTGGTCGGACTGGGCGGAGGCATGGGGATGGACGGCACATTATGTCTAGGTTTGTATCTCTCTCTCACACACACCCACGTAGGTGGGGGACGTGCACGAAGAGAAGAGGTGCACGCACGACGCACGTACTCCCGTCTCTTTCCCAACCACACCCGCGCGGGTACACGGTGGAGCTCATTTCTATATGAAAAAGGCAGCCCACGTGGTCATTTGGCACGTGTACTGGTTGTCCACTTGGTGGAGGGAGGATCGTCTACCACGGGTGAACAAACAAATTGCGACTTGACGTGTTATGTTAAATTAAAAAAAGAGGCAAACCATGTGGGGCCTACCTTAGAGGCAAGGCTCTATACACTGGAGTACTTTTGATGTGTCCCATCAACTCGTAGAACAAGGAGAAGCTTGCTTAGTACGCCGTCTCCCCCACCCACGGGCGCGGTGGCTCGTGGGATGAGGTGAAGCTTGCTTACTACGCCTTACGCCCGCTCCCTCACCCACGCACGCGGTGGCTCGCAGCACGAGGAGAAACTTTTACAACTCCCTCCGTTTACTCCTCGTCCCTACTACATACTTTGGTTAGTACTCCCTCCATTTACTTATACAAGGCCACTATAAAAAAATACATTTTGCATCTATACAAGGCCACAAATAGTAATCAAGACAAAAGTTACTACTCCCTCCTTTCCAGTTTATGGCTCAATTTCAAAATCTCTCCAACCAAGGTAGAAGGTGAGTGGTCGAATTAATTTTGTAGTTTGCACAAGTAATTAGTACGCTCGTTTTTCTCAAGAAGTTATGTTTACCGAGGCATTAATTAGAACGAATGCATGAATGACCACTAAATTTCCATGAACTTGTACATGCATTGGTTAGTTTCCTCTTGACACTGCTTGCGTCGGGTGATCTAACGCACCTCGAAATCCAACATGTAATGGTACTACTACTAGTATAGTAGAATTGAGACTTATCAAATGGAAAAACGAATGTTTTTAGATGAGCCCTATAAACCCTAGTGGGTACGTACTTCGTAAAAACAGATTTTTCCAAAACTAAGTCGCTCCCTTTCATGAATTCTGTAGTATACTCCTCCGTCGACGCTCCCTTTCATGAATTATGTACTTCCTGTCACCGACATGTGGGACATATAGCAACCGGGTCGACATGTCAAGCACCAAATAACAGTGCAGAACAGCAGGGGGACGCACCCCACTCGTACCGGCCCAGTAGTAGTATTGAGCAATGAGACGTCAAATCACAATGTCGCACTTTCCCAGATGGACGAAGCAACCATTATTTCACACTTCGGTTCGCCATCATCTCAAACCACGTACTAGTATTGCTTCTTCCTCAAGAGGTACACGCGCATCGCCTTGGTACATCATGACACGTGGGACCACATGATAGGCCATGCTCCCCCGCCGATCGCTCGGTAAAATCACCTCATTTTTACAATACTTCCTCCGTATCGGTTTAGTACATGGCATGCACGTCGTTCTAGGTTGAGAATTTAACTAGCTATATATGTGATGAATAGTACTCTAGCCTTTTAAAAAATGTATAATTTTGTACAGTAGTACTATCGATGGATTGCGCCATGGAGCAAAAATTGAAATTAAAAAAAAGGTGGTACATATAGAGAGCGCTCGTTGCCAAATTATGCATATAGTACTATTAAAAAAGCTAGTACTTGCTTAATTGGGGTGCTAAATTCTATTAAAGTAATACTAGTAGTATGTACATACTGAAGAGTTAAAGTAACGAGAAGAAACATAACATAGTTCTGCTGGGGGCTCAGCACAACACACCCCTCAAATTAAACTAAGCACACCTGAAATTAAACTATGCAACTAATCCGGTAGACACTGCATTAGAAGTTTAGAACCACCATGAGAAACGACACTGCCACCTTACTCAGAGTCCTCGTCCACGTCCTCGACTTCGTCCTTGTCCCTATTCCTCTTGGTCGATACTTCTTTGCTTGAACCGCACACTTGGCTGTTGCTCTTCATCCAACCCTTGTAGATATTGAAACAAAGGTAGCCATCCATTGCAGCGTAGTGGGTGTGGTCTATATCTAGTACATTCCGTTGCCATGCATGACGATGAAACATGTATGGAGGTTTCTCCAGTTTACCGTACGAAGGATGAACCATGGCTCCTGCCAGGGCCAGCATTGAAGGCTGACGAGAGGGCACCAGCCGATTCATCTGGAGGTCGAAGGGGTTGCCTACAACGAGGCCTATCCGACCTAGGACTTCTTCGTCGTTCGTAAAGTCTAAAGTAACGAATTTCACTGTTTTGTCCTTGAGGAAGTTCTTAAAATCCTGGCACTCAAGTCGGCATGGCATATGTGGTAGACCAAGCAAACTTTATGTACGCAAACCTGGATCACGGAGGGCTTCTTCCTCTCTTCGTACTTTAGATCCTTCTCTCGTCCCAGGACTGTGGTGTACTCAACATCTAGCCCAGCGACCCACTCATCATCTGAGTTTTCGAACATGCGTCTGAAGCGAGAAAGGCATCCTTTCACCGTCGCAGAAGAACGGGTGTAGATGACGTCGAATTCATCGCCGGTGATGGTTCTAACCTTGTACTCACCGCCGATCGTGGAGATTTGGGACGCCATGGATTTGGGAGGAGGGTTAGGATTAGTGGAACCGCCGTAATGTGAATGGACGAGACGACTAGGAGCGAACCGCCGTAGTATTGAAGGACATGCGGGGACGAGTAGGAGTGAACTGCCAGCGTGCGAACGGCAGGTTAGTGGCTTTCCATTCTCCCATGATAGGGGCTTCCGAGAGCCCTTGGATATGAGATCGAACGGTTGCATGGCATGATTCTAGACCTATTATCCTATCCTGGAGGGTTATTCTGCAAATTTTCAGCAACTTAGCATGCGACCGTTTGATCTTAGATCCAAGGGATGCCAGCAGCCCGTATCATGGTCGCGCCTACCACGACCGTCACGTCGCTCGCGCCCTTGGAGATTTAACACGGTGCGTTAGGCTATCTGATGTTGGCATGTCATACATAGTCATCACTTAGTCACTCATACTACAACAAGGTTGGCTATAAGTGTATTTTTTTACTCCTCTCTATCTCTTTCTTCGTACTCAAGGAAGAAATGGTGCTAAGCGCGTGTATTTATTGCATTTGCCAAGGAGTAACCTCTTCCAATGAAATGGTGTTGGTAAGTTTGCTTCATTTAATTAGCTATAGACTCAAAATTGTCTTTTCACCTAGGTACACGCGCTTAGCACCGTTTCTTCCTTGGATCACCAAACTAGTCTCTCTCTTCTTGATTAACTTGCCACATCAGACTTCATGCCTATGTGGCAAGCTTAAGCACCTGTAGGAGCAAGTAAAAGTAAGTACAATAGTGTGCTTTACATGGCATTTTTGCATATGTGGAGGAAAGAGAGGCAAGGAAAAAGTGGAGAAGTGGGCTCTCATGCAAGAACCAGCCTCTACTACATGGTGGAGCATTGGGAGAGGCACCTGTATGGAGGTGGTCGGGTATCTGGGAGACTCACGCCGGTCGTAGCGCCCAGTTAAAATGATAATGGCAACTCAAATCATAGGGCGCCACCTGTCCAGCAGTAACTCGTTGTCAAATCACACAGCCCTACGTTTGCAGCAGCCTACTCCCTCGTCTTCTCGCGTCTCTGTCAAACCGACTAGGCGGAACTGCCCCGCCGCCTACCGCGCAGGAAAAGCCCCGCCCTCGACTTTTAAATACAACTACATCCGCTTAAGAATCCAATGATATACTTTTTGTGACATAGTAACTCATATTTAGTTAGTCAAATGGATGACCTAGAACTACGTGCAGGCCCTATAAACCGAGACGCCTAAAAATAAAAAAAACCGAGACGTAGAGGGTAGTTCAGCACGTATCTTTTTAGATTAATATAGTCGGGATTCACCAAGGAGCAAAACCAAGTGGTAGGCTGCTCCTGTCGTGTTGGCGTAGCAACTCAAGCAGGGTCAGTCCGCACAACTAATGGCGACACACTTAGCAGGACCCCTTTGGCCGACATGTGGCTCATCTACCGTCTTGTTCCACGTGTGATGCACCAAATTATAGTTCAGAGCAGCGGTTGGAATTGGAGGCACCCCAGTCGTAGTGCCGCAGTAGTAGAAAATGAGCGACAAGGGGTCAAATCACAAAGCCCCACCTTTCCCGCATTAAGCTGGACGGACGAAGCAACCATCATTTCACTCTAGGGTGCAAGAGCATAAAGAAAAGAGAAAACAATGATGCGTGCGGCAGCTACCTAGGGCACCCTAGGGTAGGGGTCTCCACTACAGATCCTTTTTTTAAAGCGCCTCCACTACAAATCGGCTTCTCCCTCGTCCTCTTGATGAAAACCGATGATGAGTGCGGCAGTAGGGTTTGTAGGAGTACTACGGCGTGCGGGGCCACGTCATAGTAAACGGGTTCGAGCCGATGCCTTAAATATGTGTGGGCCGCTTGGTTTTATGGGAACGAGGCAGCATTTTGGGTTCAGGGACCAGTGGAGATATAGTACGTACAAAAAATTGTGGACGTAGGTTCGACCTAAAGGCAATGATGCATGGGCCCCGCATTTTGATATACCTGCGGCCGCGTGAAATTTGCTACTCTACTCAAAACTATTAAGGTACACATGTATTGAACGCATGAGATTTCGAAACCAAATTATGAATAAATACACACTATAGCATGTAAAGCTTTGAGTCATATATGCATGATGTAGATGTTCGTTTAGTTCTTATAGTTCATCTCATTCAAAATCAAGTTTTATAAAAACGTTAAGATTCATGGGGTTGTGCATTGTACTCCCTCCGTTCCAAAATAGATGACCCAACTTTGCACTAACATTGTACAAAGTTAGTGCAAAGTGGGGTCATCTATTTTGGAACGGAGGGAGTAAATCATAAAGTAAAAAACAAATAATGGCAATTCATTTAGAAAAAAATAATCAATTATGATACAAAAGATTCTAGAACAAAGGAGAAGTGCTTGTTTTTTGAGGTTTGTGCATTATGCTTAAGTTCAACCATGGAGTCTTCTAAATTGTACATGTGGCAGATCTGGTGGAATGTTGATGATATCCAACGGCCAGTAGTGCTCGGATTTGCCTATCTCTGCACTGTCGGGTTAGCTTCATCCAGCGACCATCTTTCAAAGTTATTGGCACACTATATAGTTCTTGTGCCATAGTTGCATGTTTTGGAAAAAAGCTACTAGTGGGTTGTACTATCTATTTAGGAATAGAAGATGTATACATGGAAGTTGTAGGGAAAGAGATGACATGGAGCATCTCAATTCCTATGAGTAGGGATTGGAAAAGAGATGTCATTTGGTTCATCATAGGAACTTTTCTATTGAATCTAGAGATGACATGTTTCTGAATTCCTATGAGGATGGATTAGAAAAGAGATGTAATTTGGTTCATATCATAGGAACTTTTCTATTGAATATACGCTAATGTTTATTTTCCTTTGAAATTAAGGGAGTATAGGAATCCATTCATATGAACCAAGTGGCTCTAAAGCTATAGAAATGATATCATGTTTATTTCCTTTGAAATGTGGAGTATATGAATCTATTCCTATGAACCAATTGGCTCTAAAGGAAAAAATCCTATAAAAATCATACCATATAGAGTTCCTATGATATTCCTCGACACTAAAGGATGCTTGAAATTGCTGCGGGTGATACGATGGTCTTTCTTTGTAGACTCCTCACCCAACTTTATAGTTACCTCTCGAAGATGAATGAAATGATATATACATGGTATTCTACATGAGCAATTTGGTACATGAAAACTCGGTAAAAGTTTACGAGGTTCGAATTTTCAAAAAAGCTATATGCACTGCATTTCGGAACGGAGGGAGCATACGGCAGTTGCTAACACTCACGTGGAAGATTTGTGTGTAGGAGGAGTGGCTGTTCTGTTAAATGACATGGCAAAACTGACACTGTCGGATGCCGATCTAACGGTCCTTACGGCGTTCGTCAGGAAAAGGCTTGTGGTGAATGTTTGTCGGATAATGATTTACGGACACATGCATTGCATTGGTACGTGCCCCCCTCTCTCACCCACACGCACCCTCACGAGTCACGACTCTCCCGAGTCCTCTCGCAGACTCGCACGTCGCACCCACCGTCTATCTGCACGTAGACGTCTCGCACATATGTGCTCTTCACACCCTACCCTCAGAACTTCTAAAAAACAAAAGACAACGCACACATTTTATTTTAGCTCACACGTCACACACTTGTACTATTACTCTTGCGGCGAACGCTCTTTGGGCATAGTATATTGTACTCTCACGAAGAGAAGCGGTGCACGCACGCACTAGTTCTCTCACACCCACTCGCGGGTACACGTAGGAGCGCATTTTTTGAAGCTGGTACAAAAAATCACTCCACTATATATAAAAGCAGGAGACTTAGCGCTTGCTTTACTAGGGTTCCTCTCGTTCACTCTCTCATGCTCTCCAGATCTAAGCAACACATAGGTGGCCACACTCTCTCTCAGCTCATGGCTGGTCACAAATCCGGCCGGACAACCTCGACCGGGGCAGGGGTGTAGGTGCATCATTCACGCTGTCGTCGGCGGCAAGGGAGGAGACCAACGGCTGCCCGCACGTCCCGATCGGCGGTCGTGCCGTTCTCTCCGAGAGAGCACCGGCTCGGGAGGGCCTCCGACCCCTTCTTCCTCCCTGCGGTATTGTGGCCAAGATGCGGCCTCCCGACGCCGTCTTTGTGATATGCCGACGACCCTCAGGTATATATTCCTTCGAAACCTGCCTTGCTCTACTGCCCCAGCTCCCTTTGTGTGGATCCTTTTCTACTTCCGCCCACTGTTCCAAAGCTACCTAGACTTCTACTAAGGCACGTGCTTTGCACGTATGTTCTGTATGATAGATACTCATATACCTTCTTTTTAGAGAGAGAAATGGGTACTCGTATCTTGAGTAGATATCATAGTTTGTTTGTTTGCATGATCTAAGGACTATTCTAAAATAAGAAGCAAATCACTTGCACAAATCAAACTGAGTTCCAAGTAAGAATTTGATTACAAGATAAAATTTGTAGTTTTATTATATGTTGTTTCCTGGGTTCCACTGATGTATAGTTCCAGAGTTGTTTGACGGTTTACATGCATGTTTATGGACTATTTTGTGCAACTAAATAAGTCATTTAGGTCTGACAGACACTCATGTCCTATATTAGCTTGAGGTATAGCTTATGTATGACTGAAATAAAATATTACACTTTTTCTGCGAATAATAAAAATATTACATTTCTCGATGAAGCAGAATAAAACTTTAGCTAGCATCATCCATGCAATGTTATGTTATGTGAACAGTGTAAACTTTGCAGTATAGCGGCATCTAAAAAATCCATTTTTATAGTAATCTAAAAAATTAGTTAGTAGTAGAGTGTTTATTTCCCAGGTGACAACGGGGAACCAAACTGTGCTAGCTATTTGCCAACTTGTCGTACTTGCATGTGAGGAGGTGGCAGCAGTTTCTAGACATTTCTCAACTTCAGTAGGTGCAATCCAGATTCATCAGGGACTTCTTTATTTGTTTACTTGGAGAGCAGAGTCGGCCATGTGCACAAGGAACGGGAGCGAATCCGGCAGCTCTTAGCCGTCAGATCATGTCATCCTTTGTTTGATGGACGGCAGTGATATGCATGAGAGGGGAAATGAATGGTGGATTTTGAGCCAATGCTTGTTTGGGCGGGAGAACCGAAGATGGAGTGGTAAATCCAATTTCAAAACTGCCGCATTATAGTAGTAGTAGATTAGAAGTAAAGCTATTTCATACATTCGGCTCAAAGCGTTGGTTCAAACAGGGAAGAAAGTGGGAAAGTTGTAGCGTGAATCTAGGACTTGGTTCTAAGAGGAAACAGGGGAAAGTAGTAATATCTGTCACTGTTTAAATAACCGTATTTCTTATTTGCGCAAACAGGGATGTCTGTCTCCATGTCGTTTCAGGATGTCTGTCTCCGTATCGTTTCTATCCGCGCAATCAAAAGCACACACCTCAGTTTTAGTACAACTGCGCAAAATGAGATGGCTATCCCTCGCTGTCGCCGTCTAACCTCCCGTCTTCAAGGTATCCCTACATTGGTAGTAACTAAGGTAGAATGACCAACGCAATCTAAAAGAAGCTGATTCGTACGTTTTACTTCCTGATTGTAGTGCAGGGACGAGCGAAAACAAATGCATCCTAGTCCGGAATGCACTTTCTACCAGTTCATCCATGGACCAAGGACTAGCTGGCACGGCTGCACGGCGGTTTTTTGGACAGGTGCGCGGACAAGAGGCATTGTGGTCTGCTTATTTCTGCAAATAGCGGTGCTTAAATTTAGTGGAATGCACAAGCATTTCAGCTGGTCAGTACACTGCATGGTTCAGTTCAGCATTCCAGCTGAGACCACAATTATAATTGTTTATTCTAGAATGAGAGAACCTAACCCTGAATGGTGGCAACAAGGAAAAACCAGAGTGAACTCCAGGAAATTTAAGCCTGCTGGGAGGCCCTTTGCTCAGAGAGAAGCCTTGCTTGTTTTTCCCTGATTTGTAAACCTTCTCACAACTTTGTCTTCTGTTGTGAACTAGTATATGTTTGTTATGTTCTATGAATCATTGAGATGTATAAAATTGCTTAACATATGCTTTTCAAGTTTGTTATGAAGACGAGTTTAATGTGAGTGTTCCACATGAGCGCTGGACTAGCGTGTGAATGTTTGGAATTTATTACATTGTGGCCTCAATTAACTGCATGAACCACTGTAACAAGATACATAGTTTCTTATATGTCAGACAGCAGATTGTTGATTGTTAGCTGGTCGATAGCCTAGTGTTGAAGCGAGCTGAGCCAATGTGCGTGTTTTGCACAACTGCTTACAAGTGGGGTTGCTCCAACAATGTTTACAAGTACTTATGTATACGTCGGCGCACGGTTCTCGAACGAGTGCTCTATTTCATCAAAACACACACTGCTCGTATGATAAAACGTGACAACTTATGTCTTACCATGCCATATTCATGAAAAAACTAGTGAGGACACATCTGTTTCGGCAACAATTACGATGGTTCTCACATGATTCACGGGCACACAGAAGTAGCAGCAGTTCCCATAGACGGATTCAAACAGGGTACTAGCCCCAGATGGGTCAATAACAGGCATGGTTCGGATAATTAGACACAATCCAAACTATTATTAAACACTAGCTAGGGCAACTATTTCATGCCTCAATCTAATTTGGGCTGGACAGAAGACGTACCTTGCCATGAACATCATCGAGGACGTCCCGCAGCAGCTCAATCATGTGAACCTTCATGAAGACAACCTTGTGGCCTTGCCACTGATGAACTTGTTTGTGGAGGCATGCCATGTCATCTTCCTGCATAAGCTTGACAAGAACAGTATTCCTCAAAAACGAAGGAGTAGCTTTGAACTTCTTGTGCTTTAGTACACCCTGGACAACACGCCTGACAACAGTGAGGCTGGAATACAATTCTTCATTGGTATAACCGCAAATGGCTTCCAGGATCCAACAGCCTAAGAACTCTGTTTTTCCAGTGCGTATATTCAGGTCGTCCGCCTCATAGCGAGTGACATGTACAACCACATAATCCTTGTCTGCATCAGGTCTCTAATTGAAACAGAAACAAATTCTGAATTACTTTTCAGTATAAGAAACACAAGTTATTTAAACCACTACATATACCATGGCATCGAAGCTAATAAAATTTTGCATTATTAATCACCACATACTTCCTTTTCTAAAAAAATCACCACATACTTAGATGAAAAACCACAATCGAGATCGACAAAGAAGGAAATCACTTTGGGCAGCTCAGCGGGGGGGGGGGGGGGGAGGACACATCCTCGAAGGGGGAAAACTGCTCCTGCAGTGGCACGGGGGCTGTAACCTCAAACGGGGCGTTGACCATCTCAGTATCTGGGGTCGCCTCGGTGGTTGCCTCCATCTTCTTGGAGCTCTCTGTCTCGTGGGGATCAGCCTCCCGCGTCTGCTCCAATATCGGCAGATCTTTGCCTGGTTCTCCTTGGTCCATCATGAAACTGACGAATACTAGGAGTCCACTAAAAGGAAAACACAATCGCAATGACAATGAAACAAAAAAGAGAGCGAGGATCGGTTACTTCTTTGCAAAAGTTCTTTTTTTCCTCTGAACGAAAATATACCAACATCACGGATCCGCTTACCTTCCCTTCGTTCAGAGAGAAGAACAATGGCAGATGCAAGTGTTGCCTTTCTTGAAGACGGTGAGGGAGAAGGGGATTCAGTGAAGAGTGAAATGATGGTTGCTTCGTCTGTCAAACTTAGACTGCGGGGAGGTGGGGTTTTGTGATACGACGGCTCGTTACTGCTGCACTACGACCGGGGTGACTCTCCGCCTGCATACTGCCTTCTAATTTGGTGGATGGCATTTGGGCCCGCGTGCTGCATGGCCCACATGTCGGTGAACAAAAGTATAACGGCATTCAGTAGAGGGAGACGTTTCAATGACCTAGGAGGAGCCAGAAGCGGTAGAGTGTCTCCACTGTACTAGTAGTAATTGTTTTTCTGGGTAGCTGTAGAGTGTCTCCACTGTACTAGTAGTAATTGTTTCTCGGGTCCCAAGACAGAACGGCCTATCCACACTAGTAAATAGTAAAATCAATTCAAAAGCCCATATATTTACTGAATGAGAGGCGCTACCCACACCCAGCACACCGCCCCCCCCCAAACATGGGTGCTCTTCTTCCTCCTCGCCCCCACCCACCTCACGTCAGCTCGCTCCACTCGTACCCCCAAATTCCTCACCTCACTCCTACAGAAAACCCCAGCTCCCCTTCTTCCTCACTCCTACAGAAAACCCCCACCTCCCCTTCTTCTTCGCTCGCACTACAACTAGGCTCGTCATTCGTTACTCTGCTCAAATCCGTGAGCGCGACGCGACGCCCTCGAGGAAAATGGAGTCGGCTGACCCCAGCGCCAAGAAGATGAGGCTCCTGCCAGCGGCGACACCTGTTGTAGATCCCGCACCCGATAGTGCGGGAAGAAGCGGCGACCCCGCCCCCACCGGATCCCAGGAACCCATAGAATCTCGGGTGGACCGCATCAGCGATCTCCCAGATGCCATCCTTGGGGAGATCATCTCACTTCTCCCCACCAAGGATTGCTGCCGCACCCAAGTCCTCTCAATTCGGTGGCGCCCTCTATGGCGCGGCATTCCCCTTAATCTCGACTGTCGTCAGCTATCTCTCTTCAATGATTTTGAAATCCCCAGAGCCATCATCTCCTCCCACCAGGGCTCCGTTCAAAGCCTCTACATCCCGTCATGCTACCTAAGCAAGCATACCATGCCCTGCACGGTGGACGCCTAGCTGGAATCCCCTGAATTCACAGAACTATAGCTGCTTGAGTTGTACTATTCCCCTGGAAATCACATACCACATACCGAACGCCATGAACTTGTGCCCTCAGCACCGATGTCCATCTCGGGGTTTTCGTCCTCTCTCCACACCGCCACCTTTGCGCAGTGCTACCTACCAGACAATCTGGTACTAAACCTTCGACTCCCATTTCTCAAGAAACTTTCACTTGTGCGGGTTCGTATATCGGAGGCCTCATTGCACAGCATCATCCACTCCAGTTGCCCTGCGCTGGAGTGCTTGGTGCTTGTTTTCACAGTTAGAATCGGTTGTCTCCAAATAAAGTCGCCTAACCTTGTAAGAATTGGAATTTTTTTTGACGGAAGGCAGCTCATCATCCAAGATGCCCCTTCACTTCAAAGGTTGATCCTTGATTCTAGTTATTCACTGTTGCAAATAACCGTCCTCTCTGCGCCTAAACTGGATACCTTGGGTGTAATACATGATCTCTGTGCTCATTTCAATATGGTGTTTGGCTCCACAGTTCTTCAGGTACTTTATATTATCATCTACACTTGTAACCATAAGCTGCATTTTAAATTTCTGCGCATAATTTATATATCATCTTGGAGTACACATTTTGTACTAATATTATGTTCTATGCTCAATGAAGAGTTTCTCCATGGATGGCCTATCAATGGTGCTGGATTCTGTCAAGATCTTATATATCCAAATGAATAGTTTTGATTTGAACAAGATTATTGGCTTGCTGCAATGCTTTCCATGTCTGGAGAAGTTGTATATAAAGGTGATAATTTCACGCACATTGGAAGCCCGCATATAGTGTACTAGAATTAACCGTTCAACTGTTGCTCTTTCGACACTCTTCTTTTAGACCTTAACTATTTTCAATCTTCAAGTCTATTTAGGCAACATGATGGGGTAAGAAAGTTATAACCAATCGGTGGATTCGTAAGCATCGGGATTTTCTCACTTCTCATGAGATTTGATTGAAGACAATAACGCTAGAACGATATGTAGCCAACTGTGCAAACACAAGATTTGTCACATTCTTCCTGCTGAATGCGAGGTTACTATTGTCCATCAGGCTTAAGTATATCAGCAGCTTGGTTTTGACGGATGGGTATGTCGAAGAGCAAAAAAAGGAGTTTCAGGTGGGCAAAAGAGCTTCTGAACGTGTCGGGCTTCTATTTACAACATATTGTGGTCATAATCCAGTAAATTTTACAACCCAGGACGTTCATTCTATGGACCTGACCGATCCATTTGACTGTGACTGCCGAAAATAGTGCTGGAGTTAGATGTTGTTGCCCTTTTCAATCTGGTTTTTTGTAAACCTGATGAACAATTAACCCTCATGCTTTTGTACAGTTTGTAAGCTGGAATTAGATGTTCCTGCCCTTTTCAACTCGGCTGTGACTGTCATATTTTCTTTGAAACAAGGCAAATGGCTTGCCATTCGTTTAATTTAGAGTGAAATATTGTAACAAATCCAAACCAAGGGAAATAACATCACTCTCGCCGGCTGCTTGAGCTCACTGTGCATTATAGAAGCCAAGTGATTAGCCCCCACCAACACACACAAACTTATTTCGAACTAGCACATCAAATGGGCTGTAAATTTTCATAGGAAAGGCTGCATGACCGTGACAGATTTGGATTCTGACATTTGGGACCCGTGAGGAAATAGCCTATCCAAGGTGGTGTCGACTTACTAGCCAGTCAACAAACGATTCTTCCTACCAGCCGTTGGATTGACATTCAACGAGATCAAGGAGGCTAAACCCTAGAAGCTAGCCTATGGTATGATTGTTGTATATGGAGTTGATGTCCTACGGACTACAACCCTCCGGTTTATATAGACACCGGATAGGGTTAGGGTTACACAGGGTCGGTTACAATGGTAGGAGATCTTGAATATCCGCATCGCCAAGCTTGCCTTCCACGCCAAGGAAAGTCCCATCCGGACATGGAACGAAGTCTTCCATCTTGTATCTTCATAGTCCAGGAGTCTGGCTGAAGGTATAGTCCGGCTACCCGAACACCCCCTAATCCAGGACTCCCTCAGTAGCCCCTGAACCAGGCTTCAATGACGATGAGTCCGGCGCGCAGATTGTCTTCGGCATTGCAAGGCGGGTTCCTCCTCCAAGTCCTTCATAGAAGATTGTAAACACCAAGATTAGTGTCCGGCTCTGCAAAATAAGTTTTCCACATATTGCCATAGAGAGAATAATATTAACACAAATCAAATCTGCTGACGTATTCCACAGTGCGTCATCACACTACGGCCAAGTCCTTTACTCGAATCGTTTTTACTTTTCCACCTCAGCACGTTTCGCGAGGCGGTTTCCTTGGCACGTCTTGTCAAAGCAGAGATCGTGTACCCCTTTTACGGGATTCTCATCAATACGGACGTGGGTAACCCAACCGTGCCCGTTAGCACGTTTCCTCGATTAAAGACGAGTCCCGAACGGTTACGGGGAGGGCTCTTGGTATTCAACCTCTTATAAAGAGACCAAGGCCTTACTCCTTTTTTCGATCTCAAGCGAGTTCGCCCGTCGCCTCGAGTTCCAACACCCTAGGCTCCAGATTCCAGGCGCTTCGGACCTTCGATGATGTCCGGTTCTGACCTTCAAGGCCAATGGACGCCCTCTTCCGTCACGGAGGAGGACGTACTAAAGTTGAGGGAGGCTAAGTTTCTGACCGGCGAAATTTCGCATAGGTTGCCTGCTCAAGGGCAGGTCATTCCCAGTCCCCAGCCCGGTGAGAGCGTGGTGTTCATGTCTCACTTCCTTCGGGGGTTGGGATTCCCAATGGATCCCTTTGTGAGGGGACTGCTGTTTTATTACGGGCTGGAATTCCATGACTTAGCTCCGGAGTCCATCCTCCATATCTCCTTGTTTATTGTCGTGTGTGAAGCGTTCCTCTGTGTTACCCCTCACTTCGGATTATGGCTCAAGACCTTCAAAGTGGAGCCGAAGATGATCAAGGGACGGCACGCAGAGTGCGGAGGCGCTGATATAAGCAAAAGTGCTGATGCTCCGTGGCCCGAGGGCTCTTTTCAAGAGCTAGGCTTGTGGCAACGAGAGTGGTTTTATATCACCGCTCCCCGGAGCACCAAGTGGGTGGCGCCTCCTGCCTTTCGCTCGGGTCCCCCACCACGGCTAGCGTCATGGGTCAACAGAGGGTTAGATTGGGGTTTGCCCAAAGACGTGCCCTTGTTACAGGGCCGCATTAAGGATCTCTTGGAAGGAGACCTCAGCTTGGTCAAGGTGATGCAGGTCATGCTGATTCGCCGAATATTGCCCGGCAAACGTCGCTCCCTTCGCCTGTGGGAGTTTAATCCAGAGGGACCGCGAGCTCTCCAGAATTTCATGGGCGCAACGCCCGCGGAGATGTATGAACTGTTCTTCGGATCACAAGAGATGTGTCCGGATTTAACCGAGGACGCAGGCCTAAGCTGCAATCGCCCGGATACTCAAGTAAGCAACCTTGTGCCCGGACCTTCTATCCGTATAATTGTCATAAACTTGCCCTTAAAAGAGCCGTCCTTTTAAACAGGAGTGGATAGCGAAGGCAAAGTTGATCAGGTGTCCGGCTCCCCTTCCCGAAACCAGGCCGGATCCCGTGCTGGTCAGGATGCTGGAGATAATGCCTTTGGAGGGAAGCAAGGGGGAGGACAAGGAAACTATGGCCTCCTCGAAGGAGGCTGCTCCGAAGGGAGGAACCGACAATTCCTCTCCTAAGGGGAAGAAGAGAGCCGCCTCTGACGACCCGGAAACCATGGCCTCGAAGCGGGGGGAAAAATCCTCGTTAGAGGGTCCGACGCCTGGGAGTTCCTCGGCCGGACTACGCCCTCAAGGGGATCAGCCCTCCAGCGAGCCATAAGTAGAGAAAGATTTTCCTTTTGAGGGATGAGGGAAATCCTTGATTTATACCTAAGAAGATTAGCCAAAATTTTACCTTGTAGCTCGGACCTCAGCCCTTCTCAGCAGAGCTCGTCTTCGGGGGATCTCTTTCCGGAGATGGTGGAGAGCGGGACGCCTCCCCCTGCCGTGCCGCCTAGCGAGGCGGGCGACCCTGAGGTGTCGTCGCAGAGGGTTTCACTGAATCCGGTAGGGGCGGAAGATAGCTATGTGGCCCCCCGAGGTTCTCTGCGTCCGGCCTTCGAAAGAGGTCATGGGACAAGTCCGGCACCGTCTGGTGCTCGGCCGGAGGAGCTAAAGATTCTGCTAGGGCGAGCTTCTATCTCGGAGGAGCACCGTGCATTGATGGGCACGGTGATTGAAAGGGTCTCATCCGCAGAGAGCGGATTGCATGAGGTCGTCAAAAGTTTACTGACGGGTTTTGAGGTACATTAGATAATGTACACTTTTGTCAGTTGCGCATGAATAATATGCGCCCTATGTAGATAGTAGCCCCTGAGACTCTGCGCGTCGTCAAGAAATGACGGCACGCGGAGGATCATAATCCCAGGTCTAAGATGTCTCCTTTTAATGTAGGCGGCAGGGTGTCCGGAATCGAGCCGAACTGATGATTTTGCTGAACTAAAGCAGCAACTGGACGTGGCAGGTGCCGACATCGTGCTTGTCAACAAGCGGCTTGATGAGGCTCAAGGTATGTAATTCCTCGGGCGGCATCAGGTAAGAAGAGTGTTATGCCAGTGTCTTACGATGTGTGTGCTTGACGTAGATGGTGCGGCCGCCGTGGAGAATCTTAGGGCAGAACTTGCCCGAGCTAAAGAACAAGCCAGAGAAAGTGATGTGGCTGCCAAGAAAGCCCTTGAAGAGCTGAGAGCTGAACAGGCTGCTCATTGCCGAAGCAAGGAAGAGATGGCCGAGATGGCCGAAAAGTTAAAGAGCGCTGCAGACCATTGCAAACTTCTTGAGAAAGAAGACCAGGCGAAACAGACGGACTTAGAGAAGGCCGTTGCCAATGCCAAGGACGCGCGCTTTGCGACGAGAGCTGCGAAGGAGGAGCTGCGTCAGGCCGAACAGATTGCGGCTGGAAAGCCCTTTATGCTGCGAAGGGAATTTTGCGATCCGAAGTTTGCTCTGTTGGACCGGATGTGGAGTGTGGAGGATACCTATCTGGATTTGGCAGCGAGTGCTGCTGATGTGACCGAACACTTTCGAGATCAGAAAGATCACGAAGTGGAAAAGCTTTTCTGGTCGCAGTTTCACAATCCAGAGCGTCCATTGGCAGTGGACGATCGTTTGGCTCAATGGGCCGAACTGAATAGGTTGTCCGGACTCGCCATGAAGTACGTCATGGGTCATTTGTGGTCGGGGAGATCGGAGCCGAAAAGTTATTTCAGCTTGGTGCAGCAATTCCTTGACGCGGTGCCGCGTATTAATGCAATGAAGAGGTCAGCATGCATAGAGGGCGCAAGGATGGCTCTTGCCCGTGTCAAGACATACTGGGCAGAGATGGAGACCACCGTTGTTGCGTCCCGAGATTCGGACAAAAGCCGAGTACCCTCCGAGCACTATTTTCAGGAAGTCCTTGAAGGCGCTCGTGTAATAGAGACGCAGTGCTCGAAAGATGCTATGTTATGATAGCATATGTAATTATAAAGTAATATTTTGATAAACTGTAGTGGCCTTTTTATACTTGTGCCTTCAAGTATTGGGAACACCTCCTGTGCGGCCGTTTTAAGATATATATATATACAAAATCTGAAAGATGGCAGTCGTTGGCTTTAGCCCCCACGCACATAGTGCGGGGGTGCTCGCAGAAGACGCATTTTCACACTTAACCCAACGTCTTGGTCCTACAAAGGAGGTGATAGCGCAGCGGGCCAGGCAACCGGACTATAATGCTTTAACACTTTCACTTAGCCATAGGAGCTTGACAGTGAGACTCTTTAGGTAGCCCCTTGGTGGTGACTGCGCTCGCCCGAGTTCGGGGCGCGTATGTGCCTGACCGGGAAGCGGCCCTTCGTTAAAGCGGAGGAATCCGATAGATTCTGATAGGTCATCGAGTGGCTGACCAGTCTCACGCTACATCATGACAGTCAGTTTTCGGCTCTCTACTGAGGTGCTCGCCCGGCCGAACCGGGGCACAATCGCAGTAGTTCTCCTGGTGCTACCTTAGCCGATAGAGCGGAACGTAAGGTAGCCGAACTCAGGAGTCGGGCAACCCAACATTTGACCAAAGACATGATTCGGAGCTGATGCATATAATGCCAAAACTCGTGACGCCGAACACTCCCTAAGGTGTTCGGTCTTTATGAGTGCAGGGGAAACAACACTCTTTATTAAAAAATCCCCTAGTGTCCAGGTACGTGCAAAAATTCTGACGTGGCCACATGCCAAGACGCCAGCCTCCTCCTTGGTTATATCAGAAAAAACCAGGGGATGTGTAGCAACAAGAGACAGTAAAAAAGGTTTATGCGGGGTCTTAATCTAAAAAGAATCCTTTAGGACGGGTCCCTACTACACGTCTGCGCCTGTGTCTCCGTTGTGCCGTATCCTGGACGGGCGCCACACGACGTTCATCTGTAAAAGAGAGGAACTGAGTTGAAAACGGGTCGTGCCGAATAAAAGTTTAAAATAAACAAAGTGTAAAGTAAAATATATAAAATTGAGCTTTATTGTCTCTTATTGTATATGCATGGAGCCCCTAGTGCGGGAGTATATGGCCACTAAGCCTGCATCCATGATGATTTTGTATCGAACTCGTCTATCCGCGTTCAAGGTCTTTAATGACCTATTTCAAAGTTTTTTGGCCGGTGAGGCCATTTTACTGTGGGGCTGTCAAAGCGGCCGCATAGTCCTTCGCTTGGGGAGGCGCACTTTAGTGCTTCCCCTTCAAAGAGATGATGCCTCATGGACCGAGCATCTTAAGCGTGAGAGATGCATAATGCGGTAAAAGCTTCACGTCCCAGTAGTGCTTGATAGCGACTTGAGAACGGGACGATATGGAAGGTCAGCTTTTCGCGGCGGAAGTTATCGGCAGAGCCGAATATAACTTCGAGCCGGAGAAAACCCATACAATGGGTGTCCGGACCAGGTGTTACCCCTTGAAAGGAGGTTTTGCTGCGGCGGATTCTTGCTGGGTTTATCCCCATGTGATGGATTGTATCCTGATATGTCAGGTTTAGTCCACTGCCGTCGTCCATAAGGACATTTGAAAACTGGAGTCCGCCAATTATTGGATCGAGTATCAAGGCAGTCCAGCCTGCGTTCTTGATATTTCTAGAATAATCTAGCTGATCGAAGATGATTGGTTTTGACAACCAGTGACGGGACCCTTTGGGGGTAGGTCGTGTGGTGCGTACCTTTATGGGCGCCGCACGTTTTGTTATGTGAAGTAAGTTCACTATTTGTACTTCTTGTTCTTTTGTTTCCTGGTGCTTTGCTTTTGGGGTTCGTCCTCGTCTTCGCTTGGTGTGTCAAGCCCCTTGTGTTCGGCATTGAGTCTGCCGGATTATTTGAAAATCCAACAATCTCTGTGGGTATCGTTTGCAGGCTTCCCGGGAGTACTGTGTATCTGACATATCCTGTCCAGGATTTTATTTAAGTTGGATGGATCGTCCCTGTTATCCTGGAGGGGCGGTTTTATCTGATTTTGCCATGAGCCTTTGAATCCGGCATTGACTGCCGTGCTCTTTGGACTTTTTTCCTTAGTCCGGCGACGGTCCTTGTTGCGTCGCGGTTTTCCGTTTCCATCCCTAGTTTCGGATGTACTTGGGTCGCTGGGGCTGCACCTTGCCAACCAGCTGTCCTCTCCTGCACAAAAGCGGGTCATGAGGCTTGTTAGTGCGGCCATTGTTCTTGGCTTTTCTTGGCCGAGGTGTCTGGCGAGCCATTCGTCTCGGACGTTATGCCTGAAAGCTGCTAAGGCTTCGGCGTCCGGACAGTCGACTATCTGATTCTTTTTAGTGAGGAAGAATCTATTCCAGAACTGCCGAGCTGATTCTCCGGGATGTTGAGTTATGTGACTAAGATCGTCTGCATCCGGAGGGCGGACATAGGTCCCTTGAAAATTTGCTTAGAAAGCATCCTCGAGCTCTTCCCAACTTCCAATTGTGTTTTCAGGAAGGCTTTTAAGCCAATGCCGGGCTGGCCCTTTAAGCTTAAGGGGTAAATATTTTATGGCGTGGAGACCATCTCCTCTAGCCATGTGTATGTGGAGGATATAATCCTCGATCCAGACTCCAGGGTCTGTTGTTCCATCATATGCCTCTATGTTTACGGGTTCGAATCCCTCTGGAAATTCATAGTCCAGGACCTCATTGGTGAAACATAGGGGGTGTGCGGTGCCCCTGTATTTGGGTGTGCCGGATTCTGATGATGGCTTTATTGCATTGCTTACGAGAGCTTGCTTTCTTGGCCCGTAAATGGACCTAACTGGGCCATGATGCGAATCCTTAGGTGGGTCGCATGCAGATTTAAGTGCGGCGCCGCTTGCCTCTTTATGGGGTCGTCTATCCGACCGTGTGGCTTTCTTATTTTTTGAATGTGAGGGCTCTAGGGCCTCTTCGTCGAATTCAGGCAGTAGCTTTCTTTTCGGATAGCTTTTAGTGCGGTGACCGTCGCCGTATTTATCTGCGGTATTGATTACTTTGCTCCATCTAATCCGGAGTGCATCTTCCGCTGTTTTTAGCTTCCGTTTCTGCGTTTTCAGGCTGCGTGCAGTTCCAACGAGCCTCTCGTGGAGATTCTTCTGCTCCATGGGTTTATCCGGCGTGAGGTCGTCCGGAATGCCGTTTTCGCCGAAGGAGGGATGTTCGGTTTCTCTATCTGTGTTGCCCTGTTCGGACGGTTGCTCTAAGGCCTGCTCGTCATCTACCGGCTGGTCCTGCTCTATGGCTGGATTTTTATCGAGGTGGGGCTTGGGTCGGCGTTTACGCCGACGCTTTGATTGCTTTTCGAGGGGTCGATCTCCCGTTCCATCCCCCTTTTCCTCGTTGTCGCTTCCTTTAGGGGTATCCACCATGTATACATCGTGAGATGAGGTGGCTGTCCAATGCCCTATGGGTGTTGGTTCATCGGTATCTCCTGCATCGTCATCCATGCTGTCGATGTCTCCGGAGTCGAAGTTGAGCACGTCGTTTAAATTGTCGACAGTGGCTACCAAGTGGGTGGTGGGTGGGCTTTGAATTTCTTCATCGTCCATATCCCATCCTCGCTGACCGCAGTTCGGCCAGGGCTCTCCTGATAAAGAGAGAGACTTGAGAGAATTCAGGATATCGCAAAAAGGCGAGTGCTGAAAGATGTCCGTGGCGGTGAACTCCATTATTGGCGCCCAATCGGATTCGATCGGCAGGGGTGCGGGGGGTTCGGAGTCCGGAGAGGAGTCCGGATCCTCAGAGTCATGAGTCACGCGGAGTTTGGGGCCTGCGTTCGGCTCAATCGCCTTTGAGATTGCAGCCCCCGAGGTGATGTGCAACCGCTCATCCTCGATTGACACAACTGGCTCCGAATTAAGGGTCAGAGCTGGTGCGTTTGCGGCCTCCGGGATACAGTTCGGTGATAGATCTAGATCATGCCGCGCGAGACAGTGCGGCGCGCTTGGTTGTGGCTCGAATCCGTCGAAGATCAAATCTCCCCGGATGTCTTCCATGTAGTTTAGGCTTCCAAACCAGACTTGATGGCCAGGGGCGTAGCTTTCGATCTACTCCAGGTGGCCAAGCGAATTGGCCCGCAGTGCGAAGCCGCCGAAGACGAAGATCTGTCCGGGGAGAAAAGTCTCACCCTGGACCGCATCATTGTTGATGATCAAAGGAGCCATCGGGCCTAAAGGCGACGACACAGAGGAACTCTCAATGAAAGCACCAATGTCGGTGTCAAAACCGGTGGATCTCGGGTAGGGGGTCCCGAACTGTGCGTCAAGGCCGGATGGTAACATGAGACAAGGGACACGATGTTTTTACCCAGGTTCGGGCCCTCTCGATGGAGGTAATACCCTACTCCTACTTGATTAATATTGATGATATGGGTAGTACAAGAGTACATCTACCACGAGATCAAGGAGGCTAAACCCTAGAAGCTAGCCTATGGTATGATTGTTGTATATGGAGTTGATGTCCTACGGACTACAACCCTCCGGTTTATATAGACACCGGATAGGGTTAGGGTTACACAGAGTTGGTTACAATGGTAGGAGATCTTGAATATCCACATCGCCAAGCTTGCCTTCCACGCCAAGGAAAGTCCCATCCGGACACGGGACGAAGTCTTCCATCTTGTATCTTCATAGTCCAGGAGTCCGACTGAAGGTATAGTACGGCTACCCGAACACCCCCTAATCCAGGACTCCCTTAGTCGTCAACAACCGAGAGGAACAAGGAGATGATTGTACGTGGAGAGGATGACAGTAGGGACCCACCAGCGTCATGGCAGTACGCAAGCAAGTGCCTCTATAGTACAAGCCCAAAAATATGATTCCTCCTAATGGTTGGACATCTGGGCTCACGCCATTGTCAACGTAGTCAATAAACGAGAGAATTACACTATGAGCGGCTGACACCAAGGACCCAGCAAGTCGCGCTGTTTTTTTAGGAACAAGCAGTTGTTATTTATACTAGTTTTAGCGACGGATTTGGGTAACAACGGGGCTGTGCGGGGGCTGTGGCCCGTCTGGCCAGGGTTTTATTTATGTTTACCACATCATGAGCCCAGTTGTGTTTTTTTTCTTGCTGAAAATAGCTAGCCCAGTTCTATTTTTTTAAGAAATACCCAAACAAGGCCTACTTGCTTTATCGGCCCTGCTGGGCTGCAAATATTTCAAGACGAGGAGAGTTTCATTCGGTTTGCCCAGAAATGGGCTATACATTTTTAAAACACATCAAGCCGGGAATTAGTTTCAAATTTTTTTTCATTACAAGATCTTAAATTCCATTGATTTTTATGCATGGACAATTATTTGGATTTTATATTTATATAAATTGTTTTTCAAAATAGTTTGAATGTGAATCGATATTTCTGGATTAAAAACAGTTGACCGCACTGAAATATGCAAAATTTTGTATACTTTTTAACCATGGCCACAATATGGGGTGTGATGCTAACAAAAAGAAGATGGGCTCCAAAAAAATTCTTAAGAATTAGCAAATGGGCTGTACATTATTAGAAATAATGGCAGATGGGTTGTATGCTGTTTTCCACAGATTTGAGGCTGACTTGTGCGCCTACTACAGGTTGACGCGTATGCTTTCATAAAAAAAGGTTGACGCACACGCAACGCCCTGTCAACTTAGTCAACACACGAGAGCAGTGACTGTTGGATGTCCATCCAACGACTGTCATGCTTCTTCAATCTCTGCTCTTCATGCTCAAGCCGCTCAAACAAGCGCCGGCGGGACTGCCTGCTCCCTCCTCCCGCGGCCGGCTATGCTGTCGCGCAGGCCTCACGGCCCCACCGTACTCCCATCGCTGGCCTAGCCATCCCTCTACTCACCCACACATGCTGTTATTCTCCGGCGACGGAAGACGAACCAGTAAACCCTCATACTCCTCCGCGTTGGAAACAACTGCCGAGTATTCCCTGGCTCCGTGTCGTTCCCTTCCTAGGCCTCATCGTCGTTCACCGCCCTGGTGCTCTCGGCGTGGCCTGGTCAACGTGGTCAATGAACGACATCCATCGGAAGTGGACTGTACGTGGAGAGGCTGACAGCTAGGTCCACGGCCGCACGCAAGGAAATGCCTCCTTATTACGCGCAAAATGATGATTCCTCCACCTGACAGCTAGGACCCATAGGAAGGGCCTCTGTATTTCGTGAAAAAAACATTCCCCCCGCTGACAGGTCGGACCCACCAGCTATATCTTCGCACGCAAGGAAGTGCCTCCTTATTACACCAAAAAAATGAATACCCCCTGCTAGCTGGGACCCACCATATTGTTGGGCTGACTTGTGGGCCTACAAAGTTGACAGGGACGAAGAGCTTTGTCAACTTAGTCAATACTCCAGTGACCGTATGATGTCCATCCAACGGCCATAGTGCTTCTTCAACCTATGGTCTTCTTGCTCCAGCCGCCCAAAGCAGCGCTGGTCGTGCCGCCTGCTCCTACCTCCCGTGGCCGGCTATGCTACCGCGGAGGCCTCACTGCCCCCATACTACTCCCACCACTGGCTAGGCCATCCCTCCACTCACCCACATCCCCCTGTTATTCTGCGGCGACAGCAATCTCACACCGCAGCCGAACCAGTGAACGCTCGTACTCCTCTCCGCGTGGGCATCCATTGCCGCGTCTTGCACAGCTCCGCGTCGTCCCCTTCCTAGGCCTCGCCGTCGTCCACCGTCGTGGTGCTCTCGGTGCGGCGTGGTCAATGTGGTCAATGATCGACTTCCATCGGAAAAGTACTGTACGCGGAGAGGCTGACAACTGGGTCCATGGCAGCCGCAAGGAAGTGCCTCCTTATTACGCGGAAAATAATTATTCCTCCACCTGACAGCGGGGACCCACCGGACGGGCCACCAGTATTTTGCGGAAAAAATCGTTTCCCCCTGACTGCTGGGACCCACCGGACGGGCCACCGTATTTCGCGAAAAAAACGTTCCCCCCGCTGTCAGCTCAGACCCACCAAAAGTGCCTCCTTATTACACACACAAAAAATGAATACTCCCCCGGCTAGGTGGGACCCACCTTGCTGGGAGGCTGACTTGTGGGCCTACTAAGTTGACGGGGACGAAGGGCTTTGTCAACTTAGTCAATATGAACGATTCTAGCTCCAGTGACCGTACGATGTCCATCCAACGGCCGTAGTGCTTCTTCAACCTCTGGTCTTCTTGCTCCAGCCGCCCAAAGCAGCACCGGTCATGCCGCATGCTCCTGCCTCCTGTGGCCGGCTGTGCTGGCGCAGAGGCCTCACCGCCCCCTACTATTCCCACCGCTGGACAGGCCCTACGGCAATGGCAGCCTCACACCGCAGCCGAACCAGTGAACCCTCGTAGTCCTCTCCGCGCGGGCTTCCACTATCGTGTTGTCCCCTTCCTAGGCCTCGCCATCATCCACCGCCATGGTGCTCTCCGCGCGGCGTGGTCAACATGGTCAAGGAACGACTTCCATAGGAAGAGTACTATACGTGGAGAGGCTGACAGCTGGGTCCACGGCCACAACCCTGTTTTTTTGTCATTTGCCAAGTAAGTCGCTTTGTCAGGCCTGTTGGGCTGCAAATCTTTCAAGACGAGGAGAGCTTTCATTCGGCTGGCCGAGAAAATGGCCCATCAGTAATGAGAAATGGGTTGTACATTTTTAAAACACATCAAACCGGCTATTAGTTTTAAATATCTTTTTTTCATTTCAATATTTTAAATTACATTAATTTTTATGCGTGGAGAATTTGTTGGATTTTATATTGATATACATTTATTTTTAAAATTAGTTTGAATGTGAGTCGAAATTTCGGGATTAAAAACAGTTTGGACCGCACCGAAATATGCAAAATTTCATATAATTTTTTAACCATTGCCACAATATGGGCTGTAATGCTAAGAAAAAGAATATGGGCTCCAAAACAACCTTAAGAATTAGCAAATGGGCTGTAAATTATTACAAATAATGGCAGATGGGTTGCATGCTATTTTCCACAGATTTGAGGCTTTCCTCAAAAAAAAGGTTGACGCACAAGCACTGACTATTGGATGTCCATCCAACGGCCGTCGTGCTTCTTCAATCTCTGCTCTTCCTGCTCCAGCCGCTCAAACAAGCGCCGGCGGAACTGCCTGCTCCCTCCTCCTCGCGGCCGGCTGTGCTGCCGCGCAGGCCTCACCGCCTGACCGTACTCCCATCGCTGGCCTAGCCATCCCTATACTCACCCACACCTGCTTTTATTCTCCGGCGATGGCAGATAAACCAGTAAACCCTCGTACAGTCGTACTCCCCTCTGCGTGGGAAACAACTGCTGAGTCTTCCCTGCCTCCGTGTCATCCCCTTCCTAGGCCTCGCCGTCGTCCACCGCCCTGGTGCTCTCGGCACGGCGTGGTCAACGTGGTCAAGGAACGACTTGCATCAGACGTGGACTGTACGTGGAGAGCCTGACAGCTGGGTCCACGGCCGTAGCAAGGAAGTGCCTCCTTATTACGCGGAAAATAATGATTCCTCCACCTGACAGCTGGGACCACCGGACGGGCCACCGTATTTCACGAAAAAACGTTTCCCCCTAACTGCTGGGACCCACCAGCTACATCTTCGCACGCAAGGAAGTGCGTCCGGGCAAAAAAAATGATTTGCCCCCTGACTGCTGGGACCCACCAGCTACATCTTCGCAGGCAAGGAAGTGCCCGACAGTCGGGACCCACCTGGTCGAAGCGTACATAGCGTTGTCATTCTGGTCGCGAACGTGTACGTACATACTAGTGGATGTAGAGGCGTGCACGTGTCGTAGTAGAGGCGCGCACGTGTCGTAGTAGAGGCGCGCACGTAGCATGTACATGTACGTAAAACGGCCAGGGTGCAAGAAAGAAAATACGGCCGCGTATGTGTACATACGGGCAGGGTCTCGAACGCCTACTCGCGCATACGTACGGCCAGGGCTCGTGTACATGGCTGGGTTGGAACAGAGAAACATCGTCGTCGTCATGTTCATGGGGAGGCAACGGAATGCGTCGTGTTTATGGGGAGGCAACGGAATGCGTCTTGTTCATGGGGAGGCAACGGAACGCGTGGGAGCCAACCGACTGGGTCAGAACGGAATGCGTGGTCGTGTTCATCGGGAGGGCTTGGACGGAACATGCGATGGAAACGAGGCCTGGCGTACCGCACAACGAAGGAAACGAACCTCCTACATTTGGAACGGGGTCCTGTTGATCGGGAGGGGTCTGGCGTATCGCAAAACGGAGGAAACGGACCTCCTACGGTCGAAACGGGGGTCCTGTTCATCGGGAGGGGTGTGGCGTACCGCAAAACGGACAAAACGGACCTCCTATGGTCGAAACAGGGGTCCTGTTCATCGGGAGGGGTGTGGCATACCGCAACACAGAGGAAACGGACTTGTGTTGGAGCGCTATGGTCGAAACGAGGGTCCTGTTCATCGGGAGGGGTGTGGCCTACCGCAAAACGGGACTCCACGGGATACTGTTCATCTCCACCGTCGACCCCCTCCAGCCTCCACGAGCTACTGTTCATCCATCATCGACCTGCTCCAGCCTCCACCTGCGACTGTTCATCCACGGGCTCCTGTTCATCCAGCCTCCACCGCGCGCTACTCCACCGGCTACTATTCAACCAGCCCTCTCCACGGGCTCCTGTTCAACCACCCCTCCACGGGCTACTGTTCATCCTGCCCTCCACCGTCTACTGTTCATCCTGCCCTCCACGGGGTGGTCCTACTCATCCAGCCCTCCACGGGGTCCTGTTCATCCAGCCCCAACCGGCTCGATCGATCGGGGTCCTGTCCATCCAGAGGCAACACCACGGGGTCCTGTTCATCCACCCCCACCGGGAACTGTTCATCCAACCCCCCCCCCCCCCCCCGTAACGCTCACTGTTCATCCAGAGTCAGCATTGATCGGCTTCAGTTAGCAGCAGTAGTGAAGGAATCACTCAATCGGGTTCAGTTAACATCCATCGATCGATTGCTCAGGTTCAGTAACGCGTAGCCTGCAGTGCAACCGCTCGGGTTCAGTCAGAGCCCAATGCCTCGCTCAGGTTCAAATAGAGCCAACGCCTCGCACACACGCGCGTACGTGTATGAGAGGAACGCGCATCGCTCGGCCCCCAACCTCCCACCATAACCGGGAACTCCCCGAAATTTTCCTCGCCCTCGCTTCTACCACAGTTTTTTCCGTCATGGACGGCCCAAAGAATGTCATGCAGCTGCGTCTCCGGCCCGCCCAGGACGTAAAGCCCATTTTCTGTCATGATTTTTTGTCATAGAAGTAGGAGCCCACCACATCTATGATGATACCGGGTTTTGTCACAATTATCATCATAGAAGTGTCATATGTATGACAGAAAAAAATTCGTTCGGCCAAAAATGTCACGGATGTGTCTTTTTTTGTAGTGCCAGGTTCGGCCCCCAGCCGAACACTGCACCGGAATCTTCGGTGGTTCCAGACTCCGGCGGACGACCCCCTGTTAAGGGGGGCAAGCCGCCCGTGACGGTGTCCTCTGTCCATCCAGAGGCATCGGACAACTTGCTGGAAGCGCTTCGCGGCGCTTCCATCGACGAAGAGCAACGCACCATCATGAGTGCGGTGATCGAGAAAGTTCAGTCCGCCAAAAATGGACTAACCGAAGCTTGCGCCAGCCTCCTAACCGGCTTTGAGGTAAGCAATCAAAATATAAGAAAATATTACCGCATAGATAGTAGCCCCTGATGCTCTGTTTGGCGTTCAAGTAGAAAGGCCGAATAGAGGATCAAATGATGACTCAGGAGTTTAATCAGAATATATCTATGTGTATGTGCAGGCTTCACTGTTGGCCGCTGCCACACGTACTGCGGAGAACGAGCTCGGCCTTACCAAGAGGCAGCTCGAGGAGAGCAAAGGTAAGCAATACCTTGTCTATATAAAAAAGAAGTTCGGGTGTAAAGTAATAGGATCATCACGAATTTGCCAGGGGCCACGACCGAAGTGGCGACCCTGAAGAAGGCGCCGTCCGAGGCCGAAGACAAAGCGGCCAAGGAGCGCATTGAGCGCGAGAAGCAAGAAGCCCGAGTGGGCGAGGTGTGATACGTCTCCAACGTATCTATAATTTTTGATTGCTCCATGCTATATTATCTACTGTTTTGGACATTATTGAGCTTAATTATCCACTGTTATATTATTTTTGGGAATAACCTATTAACCGGAGGCCCAGCCAAGAATTGTTGTTTTTTGCCTGTTTTAGGGTTTCGAAGAAAAGGAATATCAAACGGAGTCCAAACGGAATGAAACCTTCGGGAATGTGATTTTCTCACCGAATACAACTCAGGAGACTTGAACCCTACGTCAAGCCAATTAACAGGAGGCCACGAGGTAGGGGGGCGCCTGCCCCCCCCCCCCAGGCGCGCCCTCCACCCTTGTGGGACCCCTTTTGCTCCACCGATGTACTTCTTCCTCCTACATATATCCACGTACCCCCAAACGGTCAGATACGGAGCCAAAAACTTAATTCCACCGCCGCAACTTTCTGTATCCACGAGATCCCATCTTGGGGCCTGTTCCGGAGCTCCACCAGAGGGGGCATCGATCACGGAGGGCTTCTACATCATCATCCAAGCCCCTCCGATGAAGTGTGAGTAGTTTACTTCAGACCTACGGGTCCATAGTTAGTAGCTAGATGGCTTCTTCTCTCTTTTTGGATCTCAATACAACGTTCTCCCCCTCTCTAGTGGAGATCTATTCGGTGTAATCTTCTTTTTGCGGTGTGTTTGTTGAGACCGATGAATTGTGGTTTTATGATCCAGTCTATCTATGAATAATATTTGAATCTTCTCTGAATTCTTTTATGTATCATTGGTTATCTTTGCAAGTCTCTTCGAATTATCAGTTTGGTTTGGCCTACTAGATTGGTTTTTCTTGCCATGGGAGAAGTGCTTAGCTTTGGGTTCGATCTTGCGGTGTCCTGTCCCAGTGACAGAAGGGGCAGCAAGGCACGTATTGTATTGTTGCCATCGAGGATAACAAGATGGTTTTTTATCATATTGCATGAAACTATCCCTCTACATCATGTCATCTTGCTTAAGGCGTTACTCTGTTTTTAACTTAATACTCTAGATGCATGCTGGATAGCGGTCGATGAGTGGAGTAATAGTAGTAGATGCAGGCAGGAGTCGGTCTACTTGTCTCGGACATGATGCCTACATACATGATCATACCTAGATATTCTCATAATTATGCTCAATTCTGTCAATTGCTCAACAGTAATTTGTTCACCCAGCGTAGAATACTTATGCTCTTGAGAGAAGCCACTAGTGAAACCTATGGCCCCCGGGTCTCTTTCTCATCATATCAATCTCCATCACTTTATTATTGCTTTGCTTTTTTACTTTGCCTTTTACTTTTCACTTTGCATCTCTATACCAAAAATACCAAAAAAATTATCTATCATCTCTATCAGATCTCACTTTCGTAAGTAACCGTGAAGGGATTGACAACCCCTAAGCGCGTTGGTTGCGTTGAGCTATTGTTTTTGTGTAGGTACGAGGGAATCGCGTGTAGCCTCCTATTGGATTGATACCTTGGTTCTCAAAAACTGAGGGAAATACTTACGCTACTTTGCTGCATCATCCTCTCCTCTTCGGGGAAATCCAACATAGTGCTCAAGAGGTAGCAAGAAGAATTTCTGGCGCCGTTGCCGGGGAGTCTGCGCAAAAGTCAACATACCAAGTACCCATCACAATCCCCTATCTCCCGCATTACATTATTTGCCATTTGCCTCTCGTTTTATTCGCCCTCTCTCTCTCTATCCTCCTTCTCTTTCCTCTTGCCGTTCTTCCGCTATGTCTGAATCCAAAAGGGTTTGGGGTTCTCTCTGGAGTTTTAGTACTTTGGACAACCCTTCCGTTCTTGCTAAGCTCATAAATAAAAATACTATGGAAAAACCAACCAGAGTTATCAATGAGAATCCTAATAATTTTGATGAAGATGATTCTGGAATTTTTCTTATTTACTTTATTAATCTATGAAAGATGCTTGGTATAGATGATTAAGAATAAGGGCTAGTTATGTGCCTCAATATCAAATTGAAGTCTACTTAAAAAAATTTTATATTGCCCTTCCTTCCTCTTTTAAGCATGTCTTAGATTCTATATTTGAAGAAGGTTTTATTGAAGGGGATGCCGTATACACTTATGAAAAAATGAAAACCATATTTGGTCATCCCATCAATGAAAAAATTGAATCTACATCTCTTTTGCTCTCTTACCAAAATAAATCTATTAAAGAGATAAAGGCTAGTCTAGCTACAAATTTCCGTAACATACTTAATCTTTCTTCTACCATTAATAGCCATGCGCTTTATCGAAATAGAAGGATTAATTCTATAGATAGCAAGTTTGCTCTTTTCTTTCCTAATGCCAAAGATGGCAATACCTAGATCTATTCTTGCTTGTTATGCCTAGCTAGGGGCGTTAAACGATAGCGCTTGTTGGGAGGCAACCCAATTTTATTTTTATTCCTTGCTTTTTGCTCCTGTTTAGTAATAAATAAATTATTTAGCCTCTTTTTTGTTTGTTTTTTTTTGTGTTTAATTAGTGTTTGTGCCAAGTAGAACCGTTGGGAAGACTTGGGGAAAGTCTTGTTGAACTTGCTGTAAAAAACAGAAACTTTAGCGCTCACGATAACTGCTGTAATTTTTATTTGGAGAGTGATATTTAGTTAATTATTTTTACAGATGATTAATATATATATTCCTCACGTCCAGCAATTTATTTTAGAATTTTTGGGGTTCCAGATCTTGCACTAGCTACAGATTACTACAGACTGTTCTGTTTTTGACGGATTCTGTTTCTCGTGTGTTGTTTGCTTATTTTGATGAATCTATGGCTAGTAAAATAGTTTATGAACCATAGAGAAGTTGGAATACAGTAGGTATAACACCCATATAAATAAAGAATGAGTTCATTACAGTACCTTGAAGTGGTCTTTTGTTTTCTTTCGCTAATGGAGCTCACGAGATTTTCTACTTTAAGTTTTGTGTTGTGAAGTTTTCTAGTTTTGGGTAAAGATTTGATGGATTATGGAACAAGGAGTGGCAAGAGCCTAAGCTTGGGGATGCCCTTGGCACCCCCAAGATAATCTAAGTAGACCTAAAAGCCAAAGCTTGGGGATGCCCCGGAAGGCATCCCCTCTTTCGTCTACTTCTATCGGTAGCTTTACTTGGAGCTATATTTTTATTCACCACATGATATGTGTTTTGCTTGGAGCATCTTTTATGATTTGAGTCTTTGCTTGTTAGTCTACCACAATCATCCTTGCTGTACACACCTTTTGAGAGAGCCATACATAATTTGGAATTTGATAGAATACTCTATGTGCTTCACTTATATCTTTTGAGTTATATAATTTTGCACTAGTGCTTCACTTATATCTTTTAGAGCACGGTGGTGGATTTGTTTTATAGAAACTATTGATCTCTCATGATTCACTTAGATTATTTTGAGAGTCTTAATAGCATGGTAATTTTCTTAATAATAAATATGCTTGCTATTCAAGATTTGTAAAACTTTCTTTTGAGTGCATTGAATACTAAGAAAAAAATTGATGCTTGATAATTGTTTTGAGATATGAGGATGGTGATATTAGAGTCATGCTAGTTCAGTAGTTGTGAATTTGAGAAATGCTTGTGTTAAAGTTTGTGATTCCCGTAGCATGCACGTATGGTGAACCGTTATGTGATGAAGTCGAAGCATGATTTATTTATTGATTGTCTTCCTTATGAGTGGTGGTCGGGGACGCGCGATGGTCTTTTCCTACCAATCTATCCCCCTAGGAGCATGTGCATAATACTTTGCTTTGATAACTTCTAGATTTTTGCAATAAGTATATGAGTTATTTATGACTAATGTTGAGTCCATGGATTATACGCACTTTCCTTCCGTCCACCATTGCTAGCCTCTCTAATACCGCACACTATTCGCCGGTATCATACACCCACCAAATACCTTCCTCAAAACAGCCACCATACCTACCTATCATGGCATTTCCATAGCCATTCCGAGATATATTGCCATGCAACTTTCCACTGTTCCGTTCATTATGACACGCTCCATCATTGTCATATTGCTAGCATGATCATGTAGTTGACATCTTATTTGTGGCAAAGCCACCGTTCATAATTATTTCATACATGTCACTCTTGATTCATTGCGTATCCCGGTACACCGCCGGAGGCATTCATATAGAGTCATATTTTGTTCTAAGTATTGAGTTGTAATTGTTGAGTTATAAGAAAAATAAAAAGTGTGATGATCATCATTTTTAGAGCATTGTCCCAAGTGAGGAAAGGATGATGGAGACTATGATTCCCCCACAAGTCGGGATGAGACTCCGGACGAAAAATAAAAAAAGAAAAAGAGGCCATAAAAAAAGAGAAGGCCCAAAAAATGAGAGAAAAAGAGAGAAGGGACAATGTTACTATCCTTTTACCACACTTGTGCTTCAAAGTAGCACCATGATCTTCATGATAGAGAGTCTCTCATTCTGTCACTTTCATATACTAGTGGGAATTTTTCATTATAGAACTTGGCTTGTATATTCCAATGATGGGCTTCCTCAAATGCCCTAGGTCTTCGTGAGCAAGCGAGTTGGATGCACACCCACTTAGTTTCTTTTGTTGAGCTTTCATATACTTATAGCTCTAGTGCATCCGTTGCATGGCAATCCCTACTCACTCATATTGATATCTATTGATGGGCATCTCCATAGCTCGTTGATACGCCTAGTTGATGTGAGACTATCTTCCCCTCCTTTTGTCTTCTCAACAACCACCATTCTATTCCACACATAGTGCTATATCCATGGCTCACGCTCATGTATTGCGTGAAGATCGAAAAAGTTTTGAAAATGTCAAAAATATGAAACAATTGCTTGGCTTGTCATCGGGGTTGTGCATGATTTAAATACTTTGTGTGGTGAAGATAGAGCATAGCCAGACTATATGATTTTGTAGGGATAGCTTTCTTTGGCCATGTTATTTTGAGAAGACATAATTGCTTTGTTAGTATGCTTGAAGTATTATTATTTTTATGTCAACATGAACTTTTGTCTTGAATCTTTTGAATCTGAATATTCATACCACAATTAAGAAGATTTACATTGAAATTATGCCAAGTAGCACCATGCATCAAAAATTCTGTTTTTATCATTTACCTACTCGAGGACGAGCAGGAATTAAGCTTGGGGATGCTTGATACGTCTCCAACGCATCTATAATTTTTGATTGCTCCATGCTATATTATCAATTGTTTTTGACATTATTGGGCTTTATTATCCACTTTTATATTATTTTTGGGACTAACCTATTAACCGGAGGCCCAGCCCAGAATTGTTGTTTTTTGCCTGTTTTAGGGTTTCGAAGAAAAGGAATATCAAATGGAGTCCAAACGGAATGAAACCTTCGGGAACGTGATTTTCTCACCGAATACAACTCAGGAGACTTGGACCCTACGTCAAGCCAATTAACAGGAGGCTACGAGGTAGGGGGGCACGCCTGCCCCCCAGGCACGCCCTCCACCCTTGTGGGCCCCCTGTTGCTCCACCGACGTACTTCTTCCTCCTATATATATCCACTGTAACACCCTCGATGCGACTATATCTCCCATGTGTCGAGGGTGTTACAAGTTGGTAATCAGAGCCTTCCCCGACCTTAGGAGCCCCATTGCTTGATCGTTTTTAGCGGCCAAGTTGTGTCTAGAAAAATGTTTTGAGTCATTTAGGAATTATATATCGGAGAGTTTAGGAATTCTTTTTTACTTCCCAGTCTCCTCATCGCTCTGGTAAGGCATCCTGACGTAGAGTTTTGACTCTTATCTTCTCAAATTTCACTAAAAAAATTTAGGATCACGCGGGTATCTTGGAATCGTTCCGGTTTTATGATGAGAACATTGTCTTGGTGCCTCCTGTCAGGGGTTTAGTGGAAGTGTCCCGGGGAGTTGAGCTCTGAGGTGTTGTCATCATAATTTTATCGTTGCAGTTCTGGAATACTTGAGTTTAGTACGCCGACATCGAAAATCTCTTTTATGCAGTTCGTTGGTGAGATAACCTCGACGCCACCCAGTACTGGGGCGGGAGTTCGGGAGTATCGCCATAACTTGTATAACAGATGCTTTTCGAAGGTTGAGGTAGATGGTTTCCGAAGGTTTCTTGGTTATGTGCTGAAGGATGGATACAGTTGGATGTAGGATTTGCTAGTTTGGGTGAGATATTATGCTTCCCTTGTATCCCCAACACCTGATTGCATAACCGGAAAGGTTCGGGAGTTTCATAGGTGGGAATTCTTGTAGCTCTAGTTCTTCTTCCACGGATATTGGTTTGAGATTGGGATTTCTTACCGATTATTCGTTCTTGATCTGTACCTTGTTGAATTATTTCTCTACCTTAATTCTACGTGGCTTCTCAATTTATGGATATGTGACCATTTCAAGGGGAATGCGTTCGTTCATTGTGTTCGGATGTAAAGACTATATGTTGCAATTTTCATTCCGTTGGATTCAGCTTCAATATTTTTCTGTCAATGTGCTAATGGTGGTCAACCTCTTCAGGATGGCTCCTCCAACGCGCACGACTCCGAATCCTGATCGGCCACCACCTCCACCTCCTTCGGAGGCATGGCAAGCTGTGATGGCCGCAACCAATGCAAGCACACAGTTGATCATGCAAATTCTTCAAGAGCGCAATCAAGGCAACCAAGGGAATCAAGGCAACAATCAGAATCACTTTGCTACACTCAACCAGTTCCTTGCTAACGGGCCAAAGGCTTTCAGCAATTGTGTTGAGGCAACCGATGCTGAAGATTGGCTAGTGGATCTGTGCAAGCATTTCGAGTGCAGTAACGTCAGGCCTGAGGACTTTGTCAAGTTCGCTTCCTTCCAACTCAAAGATCAAGCTGTAGAATGGTTCCAGCAGTACAAGGATTCTAGAGGTGGACGTGTTATCACTTGGGATGATTTCCGTCGAGATTTTAGGGCTCATCATATTCCCCAAAGCGTGGTTGAAAGCAAGCGTGAGGAATTCCGCAACCTGAAGCAAGGCTCTTTGTCTGTCTATGACTACAACAAGTTGTTCCAGAAGCTCGCCCGCTTTGCCATGCAGGACCTTCCTAATGAGAAGAGCATGATATACCAGTTTAGGGGTGGTCTTAGAGAAGATATTCAGCTAGCTCTTGTTCTCTTCGAGCCCTTGAGATACGATGAGTTCTACAACATGGCATTGAAGCAAGAGGCTGCTCAGTTGAGGTGTGATGCTTCCAAGAAGCGAGTCAGAGATGTTACTCCTTCTTCCTCTACTCAAGTGGCCAAGCAGCAGAAGTATTGGCTTCCTCCTCCTCCGTTCCGTCAGCTGTATCAGCAGAAGAGCAAAGGTGGCAGTGGATCTTCCCACCCACCCAACCCTGGCTTTCAGAACAAGACTTCGTCTCAAGCTCCAAGATCGAGTGCTCCGTATCACCGTCTGCTTTCAGAGGTCACGTCCAACAAGTGCCAACAGAAGGGTCACTATGCCAACAAGTGTTTCAACCAGAGGTGTCTTCCTCCTCCTCCTCCTGTCAGATCGGCAAGTACAACTGTGGTCAAGCATAACCCCAAGCACGCCAAGGTCAATTTGCTGAATGCAGCTCAGGCAGAGGACTCACCAGATGTGATCATGGGTAACCTTCCTGTTAACGATGTTCCTGCAAAAGTTCTTTTTGATACTGGTGCATCGCTTTCTTTTATTTCAACCCCATTTGTGGCCAAGCATGATTTTGTGACCGAAAGGATTCCTGTTCCGTTGAAGATTGTGTCTCCGGGCAAGCAAATGACTTCTAACAATTGCGTCCCGGATGTCTCTATCACGTTGGGCGACTACAAGTTTCTCTCTTCTCCAGTGGTTCTTGGTAACTCGGATATTGATCTTATTCTCGGAATGGATTGGCTCTCTAAGCACAAGGCTCAGCTTGATTGTGCAGCCAGGCAAATTCAATTGACTCATTCGTCTGAGGATGTAATTGTCTTTGCCGCTCATGATGATACCATTCGTCTGTTTTCTCTCAATGAGAAGGGTGAACTCGATGCCATCTCGCAAATTCCAGTCGTTTGCGAATATCAAGACTTCTTTCCAGAAGAGCTTCCAGGAATGCCTCCGCACCGGCCAGTTGAATTCGTTATTGATCTTGAGCCTGGCACGGAACCTGTGTGCAAGCGTCCTTACAAGCTCGGACCTGAAGAGTTGAAGGAGTTGAAGAAGCAACTCGATATTCAAGAGAAAATGGGTCTCATCCGGCCTAGTTCTTCTCCATGGGGTTATGGTGTTCTTTTTGTGAAGAATAAGGATGGAACGGACCGACTTTGTGTTGATTACCGTCCAGTGAAGAAGAAGACCATCAAGAACAAATACCCACTTCCCAACATCAACGAGCTGTTCGAACAACTCAAAGGTGCCCAAGTATTCTCCAAGCTTGATCTCCGTATGGGTTATCATCAGATTCGAATCCGTGAGCAAGATATTCCCAAGACGGCGTTCAGGACAAGCTTTGGTTCATATGAATACACTGTCATGTCTTTTGGCCTCGTCAACGCCCCTCCGACTTTCTCTCGCATGATGAACTTCATCTTCAATGCCTACACCAATGACTTCGTTTTGGTCTATCTCGACGACATTCTGGTTTTCTCGAAGAACAAGGAAGATCATGCCAAGCACTTGCGTTTGGTTCTTGATAAGCTCAGAGAACATCAGTTCTACGCCAAGTTCTCCAAGTGTGAATTTTGGCTTGATGAGGTTCTTTATCTTGGTCATATCATCTCTGCCAAGGGTATTGCCGTGAATCCTGAGAAGGTGTCTGCAATTGTGAATTGGGAACCTCCTCAGAACGTGAAGCAACTCCGTAGCTTCCTCGGTCTCGCAAGCTATTGCCGAAGATTCATTGAAAACTTTTCTAAGATCGCGAAGCCTCTCTCTAATCTTCTCCAGAAACACGTCAAGTACGTTTGGTCTCCGGAGTGTGATATTGCTTTCAACACTTTGAAAGAGAAATTGATCACTGCTCCAGTTCTAACTCCGCCTGATGAATCCAAGCCGTACGAGGTCTTTTGTGATGCGTCTCTCCAAGGTCTTGGCGCAGTTTTGATGCAAGAGAACAAAGTTGTTGCTTATACATCTCGCCAATTGAAGCCTAATGAGAAGAACTACCCCACTCATGATCTCGAGTTGGCGGCAGTTGTGCATGCTCTTTTGACTTGGAGACATCTTCTTTTGGGAAGGAAAGTGGACATTTTCACTGATCCCAAGAGTCTCAAGTACATCTTCACTCAGCCTAATCTCAACCTCAGGCAAACTCGATGGGTCGAAATGATTCAAGAGTATAATCCGAGTATCGAGTATACTCCAGGCAAGGCCAATGTGATTGCTGACGCATTGAGCAGGAAATCTTACTGCAACAGTCTGATTCTCAAGCCTTATCAACCCGAGCTTTGTGAAGCTTTCCGCAAACTTAATCTGCAAATTGTTCCTCAAGGTTTCCTCGCCAACCTTCAAGTCTCTCCTACCTTGGAAGACCAGATTCGCCAAGCCCAGCTTCTTGATGCTATGGTGAAAAAGGTGAAGATTGGGATTGCCAAGAGTCAACCCAAGTACAAATGCTACCGCCTTGATGACAAGGACACTCTCTTCTTCGAGGATCGAATTGTTGTACCCAAAGGTGACCTCCGTAAAGTGATCATGAATGAGGCTCACAATTCTCTCCTCTCCATCCACCCTGGGAGCACGAAGATGTATCAGGACCTTAAGCAGGCTTATTGGTGGACTCGAATGAAGCGCGAGATTGCTCAATTCGTGAATGAATGTGATGTCTGCAGAAGAGTGAAGGCAGAACACCAAAGGCCAGCTGGTCTCCTCCAACCTCTTGCCATTCCAGAATGGAAGTTTGACCACATTGAAATGGACTTCGTGACTGGGTTTCCAAAGTCCAAGAGTGGCAATGATGCTATATTCGTTGTCATTGACAAACTCACCAAAGTGGCTCACTTTCTGCCTATCAAAGAGTCGATCACTGCAGCTCAATTGGCGGAACTCGATACCTCTCGTATTGTCTCTCTGCACGGTATTCCACAAGTGATCTCTTCAGACCGTGGCAGCATCTTTACCTCAAAGTTTTGGGATTCTTTTCAGAAGGCCATGGGAACGAACATCCGCTTCAGCACAGCTTTCCATCCTCAAACTAGCGGTCAAGTCGAGCGTGTCAACCAGATTCTTGAAGATATGCTCAGGGCTTGTGTGATCTCCTTCGGCATGAAGTGGGAGGATTGTCTTCCTTATGCTGAATTCTCCTACAACAACAGTTTTCAAGCAAGTTCGGGCAAGGCCCCATTTGAAATTCTGTATGGCAGGAAGTGCCGTACCCCTCTCAACTGGTTTGAAACCGGTGAACGTTAGCTTTTGGGTAATGACTTAATCACAGAGGCAGAGGAAATGTGCAAAGTCATTCGTGATAACCTCAAAGCAGCCCAATCCCATCAGAAGAGCTACTATGACAGTAAGCATCGTGATTTGGCTTTCCAGATCGGAGATCATGTTTACCTCCGGGTCTCTCCTATGAAAGGTACTCGTCGCTTCGGTATCAAAGGGAAGCTTTCCCCTAGATACGTGGGACCTTTCAACATTGTCAGCAAGAAAGGCGACCTCGCCTATCAACTCGAGCTTCCTTCAAACTTTGCAAATGTTCATGACGTGTTCCATGTCTCTCAGCTTCGAAAGTGCTTCAAGACTCCTGACCACACCATCAACTTCGAGGACATTGAGCTCCAAGAAGATCTCTCTTATCGTGAGCACCCAGTTGCTATTCTTGAAGAGACTGAATGCAAGACTCGCGATAAGTCAATCAAATTTCTCAAAGTCAAGTGGTCACATCATTCCGAGCGTGAAGCTACCTGGGAACGCGAGGATCACCTTCGTTCTGAGTACCCGGCGTTCTTTCAGTCCTAGATCTCGGGACGAGATCCTTTCGTAGTGGTGGATTGTTGTAACACCCCGGATGTAACTTTCCCAATTTGTACTCCAACTCTTGCCGTTTCGGCGTTAAGCTATTTTATCTTTCTCGGGTTCGGGTCTTTGTCTCCGTGTGTTTTTATCGTTGTCATGCATCTCATATCATGTCATCATGTGCATTGCATTGGCATACGTGTTCATCTCATGCATTTGAGCATTTTCCCCGTTGTCCGTTTTGCATTCCGGCGCTTTGTTCTCCTCCGGTGGTCATTTCTACCTTTCTTTCATGTGTGGGGATTAAACATTTCCGGATTGGACCGAGACTTGCCAAGCGGCCTTGGTTTACTACCGGTAGACCGCCTGTCAAGTTTCGTATCATTTGGACTTCGTTTGATACTCCAACGGTTAACCGAGGGACCGAAAAGGCCTCATGTGTGTTGCAGCCCAACACCCCTCCAATTTGGCCCAAAACCCACCTAACTCTGCTCCATCATCTAGAGCGTTCGATCACGATCGCGTGGCCAAAAACCGCACGTCATTTGGACTCTCCTAGCTCCCTCTATGCCTATTTAAAGACCCCTTCCCCGAAATCCGGATCTCCCTCTCTGAAACCCTAAATTTTCCACCTCGCGCTGGCCGGACACGTCCGTCCCCGGCCGGACATCGTCCGCCGCCCGCCCACACCAGTGGCAGATCGCCACGTGTCCCTCCGCCGCTAGCCGCAGCCGCGGCCCGGCGAGCCCGCAGCGGGCCCGCCCGGCCCATCGCGCCCGCGCCTCCCCGTGCGTCGCCCCGCCGCCTGGATCTCGCCCCACCGTCCCGGAAGCTCGACGCCGGCACTGCCACCTCGCCGCCCTCCGACGCCGGCCGCCTAGGTCGCCGTCGCCGGCTGCCGCCGCCTCGCCCGACGCGTCGCCGCCGCGCCCAACCACCGGAGCCGCCCCGGCCTCTTCCTCCCCGGCCGACCTCGCCTCTCCCTCCTCCGGCCTCTTCCTCCCCGTCGACGAAGAGTGCTCGCCGGAGCAGCCGCCACCTCGCCGAAGTTCTCGGTTCGCGTGCCGTGAACAGTAAACCCTAGATCTCGGGGTGATTTTTTCTCTAAGTCCCGAAATTGCAGATCCAAGTGCTCCTGTTCATAGCCCCGTAACTTTGCAGCCGTAGCTCCGATTCATGCATATAGCATATCAAAATTTTCATCCCATAGAGTACATCATTTCATTACATTGCATCATTTTCATTTGAGTTCATCTTGATGCCCGAAATGCTGTTAGAAGAGGGCTACTTGAGATATTTGTCAGATCTGCTACTCCATTTAGCTTTTTGTCATTTTCGCCATGATTAATGTGTGCTTGATATGCCCTGATGTTCTACATATGTTTTGTTAAGGGTTTTGTCATCTTTCCAGAGGTGCAACCCATGTATTTTTGTGATGAGTGTGGTGACTAGTGCAAGCTTGCAAAGTAAAGCACTTGATAATTCTGATTTCAGGGACTTAGCATTTCCACTAAGTCCTTGATCTGTTTATCTCATGTTGCCATATGTTCATGTTGTTTCCTAGTGATCCGTGCCTCTTTTGAGGATGATCAGTAAGGATGTTTTGTTCATATTGTAGTGCTCTATCCATCCATGTCTTTTGTTGCAATTATGGAGCACCCTAGCTTGAGTCAATCGAGCTCTACTTTTGCTACTTTGTGAATCTGGGCAGATTGTCAACTTGTTTGCAATTTTGCCGATGATGTTGCAGTTGATCCGTGCATGCTATGTTATTGTTCTTGCCATGTCTAGCTTGCATTTTGTGCCTTATTGATGGATGTATGCTTTTCTTGTCATGACTTGCAACGTAGTGAGTGCATCGGGCTTGTGAACATGCCTACTTGAGATATGTTTCAGCATGTGCCAGTTTCCACTAAGTCTGAAAACCGATCATGTTTTTGCGATGTTCACGTGCTTGTTAGTATATTTTCTGATCCCTTTTGGCTCAAGGTCACTAAGGGACTTTTGTTAAGCTATTTGAGTAGCTCCATGCCATGTTTTACCTTTCCATGTTCAGGTCTTGTAGAATGTAGTTTTGTTGCTCCGAAGAAGCTACCTGATCTCAAATTCCAGACAAGTGTTAATTTCACTAAGTCTGAGATCTGTTTGTCATATGCATTTCTGCCATGCTTGTTTGAACCTATTAATGGATGAATTGGCCGTAGCTCAGTGCTAGACTTTTGTTAAGCATCTTGTATGAATCCCTGCCATGTATTTTGTTGTCATGTTTGGGTGCTGTAGCATGTTCATCTCAATGCCTTTAGATGCCTACTTGCTGTAAATCGCAGAACGGTGTCATTTTTGAATCGCTTGCCATTTCTAAACCGTAACTCCGATTCCGATGATCTTTATATCATTTTCAAGCGATTTCATCTCATATTTCCCGTGGCACACTTGGATTTCCAAGTTGAGGCCAGGATCTTGCATTTCCTGTCATATCTTGCATTTTGCATCCCGCATCGCATCCCGCATAGCATATCATCATCGCATCATATTGCTTGATCCTTGCACATGGTTGATTGTATCCTTGTTGTTTGTTTGTCTTGTTTGGGCAGAGCCGGGAGACGAGTTCACTAATGAGGAGCCCGTTGAGTTTGCTTTCGAGGATCCAGTCAACTCTGACAACTGTGCAGGCAAGATGATCATACCCTCGAAATCACTACTATCTTTGCTATGCTAGTTTTGCTCGCTCTTTTGCTATGCCATTGCTACGATGCCTACCACTTGCTTTCAAGCCTCCCAAACTGCCATGTCAAACCTCTAACCCACCATGTCCTAGCAAACCGTTGATTGGCTATGTTACTGCTTTGCTCAGCCCCTCTTATAGCGTTGCTAGTTGCAGGTGAAGATTGATGGCCGTTCCTTGTTGGAACATTTATTTACTTGTTGGGATATCATTATATTATCTTGTTATCTTAATGCATCTATATACTTGGTAAAGGGTGGAAGGCTCGGCCTCTCGCCTAGTGTTATGTTCCACTCTTGCCGCCCTAGTTTCCGTCATATCGGTGTTATGTTCCCGGATTTTGCGTTCCTTACGCGGTTGGGTTATAATGGGAACCCCTTGATAGTTCTCCTTGATTAAAGCTTTTCCAGCAATGCCCAACCTTGGTTTTACCTTTTGCCACCTAGCCTCTTTTTCCCTTGGGTTTCCGGAGCCCGAGGGTCATCTTATTTAAACCCCCCCCCCCCCGGGCCAGTGCTCCTCTGAGTGTTGGTCCAAATAGAGCCACTTGCAGCGCCACCTCGGGGCAACTTGAGGGTTGGTTTTAGTTGTACATAGTGTTCATCTGAGTGTGCCCTGAGAAAGAGATATGCGCAGCTCCTATCGGGATTTGTCGGCACATTCGGGCGGTGTTGCTGGTCTTGTTTTAACCTGTCGAAGTGTCTTGAAGAACCGAGATACCGAGTCTGATCGGAACGTCTTGGGAGGAGGTCTATTCCTTCGTTGACCGTGAGAGCTTGTCATGGGCTAAGTTGGGACTCCCCTGCAGGGATTTGAACTTTCGAAAGCCGTGCCCGTGGTTATGGGCAGATGGGAATTTGTTAATGTCCGGTTGTAGATAACTTAAACCTTAACTTAATTAAAATGAATCAACTGAGTGTGTTACCGTGATGGCCTCTTCTCGGCGGAGTCCGGGAAGTGGACACGGTGTTGGAGTAATGTTTGCGCAGGTTGTTCTCTAGTTTCTCGTGCGCGCTTTGCCTTCTCTTCTCGCTCTCTTTTGCGAACAGGATAGCCACCATATATGCTAGTCGCTTGCTGCAGCTCCACATATATTTACCTTTCCATACCTATTAAGCTTAAATAGTCTTGATCGCGAGGGTGCGAGATTGCTGAGTCCCTGTGGCTCACAGATTACTATTACACCAGATGCAGGGCCTGATTCCGATCCCGGAGACGCATTTGAGCTCAAGTGGGAGTTCGACGAAGACTCTCAACGATACTATGTTTCCTTTCCCGATGATCAGTAGTTGTGCCCAGTTGGGGGTGAACGGGACCGTTGTCGCATGTTGGGTTATCTTTTATTTTGGCACCATAGTCGGGCCATGAGTGTTTGGAAGATGTAATGTTATTTATGTACTTGATTGACGTGGCGAGTGTAAGCCAACTATGTTATCTCCCCTTTATGATTTATATTACATGGGATGTTGTGAAGATTGCCTAACTTGCGACATATGCCTTCAATGCGATTATGCCTCTAAGTCGTGCCTCGACACGTGGGAGATATAGTCGCATCGAGGGTGTTACAAGTGGACGAAGCGCCGGAATGCAAAACGGGCAACGGGGAAAATGCTCGAATGCATGAGATGAACACGTATGCCAATGCAATGCACATGATGACATGATATGAGATGCATGACAACGATAACAACACACGGAGACAAAGACCCGAACCCGAGAAAGATAAAATAGCTTAACGCCGAAACAGCAAGAGTTGGAGTACAAATTGGGAAAGTCACATCCGGGGTGTTACATCCACGTACCCCAAAACGATCAGATACGGAGCCAAAAACCTAATTCCACCGCCGCAACTTTCTGTATCCACGAGATCCCATCTTGGGGCATGTTCCGGAGCTCCGCCGGAGGGGGCATTGATCACGGAGGGCTTCTACATCATCATCCAAGCCCCTCCGATGAAGTGTGAGTAGTTTACTTCAGACCTACGGGTCCATACTTAGTAGCTAGATGGCTTCTTCTCTCTTTTTGGATCTCAATACAACGTTCTCCTCCTCTCTTGTGGAGATCTATGCGATGTAATCTTCTTTTTGCGGTGTGTTTGTTGAGACCGATGAATTGTGGGTTTATGATCCAGTCTATCTATGAATAATATTTGAATCTTCTCTGAATTCTTTTATGTATCATTGGTTATCTTTGCAAGTCTCTTCAAATTATCAGTTTGGTTTGGCCTACTAGATTGGTTTTTCTTGCCATGGGAGAAGTGCTTAGCTTTGGGTTCGATCTTGCGGTGTCCTTTCCCAGTGACAGAAGGGGCAGCAAGGCACGTATTGTATTGTTGCCATCGAGGATAACAATATGGGTTTTTTATCATATTGCATGAAACTATCCCTCTACATCATGTCATCTTGCTTAAGGCGTTACTCTGTTTTTAACTTAATACTCTAGATGCATGCTGGATAGCGGTCGATGAATGGAGTAATAGTAGTAGATGCAGGCAGGAGTCAGTCTACTTGTCTCGGACGTGATGCCTATATACATGATCATACCTAATATTCTCATAACTATGCTCAATTCTGTCAATTGCTCAACAGTAATTTGTTCACCCACCATAGAATACTTATGCTCTTGAGAGAAGCCACTAGTGAAACCTATGGCCCCCGGGTCTCTTTCTCATCATATCAATCTCCATCACTTTATTATTGCTTTGCTTTTTACTTTGCCTTTTACTTTTCACTTTGCATCTCTATACCAAAAGTACCAAAAATATTATCTATCATCTCTATCAGATCTCACTTTTGTAAGTGACCGTGAAGGGATTGACAACCCCTAAGCGCGTTGGTTGCATTGAGCTATTGTTTTTGTGTACGTATGAGGGACTCGCGCGTAGCCTCCTACTGGATTGATACCTTGGTTCTCAAAAACTGAGGGAAATTATTACACTACTTTGCTGCATCATCCTCTCCTCTTCGGGGAAATCCAACGCAGTGCTCAAGAGGTAGCAAGGTGCGGCAAGAGCTCGAGGATCTCGCCAAAAAACGCGAGTCCTTGGAGCTTGACTCTAAGACGCGAGAGTCCGAGCTCGCGCAGGCGCTTGAAAGCGCCCGGAGCGCCAAGGCTGAAGCCCACAAGGCCCTCCAGGAGATTGATGCGGTGAAGAAGATAGCAGCGGGTAAGGCATTCATTATGCTAAGCAAGCATGTGGAGGAAATTTTCCTGTTACTTACCCGAGTTCGGAGCTCTCCAGGAGCGTTCGCAGAACTTCCCCGCAGTGTACTGGATGCCTCGGAGTTTTACCGAGCTCAGGAGGGGAGCTCAACGGAAAAGTTGTTCTGGTCTCAGTAGACTGGGACCGAACACCCAATGCCCTTGAGCGACCAGCTGAAGCAATTGGTCGAGCTTCACAAGGCGGCCGAACAGGCCATGAGGGGCCTTATAGTCCGGATGTGGCCTAGCGAGCCCCTGTCCGGCAGCTACTTCGGTCTGGTGAGGCGGCTTGTGGAGGCCTGCCCACGGCTTGAAGTCATAAAGCGGTCCGTCTGCATCGAAGGTGCATGCAGGGCATTTGCCTGGGCGAAGGTGCACTGGGCGAAGCTGGACGCCGTGAAGCTGGTGAAGGAGGGGCCGCCGGAGGGCAAGGAGCATCGCCGCCCCGAGATGTATTATGAGAGTGTCCTGAAGGGTTCCCACCTTGTGGCGGATGAATGTGCCAGGGATGTAATTTTTGAATGAACATGCTCATGTGATCCTGTAATGTGAAACAAGTTCATCTGTGCTATGCAACGCCTTTGTTTTTTAATTTAAAATATTACCTTCTGTGTGTCCGTTTATAAAATCTGAGAGTTGGCCAGTCGTCGGCTTCCTCCCCCATGTAACTAGTACTGGGGTGTTCGGGATAAACCTGAGCACTCTTTACCCCAATTTTGGGTCCTTCAAGGGAGGTGTTCAGCGCAATGAACCAGGCAATCGGACTATAAGGCTCTATGTAGCGACCAGACCTCAAACAGTCTGATCTCTGTGCTCCGGTGTCATCCCTAGAGCAGTAATGCTGACACCACACAGTACTCGGAGGATTTATAACAGAGTAGCAATCACACACTTATTACATCAAGTGTCTCAAAAGAGAACTCATTACAATAAGTATGGCTTAAGGCCATCTAATAACGATAACAGTGCAAGGCTTGGAAGATAAGTGAGTCCATCAACTCCAACGGCATCACTGAGTATAGAACCACGACCTAAAATCCTTAATCGTCGTCTGAAAAGTCTGCAACATTAACGTTGCAGCCCGAAATGGGTCAGCACATGGAATATGCCGGCAAGGTAACACATAGAGAGTAATGAAATGAAACAGCTATACTATATGCATATTTGGCTGGTGGAAAGCTCTATGGTTAGAGTTTTGCGTCAAGCCAATTTTTCCCTAGTTCAAAGGAATAAAATTTAATTACTATCATGGTGGTTGTTAAACATTGAGAATGGTTGACAGCATTCTCAATCCCAATTAAGCATCATAATTAAACATAACCCAACAAAATTAATTTAGAGTAACATGTTGAGATTCACATGAAAATCCAAGTACTAGATACTCAATATGTCCATAACCGGGGACATGGCTAACCATGATTAGTTTATTACACTCTGCAGAGGTTTGCGCACTTTTCCCCACAAGACTCGATCAACTCTGTTTGGTTTCTCGCACTACAGGGTGTTTGAGAAGACGGATGACCGAGACATAGTCTTTCAGAAGCGCTAGCACCTTACGATCGGGTAGACCGTACCACCTACATCCCCTACATCTGCTAGTCTACCACTGTAAGAGTTCGCACGACTTAGTCAACTATGATAGAGCCCATAATAGCTTGTGGCTGCACACAGAAGTTCCTAGTATGGATAGTCTCATGATCCTGGGTGGCGGTCCAAAGAAAACAGGCAAGTCCTGGAATACCCAGGTGCCTCAATCCACCCAGATGTGTGTTTAAGTTGCCACCTTAGATAAACCATTAATTAACAATCTCACATCTGTCATGGATTTCACTCACCCAATCCACGTCTACTAGCATAGCATGGCATAATAAGCAAACGTAGAAGTAACTCCCAAAGGTTTGATAATAAACAGGTAATAGGTACTACCTCATCTACTTCCCATCCCACAATTTAAATAGATCCTAATCATGCAATGTGTGAGGATTGATCTAATGCAATAAAACTGGGTAGTAGAAAAGGTATGATCAAAGTGTTACTTGCCTTGCTGATGATCCGCGAAACCTAATGATTCGAAGTAACAGGCGGCGCACTTCGGGTACTCTATCGCAGACAAACAAACAAGCATACAATAAGCACTCATCTAATGCACAGGTAAAACTCAAATAAGAGATCTAACCAGAAAGTTCAACTTAAGAACTCCGGTTAGCAAAAAGAATCAAATTGAACGAAGCAACGAAAATCAAACTACGAAAGAAAATTTTATAGGGCAAATTTTATAGTAACAAAAACTTGTTTAAGTTGGTTAAACGGATAGAGGGTTTCGAGATGAATCCCTAGGCGCTTGAATCGCCTGATTCCGATAAACGAGCGAAAAGTTAAACTAAAATGAAAATCGAATCAAGAATCGCGATCAGAAAAAATCGCGGATTTAATCCGAGAAAAAGAAAAATGACGAACGCCGAATTTTTTTCGGCACGGAAAATGAGGCGCGACGAACCTCGGGCGGCGGGATCGTCGGCGGCGGCGGCTCCAGCGGCGCGTGCGGATTGAGGCGGGGCTGATGGGCTGGGGCGGTTCGGGGCGGCGCTATTTAAAGGCTGCCCCCGGGCGGTGTCCCGCTCGGGTACGGGCCGAAGTCGGTTCGTTTTTTTAATTATTCCGCTCGGAAGAAAAATAAAAATAAATACTAAACCGACTCCAAAAATTCCGAAATAAATTTTCACGGGCTTCTAAAATCAAGCCGCACAAGGTGAACATTTATTTGGTCCCTAAATGCAATTTTGAAAAACGCACTTTTTTCCTAAATTCAAATAAAACACCGAAAAACTCCGAAATAAAATCTTATTTGATATTTTATTAAATCCTCAATATTTCTTTATTTTGGGAAAGTCATTTTATTCCCTCTCTCATATTTTTGTAATAGAAATAATTGATGATAAAATAAATAAAATCAAATGATCCTATTCTCAAAATTTGAGAGAACTCAAATATGAAAATAACGAAATCCCCAACTCTCCCCGTGGGTCATTGAGTTGCGTAGAATTTCTAGGATCAACCAAAATGCAAAAATAAAATATGATATGCATGATGATCTAATGTATAACATTCCAAATTGAAAATTTGGGATGTTACAAACCTACCCCCCTTAAGATGAATCTCGCCCTCGAGATTCGGGTTGGCTAGAGAATAGGTGAGGGTGGTCTTTGAGCAAATCTTCCTCTCGCTCCCAGGTGGCTTCATCCTCCGTGTGGTGGCTCCACTGAACTTTGCAAAACTTAATAACTTTGCTGCGAGTAACTCGGCTGGCAAACTCGAGAATCTTAACTGGTTTCTCCTCGTAGGTCAAATCATTATCCAAGTGAATAGTTTCCAATGGCACTGTGTCTCTCAACGGTATGTCAGCCATCTCCGCATGACATATCTTTAACTGAGAAACGTGGAACACATCATGTACTCCTGACAATCCTTCGGACAATTCCAACTTGTAGGCCACTTCTCCCATACGCTCCAAAACTCGATATGGTCCTACAAATCGTGGCGCTAACTTCCCTTTAACTCCAAAACGCTTTGTTCCTCGAAGTGGAGATACTCGAAGATAAGCTCTGTCTCCGACTTCGTAAACTGTCTCCTTGCGTTTAGAATCTGCATAAATTTTCTATCTGGACTGGGCTACCTTGAGCCTATCGCGAATCAATTTCACCTTCTGTTCAGACTCCTTAATCAAGTCAGGTCCAAACAACTGGCGGTCTCCAACTTCGTCCCATGACAACGGTGTCCTGCACCTCCTTCCGTACAAAGCTACGAAAGGGGACATCTTTAAACTGGTTTGATAACTGTTGTTGTAAGAGAACTCTGCATATGGAAAATTATCGTCCCAACTAGATCCATAATGTAGCGCACAAGCTCTCAGCATATCCTCCAAAATCTGATTGACTCTCTCGGTCTGTCCATCTGTCTGTGGATGAAAAGCTGTACTGAATTCTAGCCTGGTACCCAAAGTTTCGTGCAATTGCTTCCAGAACTTTGAGGTAAACTGGGTTCCTCTATCCGATACGATACTCCTTGGAACTCCATGCAGACATACGATCCTGGTCATGTATATCTTTGCCAACTTAGCACTGGTGTAAGTGGTCTTTACTGGGATGAAATGAGCTACTTTCGTCAATCGATCGACTACAACCCAAATCGAGTCATAGCCTGAACGAGTCCTGGGCAATCCCGTGATAAAATCCATGCCTAACTTATCCCACTTCCATTCGGGTATCGGCAATGGTTGTAACAATCCTGCTGGCTTCTGATGCTCTGCCTTTACCCTTTGGCATACATCACAAACTGCTACATACTCTGCAATATCCTTCTTCATTCCGGTCCACCAAAAAATATCCTTCAAATCCAAATGCATCTTGGTGTTTCCTGGGTGAATCGAATATGGTGAGTCATGTGCCTCTTGCGGTATCAACTTCCTGATCTCTGGGTCATTGGGCACGTAAACACGGTCTTCAAACCATAGGGTGTCGTGCTCATCCTCACGAAATCCTTTAGCTTTTCTTTTGCTCAGTTTCTCCTTTATAGCGGCAATCTCTTTGTCAGCATTCTGAGCTTCTCTAATTCTATCCATCCAAGTTGACTGAATCTCCAATGCTGCTACATAGCCTCTCGGAACTATTTCCAAACATAGTTCACGAAGATTTTCTGCTAACTCCCTTGGTATTCCTCCCGTCATTAACGTATTGACATGGCTCTTACGGCTTAATGCGTCAGCTACTACATTAGCCTTTCCAGGATGATAATGTAATTTCATATCATAATCCTTGATAAGCTCCAACCATCTCCTTTGTCTGAGATTTAACTCCTTCTGGGTGAAAATGTACTTCAAACTCTTATGATCCGTGTACACCTCACAATGATTTCCAATGAGAAAATGTCTCCATGTCTTCAATGCATGCACTACGGCTGCTAACTCCAAATCATGCGTAGCATAATTTAACTCATGAGGCTTCAGTTGTCTTGAGGCATATGAAACAACTCTCCCTTCCTGCATAAGCACTGCTCCAAGTCCTCGACGTGAAGCGTCACAATACACCTCATAATCTTTGGTCTGGTCTGGCAAAATCAATACTGGTGAGGTAACCAAACGTTTCTTCAACTCCTGGAAACTAGCCTCACATTCCTCTGTCCATATGAACTTGGTATCTTTCTTTAATAACTCCGTCATAGGCTTCGCAATCTTTGAGAAATTCTCAATAAATCTCCGGTGGTATCCTGTGGGTCCAAGAAAACTCTGGATCTCTCCAACTATTGTTGGGGCTTCCTACTAGGTCACGGTTTCAACTTTAGCGGGATCTACTGCTATACCTTCTCCTGATATAACGTGTCCGAGGAATCCTACTTCCTTCAACCAAAACTCACATTTGCTGAACTTGGCATATAATTGATGTTCTCTGAGCTTTCCAAGTACCAAATGCAAATGCTCCTTATGCTCCTCTTCATTCTTTGAATAAACCAGGATATCATCAATGAACACTATGACGAACTTATCCAAAAACTCCATAAACACTTTGTTCATCATGTTCATAAAATATGTAGGTGCGTTAGTCAGACCAAATGACATAACGGTATACTCGTACAGCCCATATCTGGTGGTAAAAGCTGTCTTCGGAATATCCTGTTCTCGAATCTTCAACTAGTGGTATCCTGATCGCAGATCGATCTTGGAAAATACCTTAGCTCCTTGCAATCGATCAAACAGATCATTGATGATCGGTAGTGGGTACTTGTTCTTGATCGTTACTTCATTCAATCCTCGATAATCAACAACCATCCTTAACGATCCATCCTTCTTCTCCACTAGAAGTACTGGCGATCCCCAAGGCGAAGAACTTGGGCGAATATATCCTTTATCCAGTAACTCCTTAATCTGCTTCTTAATTTCCACCAAATCCTTTGCTGGCATCCTATATGGTCTCTTTGATATTGGCCCTGTGCCTGGCAATAGCTCAATCAAAACTCAATATCTCTATCTGGTGGCATGCCTGGCAACTCCTCTGGAAATACATCAGGGAAATCCCTTACCACTGGTACTTCCTCCTACACGACTCCTGTTAGGCAATTTACTTGAGTCCTCTTTGGCACATGCCGGGATACATACTTGATCCTTCTCCTTTCTGGGGTGGTAAGCAAAATTGACTTACTAGCACATTCTATATTCCCTTCATACTTTGATAACCAATCCATGCCTAATATCACATCCAATCCTTGGGATTCCAATACTATTAGGTCTGAGGGAAAAACATAGTTACCAATCCTTAATGGTAACCGATCACACCATAGACTAGCCACATACTCTGCTCCGGGAGAGGTTACTAACATGGGTGACCTAAGGGCTTGGGTTGGTAGGTTATACTTATCCACAAATCCCCTTGATATGTATGAATGCGATGCGCCAGTATCAAAAAGAACGAGTGCAGTAAATGACTTAACCAAAAACTTACCTATTACTGCATCGGGCTGAGCTTCAACCTCCTCCACGCTAACGTGGTTCACCTGTCCCCTGTTAAAAGGGTTCGGCTTCTTCCCAGAACTTCCATTGCTATTTCCATTTTGCAATTTAGGACATTCATTTGCATAATGTCCTGTCTTCGAACACTTAAAACAAGTGACTTGGCTCAAGTCCTTCTTGGCTGGGGTTGAGGGGTTGGTGCGGTTCTGGCCGTTGCTTCCTCCATTGCCATTTCCATTCTTGGCGCCATTGTGATTGTGCGAGCTACCTCCTCCATGGGTATGCTGAAAATGTCCTCCAGGTCTAGGGGTAAAACGTGGCTTCTGCTAAGCTCCTGAATTGTACTTCCCTTGTCCATACTTCCTCTTGCGATTTTCAATTTGTTGTTGCTTCCCTTCAATCATAAGAGCACGATCTACCAACTCCTAGTAGTTGTTGAAGGTTGCTACCATCAACTGCATGCTCAACTCATCATTCAGTCCTACCAGAAACTTCTCCTGCTTAGCTACATCCGTAGCAACGTCATCTGGGGCATAACGTGCTAGCTTACTAAATTCCTCCACATACTGGCCAACTGTCCGTCCTCCTTGGCGCAAGTTGCGAAACTCACGCTTCTTCATGGCCATAGCTCCTGCTGAAACATGGGCAGTACGAAAAGCCTGCTAAAACTGGTCCCATGTGACAGTGTCTACAGGGAAAGTGGCTATGAAATTCTCCCACCATGATGCTGCGGGTCCTTCTAACTGATGTGCGGCAAACTTCACCTTCTCCGCATCTGTGCATCCTGTTGTGGTCAACTCCCTAGCTGTCTTGCGGAGCCAATCATCTGCTAATATCGGCTCGGTGCTACTAGAAAACACCGGCGGATTCAGCCTAAGAAAACGGGCTAAGTGGTCAACAAGTGGTGGTGGTGGTGGTGGGTTGTTGTTGTTCCCCTGGTTCTGATTCTGGACTAGCAATTGCATCAATGTGTTCTGCTGCTGGATCAACTGGGTGAGCTCCGGTGGAAAGGAAAATCCGGGGTCACATCTCGGAGGCATCTGAGGGTTTAGAAAAGGTGAGATATCAGAATAGAGGGGGTCTAAAGAGAAAACACTACCCATATGCACATGAGGCAAAACAAACAATTCACTTCAATCAATCAAACAAGGGCATACAATCGATCTATCTATCGCAAAAGTGCTCAGACTACTATATTTACATGGTGGACTACTACTACTGATGAGGTGGTCTACTAGAAATATTCTACGGTCGTTGACTCCATAATATCTGCTCCAGCTTCATCAACATAGTCATCATCGCTACTATCTGCTTCCGAGTCGGTGCCGTCGATGATGATGTAGTCTTCCGGGCTAATCTCCTTGGGTTCTTCGTCTTCATCTACTGGCGTAGGGTCTCCCATAAATATTCCAATCTTCTTGATCAGGTCATCATTCTTCTCCACCAATACTTCAATTTCCTCTTCATAATCTTCACGTGTAGCCTTGAGTTCTTAATCTAGTTCCATGATTCTAGTCTTTGCCTTCTTTAGGTCTATCATGTCGGCGCACATCTGGTTCTCCTGTCGACGAATGTGCTGGTTTAGCTCCTGGATAAAAGCTGCGATTGATCTATCCTTCCTGGTGCTGATCATCTCCCAGTGTTCATCTCGGCGCCCACAAATCTAGTAGATAGTATCCTTGAGATCCTTGCGGTAGACTTCTCCAATGCGTCCCATGGCGATGTGAGATGCCAGGCTCTTTCCTAGACTCCAAGTTGGTGCATCAAAAGAAAATTCTATGGGCTCAGTGACTGGCATGAACGTCCTTCCTGGAACTTGAACTTGAATCATCCAGCGCTCTTCTTCAGGTAAAGTGTCATTGTAGGTTCCCGTGAAGCTTGGTACTCCTATGTTCAGGTATCTAGTGACTTCCTTCAAGTGGCGTCCAAAGGGTGTATCTTCATCCGGTTGCGTGAACTTGTTCCTTGCATCCGCCATCCTAAAGAGTAGAAAATATGAGAGGTCAGAAGAGAAGAGAGTGAAAAGTGTTCTAGGTCTCTAACTTAGTGGTCGTGTCCTACAGTCAGCGTGTGCTCTGATACCATCTCTGTAGCGACCAGACCTCAAACAGTCTGATCTCTGTGCTCCGGTGTCATCCCTGGATCAGTAATGCTGACACCACACAGTACTCGGAGGATTTATAACAGAGTAGCAATCACACACTTATTACATCGAGTGTCTCAAAAGAGAACTTATTACAATAAGTATGGCTTAAGGCCATCTAATAACGATAACCGCGGAAGGCTTGGAAGATAAGTGAGTCCATCAACTCCAATGGCATCACTAAGTATAGAACCACGACCTAAACTCCTTAATCATCGGCTGAAAAGTCTGCAACATTAACGTTGCAGCCCGAAATGGGTCAGCACATGGAATATGCTGGCAAGGTAACACATAGAGAGTAATGAAATGAAACAGCTATACTATATGCATATTTGGCTGGTGGAAAGCTCTATGGTTACAGTTTTGCGTAAAGCCAATTTTTCCCTACTTCAAAGGAATAAAATTTTATTACTATCATGGTGGTTGTTAAACATTGAGAATGGTTGACAGCATTCTCAATCCCAATTAAGCATCATCATTAAACATAACCCAACAAAATTAATTTAGAGTAACATGTTGAGATTCACATGAAAATCCAAGTACTAGATACTCAAGATGTCCATAACCGGGGACACGGCTAACCATGATTAGTTTATTACACTCTGCAGAGGTTTGCGCACTTTTCCCCATAAGACTCGATCGCCTCCGTTTGGTTTCTCGCACTACAGGGTGTTTGAGAAGACGGATGACCGAGACATAGTCTTTCAGAAGCGCTAGCACCTTACGATCGGGTAGACCGTACCACCTACATCCCCTACATTTGCTAGTCTACCACTGTAAGAGTTCGCACGACTTAGTCAACTATGCTAGAGCCCATAATAGATTGTGGCTGCACACGGAAGTTTCTAGTATGAATAGTCTCATGATCCTGGGTGGCGGTCCAAAGAAAACAGGCAAGTCCTGGAATACCCAGGTGCCTCAATCCACCCAGATGTGTGTTTAAGTTGCCACCTTAGATAAACCATTAATTAACAATCTCACATCTGTCATGGATTTCACTCACCCAATCCACGTCTACTAGCATAGCATGGCATAATAAGCAAACGTAGAAGTAACTCCCAAAGGTTTGATAATAAACAGGTAATATGTACTACCTCATCTACTTCCCATCCCACAATTTAATTAGATCCTAATCATGCAATGTGTGAGGATTGATCTAATGCAATAAAACTGGGTAGTAGAAAAGGTATGATCAAAGTGTTACTTGCCTTGCTGATGATCCGCGAAACCTAACGATTCGAAGTAACAAGCGGCGCACTCCGGGTACTCTATCACAGACAAACAAACAAGCATACAATAAGCACTCATCTAATGCACAGGTAAAACTCAAATAAGAGATCTAACCAGAAAGTTCAACTTAAGAACTCCGGTTGGCAAAAAGAATCAAATCGAACAAAGCAACGAAAATCAAACTGCGAAAGAAAACAACTTCGTTCTACTAATCTGGATCTAGGGAAAATTTTATAGTAACAAAAACTTGTTTAAGTTGGTTAAACGGATAGAGGGTTTCGAGACGAATCCCTAGGCGCTTGAATCGCCTGATTCCGATAAACGAGCGAAAAGTTAAACTAAAACGAAAATCGGATCAGGAATCCCGATCAGAAAAATCGCGGATTTAATCCGAGAAAAAGAAAAACGATGAACGCCGAATTTTTTTTGGCATGAAAAACGAAGCGCGCCGAACCTCGGGCGGCGGGATCGTCGGCGGCGGCGGCGGCGGCGACGACTCCGGCCGCGCGCACGGATCGAGGCGGGGCTGATGGGCTGGGGCGGCTTGGGGCGGCGCTAGTTAAAGGCTGCCCTCGGGCGGTGTCCCGCTCGGGTACGGCCCGAAGTCGGTTCGTTTTTTTATTATTATTCCGCTCGGAAGAAAAATAAAAAGAAATACTAAATGGACTCCAAAAATTCCGAAATAAATTTTCACGGGCTTCTAAAATCAAGCCGCACAAGGTGAACATTTATTTGGTCCCTAAATGCAATTTTGAAAAACGCACTTTTTTCCTAAATTCAAATAAAACACCGAAAAACTCCGAAATAAAATCTTATTTGATTTTTTATTAAATCCTCAATATTTGTTTATTTTGGGAAAGTCATTTTATTCCCTCTCTCATATTTTTGTAGTAGAAATAATTGATGATAAAATAAATAAAATCAAATGATCCTATTCTCAAAATTTGAGAGAACTCAAATATGGAAATAACGAAATCCCCAACTCTCTCCGTGGGTCATTGAGTTGCGTAGAATTTCTAGGATCAACCAAAATGCAAAAATAAAATATGATATGCATGATGATCTAATGTATAACATTCCAAATTGAAAATTTGGGATGTTACACTTTATCACTCTCACTTAGCCGTAGAAGTCTACAATTTTAAATTTTGGCGAAGCCCCTAGTATTCGGAAGGATGAATTTGGGGTGCTATACACGCCTAAGCCGGGCAAGGCCAACTCCTCGCCCGAAGCGGAAAAAGTCTTTAAGGACTTGAGACCTCTCGAACAGCGACCAGTCTCTCGCCTTATCATGACAGTCAGTTTTCGGCTTTCTCTACTGAGGTGCTCATCCGGAAGAACCGGGACACAATCGCAGTAGTTCTCCCACCACTACCTTAGCCGATATAGCGGAACGTAAGGTACCAAGGCATGGGAGCTGGGCAAACCCAACTATTGACCCAAGACATGATTAGGAGCTGATGCATATAATGCTATAAGTTCGGGGTGCCGCACTGTCAAAAGTGTTCAGACTTCTTGCGCCGTATTATGGGGTAAGCGAAAGCCCCTGGCGTATTGACGGTACCCGAATGTACGGGTGCGGATTGTCGTAAATGGACATATAAAAAACAAAGGATAAATAATGCAATAATAGACTAATGCTATGCATTGTTATTTAGATAATACGTCGAAGCGTACTGGTACAAGTAGTGCAATAAGCAGAAAGTAGGACTATTCGAAATGTCCTATCCAAGGGCAAGCTGCGTATGGATAGTAGAAAGCGGGTATATCAATTATTATTAGAGACCACCTGGGGGTTCCCGTGTACATCTTAGCTTCTTGCCGCCTTGGTTGTTCCTTCCCATAATGTGTCCGGCAATCGTACTGTCGGAAAGGGCTTCCAGAGAGTTAGGCCCTGAAAGAGAAAATAAATGATAAAGGTATACAGCCCCTAGGGCGGTTAAGCCGCATTGCGGGACGTGCCCTGATCGTGCCCCCGCCTATGTCCATGGTATTTTCAGTGCGTAATTATGTACGCGCGGCATGGATTTCATCGCTTTACTGGGACTGGGACGGGGGCCGAATTGCTAGGCGAGCTCTGAACGTGCCAGGCGATCCTGTTGCAGTTTACTCCGGACTCGCTTGAAGGTGTCTGGGGGCTGCATCGCCGAATTAGTGGTTTGCCTTAAAAGGCTGCTTTGTGCTTCTGCTGCGAGGGCTGCAGTGTGCTCTTCCGGGCGGAGCAAGCGTTATGTGTTTCCTTTTACTGTTATGACCCCCCTAGGTCCTGGCATCTTGAGCTTGAGGTATGCGTAATGCGGTACTGCATTGAATTTTGCAAATGTTGTTCGTCCGAGCAGTGCGTGATAGCCACTGCGAAACAGGACGATGTCAAAGATTAACTCCTCGATTTGGAAGTTGTTCGGTGATCCGAAGACCACTTCCAATGTGATTGAGCCCATGCAATGGGCCTCTACACCTGGGATGACGCCTTTAAAGGTGGTTTTGGTGGGTTTGATCCTCGAGGGATCGATACCCATTTTTCGCATTGTATCCTGATAGAGGAGGTTCAGGCTGCTGCCCGCCGTCCATAAGGACTCGAGTGAGGTGAAATCCGTCTATGATGGGGTCTAAGACCAGTGCGGCGGATCCGCCATGACGGATACTAGTGGGGTGGTCCCTACGATCAAAGGTGATCGGACAAGCGAACCATGGGTTGAACTTTGGGGCGACGGGCTCCATCGCATAGATGTCCCTTAGTGCACGCTTCCGCTCCCTCTTGGGAATGTGGGTTGCGTATATCATGTTCACCGTCTTCACTTGTGGGGGGAACCCCTTCTGTCCTCCCGTGTTCGGCAGCCGGGGCTCCTCGTCGTCGTCACTATGCAGCCCCTTGTCCTTGCTTTCGGCGTTTAACTTGCCGGCCTGGTTGAACACCCAGCATTCTCTGTTTGTGTGATTGGCTGGCTTGTCGGGGTGCCGTGGATTTGACACGAGCGATCTAGTATGTGATCCAAACTGGACGGAGCCAGAGTACTTCTTTTAAATGGCTTTTTCCGCTGACCAGATCTAGAGCCTCTGAATCCGGCATTGACTGCCGTGTCATCGGTGTTATCGCCGTTGTTGCGGTGCTTTGGTCTGTTACGACATGGTCTGCCGTTGGCATCTTTGGTATCCGAAGTGCCTGGATTACTTGATGTGTTGTTGCTGCGAGCCAGCCAGCTATCCTCGCTCATGCAAAAGCGGGTCATGAGTGTCGTGAGGGCTGCCATAGACTTCGGCTTCTCCTGGCCAAGGTGGCAGGCAAGCTACTCGTCACGGATGTTATGCTTGAATGCCACTAGGGCATCTGCATCCGTACAGTCGACAATTTGGTTTTTCTTAGTCAGGAACCGTGTCCAGAATTGCCTGGCGGATTCCCCTGGCTGCTGAGTTATATGGCTCAAGTCATCAGCATCCGGTGGTCGCACATAAGTGTCCTGGAAGTTGTCAAGGATTGTGTCTTCCAAATCCTCCCAATTGCCGACGGAGTCTGCTGGCAAGCTATTCAGCAAATGCCGAGCTGGTCCTTTGAGTTTTAGTGGGAGGTACTTGATGGCATGTAGATCGTCACCGCGAGCCATGTGGATGTGAAGAAGGAAATCCTCGATCCATATAGCGGGATCTGTTGTACCATCATACGAATCGATATTAACGGGTTTAAAACCCTCCGGGAATTCGTGATCCATAACTTCATCAGTGAAGCATAGGGGGTGTGCGGCGCCTCTGTGCCGGGCTATGTCACGACGCAGTTCATATGAGTCTTGTCTGCTATATTCGGCCCGGCTGGATTTACCTTTGGTGTATCCGGCGCGACGATCATTGTCCCGTGTTGGCGCGCATGCCCGTGACCCGTATATTGACCTTGCAAGTTTTGCCCTGCTATTCAATATGTCTCGCAGGTCCTGTGTGTTGCCCCGGGCCTTGGTATTTTTGATTGAGTGGCGGTGGGGTGCTGGCTGAACTTCAGGCTGAAACGCCTCTCTGGCTCGGCCACGCGGTGGCCGGTCAGCCGCATCGTACAATGGTGAATGAGGTTTCAATGCTTCCTCCTCGAGGTGAGGTAGCAACCTGCGTTTTGGGTAACTCTTGGAGGGGCGCTCGAGTTTGTATTTCTCCGCTGCAAGGACTTCGGTCCATCTGTCTGCTAGCAAGTCTTGCTCAGCTTGAAGCTGTTGTTGCTTTTTCTTCAGGCTATTTGTTGTGGCCATAAGCCGGCACTTGAAGCGCTCCTGCTCGACAGGATCCTCAGGTACGATAAATTCTTCGTTGCCGAGGCTCACCTCGTCTTCGGAGAGGGGCATGTAATTGTCCTCTTCTGGTTCTCCATCTGCTGCCTGCTCTGGAGGGCTGGCTTGTTCATCTTCCCGCTCTACATTGTGCTGGAGGGGATTGTGGTTGTCTTCGGCACTATCTGGAGTGTTATTATCTCCTGTGCCGGTATCACTACTTTTGCTGTGACGGGACTTAGAGCGGCGCCGCTAACGTCGGTGCTTGGGTTGCTTCTTGGAGGGGTTATCTTCCGCTCTCTCATCGCCATTGCCTTCTTTGGGGGTGTCCACCATGTATATATCATATGATGAGGTGGCGGTCCAGCGCCCCGTGGGCGGTGGTTCCTGTTCGTCTCCTGCATCATCGTCCATACCGTCGATGTCTTCGGAGTCGAAGTCGAGCATGTTGGTTAAATCGTCGACAGTGGCTACTAAGTGGGTGGTGGGTGGCTAGAAAATTTCTTCGTCGTCCACATCCCATTCTAGCCGGACATAGTTCGGCCAAGGTTCCCCTAACAAGGAGAGAGACCTCAATGAATTTAGCACATCGTCGAAAGGTGAGTGCTGAAAGATATCTGCGGAGGTGAACTCCATGATCGGTGCCCAGTCGGACTCGATGGGCGTGGATGCAGGCGGCTCGGAGTCCATGGCCGGAGATGAATCCAGTGGTTCGGCGACACGGCTCTCGTAAGGGGGGAAGTCAATATCCGGCTCCATCGCCATTGAGAGTGCGGCCTCCATGGCGAGGTCTATCCCTCCGTCCTTGGATGGCGTGATTTGCTCCGGATTGAAAGTCAGAGTAGTTGCAGATGCGATCTCCCGAACACTGTCCGACGTCAGAGTTACGTCGTGCTCGTCGTGACTGTGCGGCGCACCTGACACAGGATCGACTTCGTCGAAGATCAAGTCTCCGTGGATGTCGGCAGTGTAGTTCAAGTTGCCGAATCTGACCTGATGGCCAGGGGCGTAGCTCTCAATCTGCTCTAGATGGCCAAGCGAATTGGCCCGCAGTGCGAAGCCGCCGAATACAAAAATCTTTCCGGGGAGGAAAACCTCACCCTGGACCGCATCGCTACCGATGATCGAAAGAGCCATCAAGCCTTACGGTGACGACACAGTGGAACTCACAATGAAAGCACCAATGTCGGTGTAAAAACCGGTGGATCTCGGGTAAGGGGGTCCCGAACTGTGCGTCTAAGGCGGATGGTAACAGGAGGCAAGGGACACGATGTTTACCCAGGTTCGGGCCCTCTTGATGGAGGTAATACGCTACGTCCTGCTTGATTGTTCTTTATGATATGAGTATTACACGAGTTGATCTACCACGAGATCGTAGAGGCTAAACCCTAGAAGATAGCCTATGGTATGATTGTATGTTGTCCTACGGACTAAACCCTCCGGTTTATATAGACATCGGAGGGGGCTAGGGTTGCACAGAGTCAGTTACAAGGGAGGAGATCTACATATCCGTATTGCCTAGCTTGCCTTCCATGCCAAGGAGAGTCCCATCCGGACACGGGACGAAGTCTTCAATCTTGTATCCCCATAGTCCAACAATCCAGCCAAAGGATATAGTCCGGCTGTCCTGAGACCCCCTAATCCAGGACTCCCTCGGTTATCCTTTCTGATCGATCTATTCAAGAGTCCATAGTAAAATAACACGAAGCTATTCTTTCCGTTCAATCTATCCTAGAGTTCGTACTAGAATAACACCTTAAGACACAAATCAACCAAAACCCTAAAGTCACCTAGATACTCCAGTGTCACCTCAACTATCCGTGGGTATGATTATACGATATGTTTCACACAATCTCAGATTCATGTATTCAACCAACACAAAGAACCTCAAAGAGTGCCCCAAAGTTTCTACTAGAGAGTCAAGACGAAAACGTGTGCCAACCCCTATGCATAAGTTCACGAGTTCACGGAACTCGCAAGTTGATCACCAAAACATACATCAAGTGGATCACATGATATCCCATTGTCACCATAGATAAGCATGTGCAAGACATACATCAAGTGTTCTCAAATCCTTAAAGACTCAATCCGGTAAGATAACTTCAAAGGGAAAACTCAATCCATTACAAGAGAGTAGAGGGGGAGAAACATCATAAGATCCAACTATAATACCAAAGCTCGCGATACATCAAGATCGTACCACCTCAAGAACACGAGAGAGAGAGAGAGATCAAACACATAGCTACTGGTACATACCCTCAGCCCCGAGGGAGAACTACTCCCTCCTCGTCATGGAGAGCGCCGGGATGATGAAGATGGCCACCGGAGAGGGATTGCCCCCTCTGGCAGGGTGCCGGAACGGGTCTAGATTGGTTTTCGGTGGCTATGGAGGCTTCTGGCGGCGAAACTTCTGATTTATTCTGTTCCTCGACCTTTTTAGGGTATATGGACATATATAGGCGAAAGAAGTCGGTCAGGGGAGCCACGAGGGGCCCATGAGGGTGGGGGCGCGCCCAGGGGGGCAGGCGCTCCTCCCTGCCTCGTGGCCACCTCGAAGCTTCCCTGACGTCTACTCCAAGTCTCCTGGATTGCTTCCGTTCCAAAAATAACTTTCCCGAAGGTTTCATTCCGTTTGGACTCTGTTTGATATTCCTTTTCTTCGAAACATTGAAATAGGCAAGAAAACAACAATTTGGGCTGGGCCTCTGGTTAATAGGTTAGTCCCAAAAATAATATAAAAGTGTATAATAAAGCCCATAAACATCCAAAACAGATAATATAATAGCATGGAACAATCAAAAATTATAGATACGTTGGAGACATGTCAAACATATGTACCTTGGAAGTTGTCAATGAAAGCTTCTTCCAAGTCCTCCCAGCTGCCAATGGAATTTTCGGGCAGGTTGTTCAGCCAGTGCAGGGTTGGCCCTTTGAGTTTTAGGGGGAGGTATTTAATGGCATGAAGATCATCGCCACGGGCCATATGAATATGGAGAATGAAGTCTCCAATCCATACGTCGGGGTCTGTGGTTCCATCATATGATTCGATATTCACGGGTTTGAACGCTTCTGGGAATTCATGTTCCATGACTTCGTCAGTGAAGTAGAGAGGGTGTGCGGTGCCTCTATATCGGGCCAGTTCGTGACGTAGGTCGGATGGAGTCCGTCTGTCATTGAGCAGATCTTAATCAACTTGAAGTTGTTCCTGCTTATTTTTCAGGCTCCTTGCAGTGGCTATCAGCCGGCACTTAAAGCGCTCCTGCTCGAGGGGCTCCTCGGGCACGATGAAATCCTCAGTGCCGAGGCTTGCCTCATCCTCGGAGAGTGGAAGGTAATTACTATCCTCCGAGTCTACGTGTACGGCCTGTTCGTCAGGGCTGACTCGCCCATCTTCCCGTTCGTCCTGTTCGGAAGTTGGCTGAACGGGGTCTTCATTGTCTTTGTCACTGTCCAGAGTGTTATCTTATCCCGTGCTGGTGTTGCTGTCTTTGCTGCGGCATGACTTAGAGCGGCGCCGCTGACGCCGGCGCTTTGGTTGTATCTCGGGAGGTTTATCCTCAACCGGATCTTCCTTGTCATCGCCACTATCCTCTTTTGGTGCATCCACCATGTATATGTCATACGAGGAAGTGGCCGTCCAGCGTCCGGTGAACGGTGGGTTTTGGGCCTCTTATTCTTCGGCATCATCGTCCATACCATCGATGCCATCGGAGCCGTAATCGAGCATGTCAGTTAGGTCTTCAACAGTGGCTATTAAGTGGGCGGGGGGTGCGAAGCGAAATTCTCCGTCATCGGCCCCCAGTTCAAACCGGATATAATTTGGTTGTGAGTCCCCCACTAGGGAGAGTGTTTTTAATGAGTTAATGAGTTTAGCACGTCGCCTAAAGGTGAGTGTCGGAAGATGTCCGCAGAGCTGAATTCAATGATCGACGACCGATCCAGCTCATCATGTGCGGACGCGCGGGCTTTAAAACCTGTAGCCGGAAACGTGTCCGAGGTTCTGGCATCACAGATCTCACTTGGGGTTGGGGCTGTGTATGGCTCCAACGCCGCTAAGTCAGTGTCCTCCGTGGTGGGGTTGAGCCTCCCGTCCTCGGATGCCGTGACCTTCTTCGGATCTAGAGCTGGAGCAGTTGTAGGTTCTATCTCCTGGGTGTAGTTCGATGATAGATTTAAGCCATTTTCAACATGGTGACAGGGAGCGGCTACTGCCGCGGTCTCGAATCCGTCGAAGATCATGTCTCCGCGGATGTCTGCGACGTAGTTCAAGCTTCCAAATCTGACCTGATGGCCAGGGGCGTAGCTATCGATCTGCTCTAGATGGCCAAGCGAATTGACCCGTGGTGCGAAGCTGCCGAACACGAAAATCTGTCCGGGGAGGAAGGTTTCTCCCTGGACAATGTTGTTGTGGATAATTGACGGGGCCATCGATCCTCTTGGCGACGGCATAGCGGAACTCTCAGTGAAAGCACCAATGTCGGTGTCAAAACCGGCGGATCTTGGGTAGGGGGTCCCAAACTGTGCATCTGAGGTTGATGGTAATAGGAGACGGGGAACACAATGTTTACCCAGGTTCGGGCCCTCTCGATGGAGGTAAAACCCTATGTCCTGCTAGATTAATATTGATGAGTATGGGGGTTACAAGAGTTGATCTACCACAAGATCGTAATGGCTAAAACCCTAGAAATCTAGCCTATCTTCCTTCCTCCTCTCTAAGGATCTAGCCCTCTGGTTTATATAGACACTGGAGGGATCTAGGGTTACATAAAGTCGGTTAAAGTGAAAGGAATCTTCATATTTTGTCGCCAAGCTTGCCTTCCACGCCAAGTAGAGTCCCATCCGGACACGGGTAGAGTCTTCGGTCTTTGTATCTTCACAGCCCATTAGTCCGGCCCATGACTAACAGGCTGGACGCCCGGGGACCCCTTAGTCCAGGACTCCCTCATGGGCTACCGGGTACGTATCAGGTCACCAGAAGGGGTTCCGGGCAACCCCGGCAAGCTATATGGGCATAATAGGCCAAGAGGGGAAACACACCAGCCACAAAGGGGCTGGTGCGCCCCCCCCCCCCCCCCCCATATGGGCTGGCAAAAATGGAGAAGGAAAGGGGAATAAGGAAAGGAAAAAAGGGAATAGGATTCCCCTTCCCCCTCTTCCCTTCCTACTCCGAATAGGAATAGGAAAGGAGGGAGGCCGAATTGGGAGGACCCCAAGTAGGATTCCTCCTACTTGGGGCGCCCCCTTGGCTGCCTCTCCTCCCATCCAACCTATATATATGAGGGGGCACCGCTAGAACACACAACAAACATTGTTAGCCGTGTGCGGCGCCCCCCTCCACAGTTTACGCCTCCGGTCATATTCACGTAGTGCTTAGGTGAAGCCCTGCGCGGATTAGTTCACCATCACCGTCACCATGCCATCGTGCTGACAGAACTCTCCCTTGACACTTCGATGGATCAAGAGTTTGAGGGACGTTATCGAGTTGAACGTGTGCAGAACTCGAAGGTGCCGTACGTTCGGTACTTGATCGGTTAGAACGAGAAGAAGTTTGACTACATCAACCGCGTTGTCAAATGCTTCCGCTTTCGGTCTATGAGGGTACATGGACACAATCTCCCCCTCTCATTGCTATGCATCTCCTAGATAGATCTTGTGTGAGAATAGGAATTTTTTTGAAATTACATGCTACGTTCCCCAACAATGGCATCCGAGCCAGGTTTATGCATAGATGATATGCACGAGTAGAACTCAAAGAGTTGTGGGTGATCATAGTCATACTGCTTACCACCAACATCTTATTTTGATTTGGCGGTATTGTTGGATGAAGCGGCCCGGACCAACCTTACATGACCACGTTCATGAGACCGGTTCCACCAACAGACATGCAACTTGTTTTGCATAAAGGTGGCCGGCGGGTGTCTGTTTCTCCAACTATAGTTGAATCGAATTTGACTATGGCCGGTCCTTGTTGAATGTTGAAACAGCAAACTTGACGAAACATCATTGTGGTTTTGATGCGTAGCTAAGAACGGTTCTTACTAGAAGCCCGTAGCAGCCACGTAAAACTTGCAACAACAAAGTAGAGGACATCTAACTTGTTTTTGCAGGGCATGTTGTGATGTGATATGGTCAAGACATGATGTGATATACGTTGATGTATGAGATGATCATGTTTTGTAAAAGTTATCGGCAACTGGCAGGAACCTTATGGTTGTCGCTTTATTGTATGAAATGTAATCACCATGTAATTGCTTTACTTTATCACTATGTGTTAGCAATAGTTGGCGGGACGACAATGATACCACGATGGAGATCAAGGTGTCAAGCCGGTGATGATGGAGATCATGATTGTGCTTTGGAGATGGAGATCAAAGGCACAAGATGATGATGGCCATATCATGTCACATATTTTGATTGCATGTGATGTTTATCTTTTATGCATCTTATTTTGCTTAGTACGGCTGTAGCATTATAAGATGATCCCTCACTAAAATTTCAAGGTATAAGTGTTCTCCCTGAGTATGCATCGTTGCGATAGTTTGTCGTGCCGAGACACCATGTGATGATCAGGTGTGATAAGGTCTATGTTCACATACAATGGGTGCAAGACAGTTTTGCACATGCGGAATATTCAGTTTTAAACTTGACGAGCCTAGCATGTACAGACATGGCCTCAGAACACTAGAGACCGAAAGGTCGAACGTGAATCATATAGTAGATATGATCAACATAGAGATATTCACCATTGAAGATTACTCCATCTCATGTCATGATCAGACATGGTTTAGTTGATTTGGATCATGTAATCATTTAGATGACTCTAGGGATGCCTATATAAGTGGGAGTTCTTAAGTAATTTGATTAACTGAACTTTAATTTATCATGAACTTAGTCCTGATAGTATTTGCAAATTATGTTGTAGATCAGTAGCTCGCGTTGTAGCTCCCCTATGTTTTTGATATGTTCCTAGAGAAAACTAAGTTGAAAGATGATAGTAGTAATGATTCGGACTGGGTCTGTGATTTGAGGATTATCCTCATTGCCGCACAGAAGAATTATGTCCTTGATGCACCGCTAGGTGACAGACCTGTTGTGGGAGCTGATGCAGACGTTATGAATGTTTGACAAGCTCAGTATGATGACTACTTGATAGTTTAGTGCACCATGCTTTATGGCTTAGAACCGGGACTTCAAAAATGTTTTGAATGCCACGGAGCATATGAGATGTTCCAAGAGCTGAAATTGGTATTTCAGACTCATGCCCGAGTCGAGAGGTATGAGACCTCTAACAAGTACTTTGCCTACAAGATGGAGGAGAATAGCTCAACCAGTGAGAATGTGCTCCGAATGTCTGGGTACTGCAATCGTCTGAATCAAGTGGCAGTTAATCTTCCAGATAAGATAGTGATTGACAGAGTTCTCTAGTCACTATCACCAAGTTGCTAGAACTTCGTGATGAACTATAATATGCAAGGGATGACGAAAACGATTCCCAAGCTCTTCATGATGCTGAAAACAGCGAAGGTAGAAATCAAGAAATAGCATCAAGTGTTGATGGTTAACAAGACCACTAGTTTCAAGAAAAAGGGCAAGGGAAAGAAAGGGAACTTCAAGAATAATGGCAAGCAAGTTGCCACTCCCATGAAGAAGCCTACAACTAGACCCAAGCCTGAAACTGAGTGCTTCTACTACAAAGGAAATGGTCACTAGAAGCGGAACTGCCCCAAATATTTGGCGGATAAGAAGGATGGCAAAGTGAACAAAGGTATATTTGATATACATATTATTGATGTGTACTTTGCTAGTGTTCATAGCAGCCCCTGGGTATTTGATACCAGTTCAGTTGCTAAATTTAGTAACTCGAAACGGGAGTTGCAGAATGAACAGAGACTAGTTAAGGACGAGGTGACAATGTGTGTTGGAGGTCATTCCAAGATTGATACGATCACCATCGCACACTCCCTCTACCTTCGGGATTAGTGTTGAACCTTAAATAAATGTTATTTGGTGTATGTGTTGAGCATGAATATGATTTGATCATGTTTATTGCAATACTGTTATTCATTTGAGTCAGAGAATAATTGTTGTTCTGTTTACATGAATAAAACCTTATATGGTTATACACCCAATGTGAATGGTTTATTTAATCTCGATCATAGTGATACACATATTCATAAAATTGATGCCAAAAGATGCAAACTTGATAATGATAGTGCAACATACTTGTGGCACTGTCGTTTAGATCATATTGGTGTAAAGCGCATGAAGAAACTCCATGCAGATGGACTTTTGGAATCACTTGATTATGAATCTTTTGATACTTGCGAATCATGCGTCATGGGCAAGATGACTAAGACTCCATTGTCCGGAACAAAGCAGCAAGCAACTGACTTATTGAAAATAATACATACCAATGTATGCGGTCCGATGAGTGTTGAGCCTCGCGGCGGGTATCGTTATTTTCTAACTTTCACAGATTATTTGAGCAGATATGGGCATATCTACTTAATGAAACATAAGTATGAAACATTTGAAAAGTTCAAAGAATTTCAGAGTGAAGTGGAAAATCATCGTAACAAAAAAATAAAGTTTCTACGATCTGATCACGGAGGCGAATATTTGAGTTACGAGTTTGGCCTTCATTTAAAACAATGTGGAATAGTTTCACAACTCACACTACCTAGAACACCACAGCGTAATGGTGTGTCCGAACGTCGTAACCGTACTTTATTAGATATGGTACGATCTATGATGTCTCTTACCGATTTACCACTATCGTTTTGGGGTTATGCATTAGAGACAACTGCATTCACATTAAATAGGTCACCATCTAAATCCGTTGAGACGACACCGTATGAATTGTGGTTTGGCAAGAAACCTAAGTTGTCGTTTCTTAAAGTTTGGGGTTGCGATGCTTACGTGAAAAAGCTTCAACCTGATAAGCTCGAACCCAAATCGGAGAAGTACATCTTCATAGGTTACCCTAAAGAAACTGTTGGGTACACCTTCTATCACAGATCCGAAGGCAAGATCTTTGTTGCTAAGAATGGATCCTTTCTAGAGAAGGTGTTTCTCTCGAAAGAAGTGAGTGGGTGGAAAGTAGAACTTTATGAGGTAATTGTACCTTCTCTCGAATTGGAAAGTAGCTCATCACAGAAAACCGTTTCCGTGATGATTACACCAACAAGAGAGGAAGCTAATGATAATGATCATGAAACTTCAGATCAAGTTACTAACGAACCTCGTAGGTCAACCAGAGCATGTTCTGCACCAGAGTGGTATGTTAATCCTGTTCTGGAAGTCATGTTACTAGACCATGACGAACCTACGAACTATGAGGAAGCGATGATGAGCCCAGATTTCACAAAATGGCTTGAGGCCATGAAATCCGAGATAGGATCCATGTATGAGAAGAAAGTGTGGACTTTGGTGGAATTGTCCGATGATCGGCAAGCCATTGAGAATAAATGGATCTTCAAGAGGAAGACAGACGATGATGGTAGTGTTACTATCTACAAAGCTCGAATTGTCGCAAAATGTTTTCGACAAGTTCAAGGTGTTGACTATGATGAGATTTTCTCACACGTAGCGATGCTTAAGTTTGTCCGAATCATGTTAGCAATTGACGTGTTTTATGAAATCTGGCAAATGGATGTCAAAACTGCATTCCTTAATGGATTTATTAAAGAAGAGTTGTATATGATGCAACCAAAGGTTTAGTCGATCCTAATGGTGCTAACAAAGTGTGCAAGCTCCAGTGATCCATCTATGGAACTGATGCAAGCATCTCTGAGTTGGAATATATGCTTTGATGAGTTGATCAAAGCATATAGTTTTATATAGACTTGCGATGAAGGCTGTATTTACAAGAAAGTGAGTGGGAGCACTACAGCCTTTCTGATAAGTATATGTGAATGACATATTGTTGATCGAAAATGATGTAGAATATTCTCGAAAACATAAAGGAGTATTTGAAAGGAGTTTTTCAAAGAAAGACCTCGATGAAGCTGCTTACATATTGGGCATCAAGATCTATAGAGATAGATTAAGACGCTTGATAAGACTTTCGATGAGTACATACCTTGATAAGATTTTGAAGGAGTTCAAAATGGATCAGTCAAAGAAGGAGATCTTGCCTGAGTTGTAAGGTATGAAGTTGAGTAAGACTCAAAACCCGACCATGGAAGAAGATAGAGAGAGAATGAAAGTCATTCTCTATGCCTCAGCCATAGGTTCTATAAAGTATGTCATGTTGTATACCAGACCTATTGTGTACCTTGCCATGAGTTTGGCAAGGGGGTACAATAGTGATCTAGGAGTAGATCATTGGACAGCGGTCAAAATTATCCTTAGGTACCTAAAGAGGACTAAGGAAATGTTTCTCGGTTATGGAGGTGATAAGGAGTTCGTCGTAAAGAGTTCCGTCGACGCAAGCTTTTACGCCGATCCAGATGACTCTGAGTATCAATCTGGATACATATTGAAAGTGGGAGCAATTAGCTAGAGTAGCTCGGTGAAGAGCATTGTAGACATAGAAGTTTGCAAAATACATAAGGATCTGAATATGGCAGACCCGTTGACTAAACCTCTCTCACAAGCAAAACATGATCACACCTTAGTACTCTTTGGGTGTTAATCACATGGTGATGTGAACTAGATTATTGACTCTAGTAAACCCTTTGGGTGTTGGTCACATGGTGATGTGAACTATGGCTGTTAATCACATGGTGATGTGAACTATTGGTGTTAATCACATGGCGATGTGAACTAGATTATTGACTCTAGTGCAAGTGGGAGACTGAAGGAAATATGCCCTAGAGGCAATGATAAAGTTGTTATTTATATTTCCTTATATCATGATAAATGTTTATTATTCATGCTAGAATTGTATTAACCAGAAACTTGATACATGCGTGGATACATAGACAAAACACCGTGTCCCTAGTAAGCCTCTACTAGACTAGCTCATTAATCAAAGATGGCTAAGTTTCCTAACCACAGACATGTGTTGTCATTTTATGAATAGGATCACATCATTAGGATAATCATGTGATGGACAAGACCCATCCGGTAGCTTAGCATAATGATCGTTAAGTTTTATTGCTATTGCTTTCTACATGACTTATACATATTCCTTTGACTATGAGATTATGCAACTCCTGAATACCAGAGGAATACCTTGTGTGCTACCAAACGTCCCAACATAACTGGGTGATTATAAAGATGCTATATAGGTATCTCCGAAGGTGTTTGTTGGGTTGGCATATATCGAGATTAGGATTTGTCGCTCCGAGTATCGGAGAGGTATCTTTGGGCCCTCCGGTAATGCACATCATAATAAGCCTTGCAAGCAATGTGACTAATGATTTAGTTGCGGGATGATGCATTACGGAATGAGTAAAGAGACTTCCCAGTAATGAGATCGAACTAGGTATGAAGATACCGACGATCAAATCTCGGGCAAGTAACATACCGATGACAAAGGGAATAACGAATGTGGTCATTACGGTTTGAACGATAAAGATCTTCGTAGAATATGTAAGAACCAATATGAGCATCCAGGTTCCGTAGTTGGTTATTGACCGGAGAGGTGTCTCGGTCATGTCTACATAGTTCTCGAACCCATAGGGTCCGCACGCTTAACGTTCGATGATGATTTTGTATTATATAAGTTATGTGATTTGGTGACCGAATGTTGTTCGGAGTCCCAGATGAGATCCTGGACATGACGAAGAGTCTTCAAATGGTCGTGAGGTAAAGATTCATATATAAGATGATAGTATTCGGACACCGGAAGTGTTCGGGGTACCGGGTACGTATCGGGTCACCGAAAGGGGTTCCGGGCAACCCCCGGCAAGCTATATGGGCCTAATGGGCCACGAGGGGAAACACACCAGCCACAAAGGGGCTGGTGCGCCCCCATATTGGCTGGAAAAATTGGAGAAGGAAAGGGGAAGAAGGAAAGGAAAAGGGGAATAGGATTCCGCCTTCCCCCTCTTCCCTTCCTACTCCGAATAGGAATAGGAAAGGAGGGAGGCCGAATTGGGAGGACCCCAAGTAGGATTCCTCCTACTTGAGGTGCCCCCTTGGCTGCCTCTCCTCCCCTCCAACCTATATATATGAGGTGGGCACCGCTAGAACACACAACAAACATTGTTAGCCGTGTGTGCCACCCCCCTCCATAGTTTACACCTCCGGTCATATTCACATAGTGCTTAGGCGAAGCCTTGCGCGGATTAGTTCACCATCACCGTCACCACACCGTCGTGCTGACGGAACCCTCCGTCGACACTTTGATGGATCAAGAGTTTGAGGGACGTCATCGAGTTGAACGTGTGCACAACTCGGAGGTGCCATACGTTTGGTACTTGATCGGTCGGAACAAGAAGAAGTTTGACTACATCAACCGCGTTGTCAAACGCTTCCGGTTTCGGTCTACGAGGGTACGTGGAAACAATCTCCCCCTCTTGTTGCTATGCTTCTCCAAGATAGATCTTGCATGAGCGTAGGATTTTTTTTGAAATTGCATGCTACGTTCCCCAAGAAGAACCACCTATTGATCTTGATAACCCACAACCTAAGAATAAAAGGTGTGATAAAAATGACTTTGTTGCTAGAAAACACGGTAAGGAAAGAGAACCACGGGTTCAAAAGCCTATACCTTTTCCACCTAAGTCAACTAAAGAGAATGATGATGAAGAATTTGAACGCTTTGCTGAAATGCTAAGGCCAGTCTTTTTGCCTACTCGCTTGACTGATATCTTGAAAATGCCTCCTTATGCAAAGTATAAGAAAGACATCATCACTAATAAGAGAAAAATACCGGAAGCTGAAATCTCCACTATGCTTGCTAATTATACTTTTAAAGATGGAGTACCTAAAAAACTTGGAGATCCGGGAATACCAACTATACCTTGCTCCATCAAAAAGAATTATGTGAAAACTGCTTTATGTGATTTAGGAGCTGGTGTTAGTGTTATGCCTTTCTCTTTATATAAAATACTTGATTTGAATAAACTCACACCTACTGAAATATCTTTGCAAATGGCTGACAAATCAACCGCCATACCTATCGGTATCTGTGAGGATGTGCCCGTTGTTGTTGCTAATGTTACTATTTTGACTGACTTTGTAATACTTGAGATGACCGAGGACGACAACATGTCGATTATCCTTGGTAGACCCTTCTTGAATACTGTAGGGGTTGCTATTGATTGCAATAAAAGCAAGGTCACTTTTCATATCAATGGTAATGAGCATACGGTGCACTTTTAGAAGAAACAATTCCAAGTGAATGGTATTAAATATATTGAAAAATCTCCGACAATCACTATTGGAAGTTTTCAAATACCTCTACCTACTGTCAAAAAGAAATATGAAATGCTTATTGTTGGGGACATTCATATCCCCATTGAGGTAACTTAGTGATGTACGAAAGTTGTTCGGTTTCATGCTAATCGAAAGTGGTTGTTAATAAGACTTGATCAACCTTATTAATGGATCATTTTTGAGCGGTATGAAGTTGATGAATTTAGTAAGCACTACCTTCTGTCCCTACCTTTTGTTTTCTGTTTTTATTAGTTAAATAAAATAAAACGCCATGTTCTGTCTGTTTTTTGAATTTCCCATGCAATAAAAAATGACCCAAAAATAAAAGTTCTCATAATGCTGTCAAAATTTAATATGATTTTTTCTAAATATTTCTGAATTTCTGGTGCAAATAATATTAGAGGGAGGTGCACCAGGTGGGGACAACCCACCTGGGCACGCCAGGACCCCTAGGCGCGCCCTGGTGGATTGTCGTCCCCACGTGGTCCCCCTCACTTATCCCTTCACACCACATCATCACCTACCTCCAAAAAAAATTCCCCATAGCTCTCTCTCCCGTGTCCTTGCTCTCAAACCCGCGGATTTCGATCTCTTTGCTCGAAGCTCCGTTTTCGAAACTGTTTTGGGGAATTGTTGCTTGGTATATGACTCCACCGTTTGTCCAATTAGTTTTTGTTGTAGTGATTTATATTTTGAATAATAGGCTACTCTTGGTGCTACTGTAGATGAGCTTGCATGTTGAATTCTTAGAGTTCTAAGTAGTTTGAATGCTTTCTATGGCCTCTATGTATCCCTATGAGTAGTTGGTAATATTCTTGTGAAGTTTTGTTGAGAAAATTTTATGGGCTAATAAATTTCAGAATTTTTGTTCATAGGAAAACCATGAATATCTTTAGGAAGTTTGGTTCCAAGAAGAACTCCAAGGGTGTTATTGGGGAGTCATCTGACAGTGATCTCCATCCTTGGAGGTTGGCGGAAGTACGGCCGTGCGAATGGCCGCACACCCCGTTCATGGAAGAGGCGGAATCCTTTAGGAGTTCACACAATATGCTGCTAATGCCGGCCTCACTGACTTCATCGCAGCTGAATGCGAATAGTATCATCTCCTCAAAAACATCTTTGTTCAAAGTTTTACTTTCCTTCCTAGAAATAATCCTCCTAAGGTGCGGTTTGATTTATATGCTGAAACCCATCAGATGCCACTTACTGAATTTTGTAACATATGCATGATCCCTTCTGATGGGAGCTTAGCTGAGCCTAGGCTGGCAGAGTTTGAGGCCTTTTATCGTACTTTGACAGTGGGAGATGAGAGAGGGGTGTCGGCCGTCACTGCCACTAGCATACACTTTCCTGCCGTACATTATTTTGCTTTATTTGTTGCTAAGTGTTTGCTTGCTAGAGAAAAAGTAGGTGCACTCAGTGCACCAGACTTTGATGTTTTACGTCATGCACTAGAGGGCGACAACACTTATAGCTTGGGAGCTATTGTGTCACGTCACCTCCATGTTAATAAGTCCAAGGGTAAAATACATGGAGGGATTTTCGCTACTCGTTTGGCGACTCACTTTAATGTTAAGATATGCCCTCATGATTACCCTCTGACTAAGGTTTTGAAGGAAATATGCCCTAGTGGCAATAATAAAGTTGTTATTTATATTTCCTTATATCATGATAAATGTGAATTATTCATGCTAGAATTGTATTAACCGGAAACTTAGTACATGTGTGAATACATAGACAAACAGAGTGTCACTAGTTTGCCTCTACTTGACTAGCTCGTTGAATCAATGATGGTTATGTTTCCTAACCATAGACATGAGTTGTCATTTGATTAACGAGATCACATCATTAGAGAATGATGTGATTGACTTGACCCATCCGCTAGCTTAGCATGATGATCATTTAGTTTGTTGCTATTGCTTTCTCCATAACTATACATGTTCCTATCACTATGAGATCATGCAACTCCCGAATACCGGAGGAACACTTTGTGTGCTACCAAACGTCACAACGTAACTGGGTGATTATAAAGGTGCTCTACAGGTGTCTCCGATGGTATTTGTTGAGTTGGCATGGATCAAGATTGGGATTTGTCACTCCGATTGTCGGAGAGGTATCTCTAGGCCCTCTCGGTAACGTACATCACTATAAGCCTTCCAAGCAATGTAGATAATGAGTTAGTTATGGGATGTAGCATTATAGAACGAGTAAAGAGACTTGCCGGTAACGAGATTGAACTAGGTATTGAGATACCCACGATCGGATCTCGGGCAAGTAACATACCGATGACAAAGGGAACAACGTATATCGTTATGCGGTTTGACCGATAAAGATCTTCGAAGAATATGTAGGAACCAATATGAGCATCCAGGTTCCGCTATTGGTTATTGACCGGAGACATGTCTCGGTCATGTCTACATAGTTCTCAAACCCGTAGGGTCCGCACGCTTAACGTTCAGTGACGATCGATATTATGAGTTTATGTGTTTTGATGTACCGAAGGTAGTTCGGAGTCCCGGATTTGATCACGGACATGACGAGGAGTCTCAAAATGGTCGATACATAAAGATCGATATATTGGACGGCTATATTCGGACACTGAAAGTGTTCCGGGTGATTTCGGAGAAAATCGGAGTGCCGGAGGGGTTACCGGAACCCCCCGGGGAAGTATTGGGCCTTAGTGGGCCTTAGGGGAGAGAGAGGGCAGCAGCTCAGGAGGTGGCGCGCCCCCCGAGGGGTGTCCGAATAGGACTAGGGGTGGGGGCGCGGCCCCTCTTTCCCTCTCCCTCTCCCTCTCTTTCCTTTCCCCTTCATCCTTCCTAGTAGGACTAGGAAAGGATGAATCCTACTCCTACTAGGAGGAGGATTCCTCCTCTCCTTTGGCGCCACTAGGGCCAGCCAGCCTCCCCCCTTGCTCCTTTATATACAGGGGCAGGGGCACCCTAGGACACACAAGTTGATTGTTCCATGGCGTGTGTGGTGCCCCCCTCCACCATAATCCTCCTTGGTCATATCGTAGCGGTGCTTAGGCGAAGCCCTGTTCCGGTAGCAACATCATCACCATCATCACGCCGTCGTGCTGACGAAGCTCTCCCTTGAAGCTCTACTGGATCATGAGTTCGCGTGCGTCACCGAGCCGAACGTGTGCAGATCACAAAGGTGTCGTACCTTCGGTGCTGGGATCGGTCGATCGTGAAGACGTACAACTACATCAGCCACGTTGTCATAACGCTTCCGCTTACGGTCTACGAGGGTGCATAGACGATACTCTCCCCTCTCGTTGCTATGCATCACCATGATCTTGTGTGCGTAGGAAAATTTTGAAATTACTATGTTCCCAACAATGGCATCCGAGCTAGGTTTATGCTTAGATGTTATATGCACGAGTAGAACACAAAGGAGTTGTGGGCATGGGTATATACATATTGCTTTCCATCACTAGTTGATTCTTGATTCGGCGGTATTATTGGATGAAGCGGCCCAGATCGACATTACGCGTACGCTTATGCAAGACTGGTAATACCGACGTGCTTCACACATAGGCGGCTGGTGGGTGTCAGTTTCTCCAAATTTAGTTGAATCGGATTCAATGAACATGGTTCTTTCTGAAGATCAAAAACCAATCACTATACCGCGTTGTGGTTTTTGATGTGTAGGTAAGAACGGTTCTTGCTCAGCCCGTAGCAGCCACGTAAAACTTGCAACAGCAAAGTAGACGACGTCTAACTTGTTTTTGCAGGGCATGTTGTGATGTGATATGGTCAAGACATGATGCTAAATTTTATTGTATGAGATGATCATGTTTTGTAACACAGTTATCGGCAAATGGTAGGAGCCATATGGTTGTTGCTTTATTGTATGAAATGCAATCGCCATGTAGTTGCTTTACTTTATCACTAAGCGGTAGCGATAGTCGTAGAAGCAATAGTTGGCAAGACGACAACGATGCTTCAATGGAGATCAACGTGTCAGGCCGGTGACGATGGTGATCATGATGGTGCTTTGGAGATGGATATCAAAGGCACAAGATGATGATGGCCATATCATATCAGTTATATTGATTATATGTGATGTTTATCCTTTATGCATCTTATTTTGCTTAGATCGGTGGTAGCATTATAAGATGATCTCATTAAATTTCAAGGTATAAGTGTTCTCCCTGAGTATGTACTGTTGCTACAGTTTGTCGTGTCGAGACACCACGTGATGATCGGGTGTGATAAGCTCTACGTTCACATACAACGGGTGCAAGCCAGTTTTGAACATGCAGAATACTCGGGTTAAACTTGACGAGCCTAGCATATGCATATATGGCCTCGGAACACTGAGACCGAAAGGTCGAGCGTGAATCATATAGTAGATATGATCAACATAGTGATGTTCACCATTGAAAACTACTCCATCTCACGTGATGATCGGACATGATTTAGTTGATATGGATCACGTGATCACTTAGATGATTAGAGAGATGTCTATCTATGTGGGAGTTCTTAAGTAATTTGATTAATTGAACTTTAATTTATCATGAACTAGCACATATGCCCGTGCGTTGCAACGGGAGATAAAATAGTATGCATCTAAAGTCAGTGACAATTATATGTGTAAGCAAAATCTTACGTGCACACGAAAAAATAACGTTTAGCTTCTCGGTTTCGCCGCGTGTGAAAGAATCAATCTGTTATTTTTCCGATCATTAATCGAGGGCATTTAAGAGTTTTGTTACCTCATCGTACATCAGATAAGGCCCATGAGTTATTCAATCTACTTTTTCTTTCAATCCTTTTGATCGAGGGGATTTTAAGGTATGAAGTTTCTAAATATTCTAGAGACATGAACAATTTTTTTAATCTGGAACAGTTTTTCTAAAATTATGTACACTTTAAAAAACACGAACAAATTATGAAAGCGAAGATATTTTTAAATTCACAAACATTTTCTGAAAATACCAATTTTTTTATAATAATATTAACATTATTTTACTTTGTGAACATTTTTTAAAAAGGGGAACATGTGTTGAAAATTCATAAGATTTTTAGAAAATGTGTATCTTTTATACACGAACATCATTTTTGTTGTGAAAATTCAACTCAATAAATAATATTTTTTTTAAATTGATGCATTTTTTGAAATGCCATTTTCTTTCTAGACATCTCGAACAATTTTGAAAAATATTTTTTTGCAAAAATGGGAAACTTTTTGCATGTTTTGAATATTTTACAAAATATCAACAAAATTTTGGAATTCTGAACATTTTTAAAAAATTGTTTTTTTAATTCTGAACATTTTTTGAAAATTCTTTATTTACAAAATAAATGATAAAAGAAAAATAAAATTGGAAGGGAAAATGAGATAGGGAAATAATAATAAAAATAGAAGTAAAAAACATAAACAAAGAAAAATGGGCCAGCCCAATATTGGTTGTCCTGTGCGGAACTCAACTATTTCTTGCCTTGTGCGGGAAATCGTATTTCGCCAGCTGCATGGGCAGACAAACAAGTGGGCTGGCTTCGCTGGGCCAGGGCGCGCGGCCCACGTACGAAATTTTTTTTAGCAAACAAAGTTATAAAAATTTAGTACCACCTCGGATAGCAAAAAAGTTCTTTTCGGTGGTGAACGGATGAAAAAATTGGCGAAACGCACCTTACTTTATTAGTAGGTATAGACTTAGTACCTAATAGTATTTGGCATGTCTATGTTGTTGTAGATAGATGTCCTGTGTTGGTGTTCCGTTGAATTTTAATGTGTTCCTAGAGAAAGCTAAGTTGAAAGATGATGGTAGCAACTACACGGACTGGGTCCGTAACTTGAGGATTATCCTCATTGCCGCACAGAAGAATTACATCCTGGAAGCACCGCTAGGTGATAAACCTGCTGCAAGAGCAACGCCAAATGTTATGAACACCTGGCAGAGCAAAGATGATGACTACTCGATAGTTCAGTGTGCCATGCTTTACGGCTTAGAACCGGGACTTCAACGACGTTTTGAACGTCATGGAGCATATGAGATGTTCTAGGAGTTGAAGTTAATATTTCAAGCAAATGCCCGGATTGAGAGATATGAAGTCTCCAATAAGTTCTATAGCTGTAAGATGGAGGAGAATAGTTCTGTCAGTGAACATATACTCGGAATGTCTGGGTACCACAACCACTTGACTCAACTGGAAGTTAATCTTCCTGATGATAGTGTCATTGACAGAGTTCTTCAATCACTGCCACCAAGCTACAAGAGCTTCGTGATGAACTATAATATGCAAGGGATGGATAAGATGATTCCTGAGCTCTTCGCAATGCTAAAGGCTGCGGAGGTAGAAATCAAGAAGGAGCATCAAGTGTTGATGGTCAACAAGACCACCAGTTTCAAGAAAAAGGGTAAAGGGAAGAAGGGGAACTTCAAGAAGAACAGCAAGCCAGTTGCTGCTCAAGTGAAGAAACCCAAGTCTGGACCTAAGCCTGAGACTGAGTGCTTCTACTGCAAAGGAACTGGTCACTGGAAGCGGAACTGCCCCAAGTATTTGGCGGAGAAGAAGGATGGCAAAGTGAAAGGTATATTTGATATACATGTTATTGATGTGTACCTTACTAATGCTCGCAGTAGTGCCTGGGTATTTGATACTGGTTCAGTTGCTAACATTTGCAACTCGAAACAAGGGCTACGGATTAAGCAAAGATTGGCTAAGGATGAGGTGACAATGCGTGTGGGAAATGGTTCCAAAGTCGATGTGATCGCCGTCGGCACGCTACCTCTACATCTACATTCGGGATTAGTTTTAGATCTAAATAATTGTTATTTGGTGCTAGCATTGAGCATGAACATTATATCTGGATCTTGTTTAATGCGAGACGGTTATTCATTTAAATCAGAGAATAATGGTTGTTCTATTTATATGAGTAATATCTTTTATGGTCATGCACCCTTGATGAGTGGTCTATTTTTACTAAATCTTGATAGTAGTGATACACATGTATTGAAGCCAAAAGATGCAGAGTTGATAATGATAGTGCAACTTATTTGTGCCACTGCTGTTTAGGTCATATTGGTGTAAAGCGCATGAAGAAACTCCATTCTGATGGACTTTTGGAATCACTTGATACTTTCGAGCCATGCCTCATGGGCAAGATGACTAAAACTTCGTTCTCCGGAACAATGGAGCGAGCAACAAAGTTATTGGAAATCATACATACTGATGTATGTGGTCCAATGAACATTGAAGCTCATGGCAGATATCGATATTTTCTCACCTTCACAGATGATTTGAGCAGATATGGGTATATCTACTTAATGAAACATAAGTCTGAAACATTTGAAAAGTTCAAAGAATTTCAGAGTGAAGTGGAAAATCATCGTAACAAGAAAACCAAGTTTCTACGATCTGATCGTGGAGGCGAATATTTGAGTTATGAGTTTGGATTTCATTTGGAACAATGCGGAATAGTTTCGCAACTCACGCCACCTAGAACACCACAGCGTAATGGTGTGTCCGAACGTCATAATTGTACTTTACTAGATATGGTGCGATCTATGATGTCTCTCACTGATTTACTGATATCATTTTGGGGTTATGCTTTAGAGACAGCTGGATTCACGTTAAATAGGGCACCATCTAAACCCGTTGAGACAACAGCTTATGAACTGTGGTTTGGCAAGAAACCCAAGTTGTCATTTCTTAAATTTTGGGGTTACGATGCTTATGTGAAGAAACTTCAACCTGATAAGCTTGAACCCAAATCGGAGAAATATGTCTTCATAGGATACCCAAAGGAGACTGTTGGGTACACCTTCTATCACAGATCTGAAGGCAAGATATTCGTTGCTAAGAATGGATCCTTTCTAGAAGAGGAGTTTCTCTCGAAAGAAGTGAGTGGGAGGAAAGTAGAACTTGACGAGGTAATTGTACCTTCTCCCTTATTGGAAAGTAGTTCATCACTGAAATCAGTTCCAGTTATTCCTACACCAGTAAGTGAGGAAGCTAATTATGATGATTATGAAACTTCTGATCAAGTTACTACTGAACCTCATAGGTCAACAAGAGTAAGATCCGTACCGAAGTGGTACGGTAATCCTGTTCTGGAAGTCATGTTACTTGACCATGACGAACCTACGAACTATGAGGAAGCGATGATGAGTCTAGATTCCGCAAAATGGATTGAGGCCATGAAATCTGAGGTGGGATCCATGTATGAAAACAAAGTGTGGACTTTGGTTGACCTGCCCGATGATCGGCGGGCCATAGAGAATAAATGGATCATCAAGAAGAAGACTGACGTTGACGGTAATGTTACTGTCTATAAAGATCGACTTGTTGCAAAAGGTTTTCGACAAGTTCAAGGAGTTGACTACGATGAGACCTTCTCACCCGTAGCGATGCTTAAGTCCGTCCGAATCATGTTAGCAATTGCCGCATTTTATGAAATTTGGTAAATGGATGTCAAAACTGCATTCCTTAATGGATACCTTAAAGAAGAGTTGTATATGATGCAACCAGAAGGTTTTGTCAATCCAAAAGGTCCTAACAAAGTGTGCAAGCTCCAGCGATCCATTTATGGACTGGTGCAAGCCTCTCGGAGTTGGAATAATACGCTTTGATAGTGTGATCAAAGCATATGGTTTTATACAGACTTTTGGAGAAGCCTATATTTACAAGAAAGTGAGTTGGAGCTCCGTAGCATTTTTTATATTATATGTAGATGACATATTGTTGATTGGAAATGATACTGAATTTCCGAATAGCATAAAAGGATACTTGAATAAGAATTATTCAATGAAAGGCCTCAGTGAAGCTGCTTATATATTGGGCATCAAGATCTATAGAGATAGATCAAGACACTTAATTGGACTTTCACGAAGCACATACCTTGATAAAGTTTTGAAGAAGTTCAAAATGGATCAGGCAAAGAAAGGGTTCTTGCCTATATTACAAGGTGTGAAGTTGAGTCAGACTCAATACCCGACCACTGCAGAAGATAGAGAGAAAATGAAAGGTGTTCCCTATGCTTCAACCATAGGCTCTATCATGTATGCAATGCTGTGTACCAAACCTGATGTGTGCCTTGCTATAAGTTTAGATGGGAGGTACCAAAGTAATCCAGGAGTGCATCACTGGACAGCGGTCAAGAACATCCTGAAATACCTAAAAAGGACTAAGGATATGTTTGTCGTACATGGAGGTGACAAAGACCTCGTCATAAACGGTTACGTCGATGCAAGCTTTGACACTGATCCGGATGACTCTAAGTCACAAACTGGATACGTGTTTTTATTGAATGGTGGAGCTGTCAGTTGGTGCAGTTCCAAGAAGAGCGTCATGGAGGGGTCTATGTGTGAAGTGGAATACATAGCTCCTTCGGAAGCAGCAAATGAAGGAGTCTGGATGAAGGAGTTCATATCCGATCTAGGTGGCATACCTAGTGCATCGGGTCCAACGAAAATCTTTTGTGACAATACTGGTGCAATTGCCTTGGCAAAGGAATCTAGGTTTCACAAGAGAACCAAGCACATCAAGAGACGCTTCAATTCCATCCGCGATCAAGTCAAGGAGGGAGACATAGAGATTTGCAAGATACATACGAATCTAAATGTTGCAGACCCATTGACTAAGCCTCTCTCACGAGCAAAACATGATCAACACCAAGACTCCATGGGTGTTAGAATCATTACAATGTAATCTAGATTATTGACTCTAGTGCAAGTGGGAGACTGAAGGAAATATGCCCTAGAGGCAATAATAAAGTTGTTATTTATATTTCCTTATATCATGATAAATGTTTATTATTCATGCTAGAATTGTCTTAACCGGAAACTTAGTACATGTGTGAATACATAGACAAACAGAGTGTCACTAGTTTGCATCTACTTAACTAGCTCGTTGAATCAATGATGGTTATGTTTCCTAACCATAGACATGAGTTGTCATTTGATTAACAGGATCACATCATTAGAGAATGATGTGATTGACTTGACCCATCCGTTAGCTTAGCACAATGATCGTTTAGTTTGTTGCTATTGCTTTCTCCATAACTATACATGTTCCTATGACTATGAGATCATGCAACTCCCGAATACCGGAAGAACACTTTGTGTGCTACCAAACGTCACAACGTAACTGGGTGATTATAAAGGTGCTCTACAGGTGTCTCCGATGGTATTTGTTGAGTTGGCATGGATCAAGATTGGGATTTGTCACTCCGATTGTCGAAGAGGTATATTTGGGCCCTCTCGGTAATGTACATCACTATAAGCCTTGCAAGCAATGTAGCTAATGAGTTAGTTATGGGATGTAGCATTACGGAACGAGTAAAGAGACTTGCCGATAACGAGATTGAACTAGGTATTGAGACCGACGATCGAATCTCGGGCAAGTAACATACCGATGACAAAGGGAACAACGTAAATCGCTATGTTGTTTGACCGATAAAGATCTTCGAAGAATATGTAGGAAACAATATCAGCATCCAGGTTCTGCAATTGGTTATTGACCAGAGATATGTCTCGGTCATGTCTACATAGTTCTTGAACCCGTATGGTCCGCACGCTTAATGTTCAGTGATGATCGATATTATGAGTTTATGTGTTTTGATGTACCGAAGGTAGTTCGGAGTCCCGAATTTGATCACGGACATGACGAGGAGTCTCAAAATGGTTGAGACATAAATATCGATATATTGGACGACTATATTCGGACACCGGAAGTGTTTCGGGTGATTTTGAAGAAAACCGAAGTGCCGGAGGGGTTACTAGAACCCCTCGGGGAAGTATTGGGCCTTAGTGGGCCTTAGGGGAGAGAGAGCAGCAGCCCAGGAGGTGCCCCCCCAAGGGGAGTCCGAATAGGACTAGGGGAGGGGGGCGCAGCCCCTCTTTCCCTCTCCCTGTCCCTCTCTTTCCTTTCCCCTTCCTCCTTCCTAGTAGGACTAGGAAAGGATGAATCCTACTCCTACTAGGAGGAGGATTCCTCCTCTCCTTGGGCGCCATTAGGGCCGGCCGGCCTCTGATGAAACTATGTACCTAGGGTAGGGTCATGGACCTGTCCTAACTTCCCTACCCAAGGACATCTCTAGAAGAAATCACCTTTGAATCAACTTGGAGGTGTTCCACTCGACAGACTCGAAGAAACTCGACCAAGAAGCAATCACTCGACCAAGATCCAACCACTCGACGGCCAGGAGGCCTAAAGTCACTCCACACACTAACGGTCGGTCATTAAGTAGCTTTTATGGTCATCATAGCACTTTATTAGGGGCGTTACCAGTAACGCCCGACCTTAATGTATTTGAAACCCTGCATAACTGAGGGCCAGAGGGGTCTGGCGAACTCTATATAAGCCACCCCCTCCTCAGTGTAAAGGGTTCGCACCCCTGTAATTCATACACACATAATCCAGTCGACCGCCTCCATGCTCCGAGACGTAGGGCTATTACTTCCTCCGAGAAGGGCCTGAACTCGTAAACCTCGTGTGCTTACAACTACTCCATAGCTAAGATCTTGCCTCTCCATACCTACCCCCCTACATTACTGTCAGACTTAGAAACACGACAGTTGGCGCCCACCGTGGGGCCGGTGTCTTAGCGATTTGTTGGAGGAGTTGCGATCTTTTCTGATCCAAATCATCATGGTTTCTGGCGGAGTTTTGGTGGAGGGCCGCGAGATCCGTCTCGGCGTGCTCACGTTCATCGCCGACGACTCCACTTGGCTTCAGGAGGCTCCGCTCGACGTCGACGCACTCCCTGTCTGCGGGGCAACACACTTCCGCGCGTGCGTTCGCGGTGTCCTCTTGCGGCAACCGTCGACCCATTATCGGTCGGCCCCTGTGTTGTCCTCCCTCCCTGTTTCTCGCCGGCGCAAGCGCTCCGGTCGGTCGAGACTTCAGCGGTGGGTGAGACACGCGGTGGCACGCCAGTCGGCCACCCCTCAAGTCGTGGCGATCGAGCCCGACGAATCCCTCTACAACATGTTCGACCTGTCGACTGGCTCCGCAGAGACCGCATCCGAGTGCGACAGCAGTGATCCGGCGGCGGAGGTTCTGATGGTCGATGGACCACGCAGTCCTCCTAGTTTCCCCGCACCGACGGAGGCGCAGGTGGAGGCGACCCGTCGCATCCCCATGAGGAATATCTCCCCGAGCCTCTCATGTCGCTGCAGAGAGAAGAACTTCGTCGCCGGAACATGGATGCACTGCACACTCCTATCGTTGGAGAAACCCCCGAGGCTCGTGCCTTGGAGGACGCGCGCCTAGCAAACTTGGCTAAGCGCACTCGACTGGAGAACCTCCAGCGAGCACTCGACGAGCGTGCGCGACAACGGGTTCCAGAATCCAGTCGACGTCAGCTCTTTCCGCCCCCGCAGGTATATCGAACTCCGATTCAGAATTTAGCAGTTGTAGCCCATATAGCAGAGTCGATCCAGCCTTCCCAATCAGAGGCTGGCAGAGGCTTGCTGCAGATCAGAGTGTTACTCCGGGCAGCAGGAGACCAGAATTCCGCCGTTTCTCAGTCGCGGAACAGGATTCATAGCAGATCCATTGCTGCAGACACAGTCCAGTCGGCTCATAGTCCAAGATCGCCCCCGAGGCGTGAGGGGCGTGGGGACCGGCGTGATCAGTACAGAAACCGTGAGCAGTATGATCACCGATTCGATCGTGACGATCGACGTCGAGTGCCCACCCCTCCCCCGAGGAGTGGATCGTATGTGCCTCGATAGCAGGATGACAGGCGCCCTCATAGTGTTGGGCGAAGGATTCCAGTCGACCCAGGGAACCAGGCTTTGATGCGAGATCCATTCTCGTTCAAGGTTTGGTCAACAGGAACAGAGCTCACCGAGAAGGTCATGATAGAGATGCACCTACCAGCAGCAGAGTACATGTTTCAGGGCCAGAGTGCTTTAGTAGAGCCATCAGGGCCGCTGTGATTCCTCCCAAATTCAGGTTCGCGACTGGAGTCAGTAAGTTCACTGGTGAGTCCAAGCCCGATACTTGGCTTGAAGACTACCGAGTGGCTGTCCAGATTGGCAGTGGCAATGATGAAGTGGCCATGAAGCACCTGCCTCTCATGTTGGAGGGCTCGGCCAGAGCGTGGCTGAATCAGTTAGCACCCAGCAGCATTTACACTTGGGAAGATCTCGCCCGAGTGTTTGTCACTACATTTGAAGGAACATGCAAGCGACCGGCAGGACTGACGGAACTGCGGTCTTGCGTGCAGAAGCCAAATGAAACCTTAAGGGATTACATCCAGAGATGGATCACGTTACATCACATGGTAGAGAATGTGCCTGATCACCAAGCAGTCTGTGCCTTCAAAGAAGGCATCAAGTACAGAGAACTGAATCTGAATTCAGTTGAACCGGAGACATGTCTCTGAATCGGATGATGGAGATTGCCACCAAGTATGCTAATGGTGAAGATGAGGATCGACTCCGGAGTGGCAAGCACAAGTCAGTCGCCCAAGAAACCGGAGGAGGAAATTCCAATCGGAAACAGAAGCGAAAAGCTGAGCCAGCTGCTCCTGGGGAAGCCTTGGCTGTAACTCAAGGAAAGTTTCATAGGGAACCCAAAGGGCCTTGGAACCCCAAGAAAGTTAAAGATCAAGATGGAAATGATGTGTTGGATTTGCCATGTCACATCCACACCAAGAAAGATGAAGAGGGTAAGCTCATTTACCCGAAAGATACCACTCGACGGTGTCGGCTCTTGATCCAGCAGTTCCAGGGCAAACAGCCCAAAGATAAGGAAAAGGAGTTGGACAAAGTTGAGGACAAGGAAGACAGTGATGATGGATACCCCTAGGTCAATTCCACCTTGATGATTTTTGCTGATGTTGAAAGCAAAAGTCGACTGAAAGTTATCAACCGTGAGGTGAATATGGTTGCTCCAGCGACACCCAGTTATCTGAAGTGGTCTCAGACTGCCATCACATTCGACCAGTCCAATCACCCAACGCACATTGCCACCCCTGGGAGGCAAGCTTTGGTGGTCGACCCAGTTGTTGAAGGCACTCGACTGACCAAAGTCTTGATGGATGGTGGCAGTGGTTTGAACATACTGTATGCTGAGACGTTGAAAGGGATGGGCATTCCGATGTCCAGACTCAGTACCAGCAACATGAGTTTCCATGGAGTCATTCCTGCAAAGAAGGCTGAGTCACTCAGCCAAATTGCTCTTGATGTGGTTTTTGGTGATTCCAAGAATTACCGCAAAGAAAAGTTGACGTTCGAAGTTGTAGATTTCCAGAGTGCTTATCACGCTATTTTGGGCAGGCCAGCTTACGCACGCTTCATGGCTCGACCATGTTATGTGTATCTCAAATTGAAGATGCCTGGTCCCAAAGGTGTGATCACTGTTACGGGCAATCGGAAGAAAGCAAAAGAGTGTTTTCAGAAAGGCTCAAAGATCGCTGATGCTCAGATGGCAGTGGTGGAGCTGCAGGAGTACCAGAAGACTGCAGACCCGAGTGATTTATTGCGAGCCAAGAAGCCCGCTACAGAATCAGCTTTTCAGTCGTCTGGTGAAACGAAGCCGGTTCACATTCACCCGACCGATCCCAGTGCTGCTCCGGCTCATATCTCAACAACACTCGACTCCAAATAGGAAGAAGCGGTCATCCAGTTCCTCCGTGAGAACTGGGACATCTTCGCATGGAAGCCTTCTGACATGCCGGGTGTTCCCAGGGGCTGGCTGAGCACCGCCTACGAGTCAACTCGAAAGTGAAACCCGTCAAAGAACATCTCCGATGGTCCGCCGTCCAGAAGAGAAAGGCTATTGGTGAGGAGGTGGCTCGGCTCTTAGCAGCGGAGTTCATCCGAGAGATTTACCACTCCGAGTGGCTCGCCAACGTTGTCATGGTCCCCAAGAAGGACAAGTCACTTCGCATGTGCATTGACTTTAAACATATCAATCGGGCCTGCCCGAAAGATCATTTTCCTCTCCCCCGCATCGACTAGATAGTCGACTCGACTGCAGGATGTGAGCGACTGTCTTTTTTAGATGCCTATTCCGGGTACCATCAGATCCGTCTGTATGGACCTGACGAGATCAAAACAACTTTCATCACTCCATTCGGGTGCTTCTGTTACGTTACCATGCCATTCGGCCTCAAGAATTTTGGAGCCACATTCATGAGGATGATTCAGAAGTGTTTGCTCACTCAAATCAGTCGGAATGTGGAAGCATACATGGATGATATTGTGGTCAAGTCACGGAAGGGTTCCGACCTGCTGACTGACCTTGCTGAAACTTTGCCAACCTCAGGAGGTATGATATCAAGCTTAATCCATCAAAGTGCACATTCGGAGTTCCTGGCGAAAAGTTACTCGGTTTTCTCGTTTTCGAACGGGGAATCAACGCCAATCCAGAAAAAGTCGGTACTATACTCCGGATGAAACGCCCCGTGCGAGTGCACGACATCCAGAAGCTTACTGGTTGCTTGGCCGCTTTAAGTCGATTCATCTCTCGTCTCGGTGAAAAGGCATTGCCTCTTTACCGATTGATGAAGTCAGACAAGTTTGAGTGGACTCCTGAAGCTGATGCAGCATTTGCAGAGCTCAAAGCTCTGCTCTCCACCCAGCCGGTGCTTGCTGCTCCAATCAGCAAAGAGCCTTTGTTGCTTTACATCGCAGCCACGGGACAAGTCGTCAGTACGGTACTTACGGTCGAGCGGGAAGAAGAAGGAAAAACCTTCAAAGTTCAGCGCCCAGTATATTATGTTTCTGAAGTTTTGACCCCGTCGAAGCAAAGATATCCTCATCATCAGAAGCTTGTATATGGGATTTATATGACCACAAAGAAGGTTGCTCACTACTTCTCTGATCATTCCATTACGGTCGTCAGTGACGCTCCATTGTCAGAGATCCTGCACAACAGAGATGCAACTGGTCGAGTGGCAAAATGGGCGATTGAACTCCTTCCTCTAGATATCAAGTTTGAGGCAAAGAAAGCTATCAAGTCCCAAGCAATAGCAGATTTCGTCGCTGAGTGGATTGAACAACAACTGCCGACTCAGGTTCACTCGGAGCATTGGACCATGTTCTTCGACGGTTCCAAAATGCTGAATGGTTCCGGTGCCGGAGTAGTATTGTTCTCCCCCCGAGGAGATAAGCTCAGATATGTTCTTCAAATCCACTTTGATTCCTCCAATAACGAAGCAGAATACAAAGCACTTTTATATGGGTTGCGCATGGCCATTTCACTCAGTGTCCGTCGCCTCATGGTCTATGGCGACTCAGATTTGGTGGTTAATCAAGTGATGAAAGAGTGGGACGTTAGAAGTCCGGCCATGACTGGTTATTGCAATGCAGTGAGAAAGCTGGAGAAGAAATTCAAGGGATTAGAACTTCATCACATACCCAGACTGAAAAATCAAGCAGCTGATAATTTGGCGAAAATAGGTTCCAAAAGAGAAGCCATTCCCAGCAATGTGTTTTTGGCACACATCCACACACCATCAGTTCAGGAGGATCCCTTCACTGAAGAAGCCCCGCAGCCAAAAAGTGCCACGGATCCGATTGAAGTTAAAGTTCCAGCTGTGGTCGACCTGATCATGGAAATTTTGGTCATCACTCCCGACTGGACGGTATCGTACATCGCGTACATCCTAAGGAAAGAACTCCCAGAGGACGAAGAAGAGGCTCGACAGATCGTCCGTCGATCCAAGGCCTTTACAGTCATAAAGGGACAGTTGTATAGAGAAAGCGCGATTGGAGTCAGGCAGAAGTGTATAACACCAGAAGAAGGTCAGATAATCCTTGATGATATCCACTCAGGGACCTGTGGTCATCTTGCGTCCTCTCAGACCATTGTGGCCAAAGCATACCGAGCGGGATTCTACTGGCCAAGAGTGAATGAAATGGCGAAAGAGATAGTCGACAAATGTGAAGGATGTCAGTTTTACTCCAATATGTCGCACAAACCCGCGTCAGCCCTGAAAACCATTCCACTCGTTTGGCCCTTCGCTGTTTGGGGACTGTACATGGTTGGACCACTGAGAACGGGCAGGAGCGGCTTCACTCATGTGCTAGTAGCAGTCGACAAGTTCACCAAATGGATTGAAGCTAAGCCTATCAAGAATCTTGATGCTTGCACTGCTATCGGTTTCATGAGAGAGTTGATATTCAGATATGGAGTTCCGCACAGCATCATCACTGACAATGGGTCAAACTTCGATTCCGACAAATTCAGAGCCTTTTGCGCCTCTCAAGGCACACGAGTCGACTACGCTTCAGTCGCTCACCCCCAGTCGAATGGACAAGCGGAAAGAGCAAACGGCTTAATTCTCAAAGGACTGAAACCCCGACTGATGCGCGATCTCAAGCACGCAGCAGGTGCATGGGTCGACGAGCTTCCATCAGTTCTTTGGGGATTGAGGACAACCCCGAACCGATCGATTGGAAGAACCCCATTCTTTCTGGTCTACGGAGCCGAAGCAGTTTTGCCGAGTGACCTGCTTCACAACGCACCCCGAGTCGAGCTCTACTCTGAAGATGAAGCAGAACAAGCCCAGCAGGACGCAGTCGACCTCCTGGAAGAAGAAAGAGAAATGGCCATGATCTGATCGACCATCTATCAGCAAGACTTGCGTCGATTCCATGCAAGAAATGTGAAGAGTCGAGCATTCCAAGAAGGAGACTTGGTCCTCCGAGTGGATCAACAGAAACCACACAAACTCGCTCCTACTTGGGAAGGTCCCTTCATAGTCATCAGAGTCCTCCACAATGGAGCGTACCACCTTTATAATGTCGATCGCCAAATTGATGAGCCACGAGCATGGAATGCGGAGCTGCTCCGCCCCTTTTATACTTGAATTCTCACTCGGATGAGATGTAATAAGAAAAACTTCTGTAGTTTATTTATCAAAGACAAGAGCATTATAATTTTCCCAGTGATTGTTATTGTTTTTGTTTGTGTGAGAAATCCCCCAGTGGGTGGCTTAGCTGCGAATCCGTTTTGCCTAAGTTTGTAAAAATAATTTCCTACCGAGTGGTGAGCCAGCCTCCCACTCGGGGGCTTAGCTGCGAACCTGTTTCGCCTAAGTGTTTGAAAATCCTACCGAGTGGAGAGCCAGCCTCCCACTCGGGGGCTTAGCTGCAGTCCAGTACTCGCCTAAGTATTTGAAAATCCTACCAAGTGGAGAGCCAGCCTCCCACTCGGGGGCTTAGCTGCAGTCCAGTACTCGCCTAAGTATTTGAAAATCCTACCGAGTGGAGAGCCAGCCTCCCACTCGGGGGCTTAGCTGCAGTCCAGTACTCGCCTAAGTATTTGAAAATCCTACCGAGTGGTGAGCCAGCCTCCCACTCGGGGGCTTAGCTGCAGTCCAGTACTCGCCTAATATTTGAAAATCCTACCGAGTGGTGAGCCAGCCTCCCACTCGGGGGCTTAGCTGCAGTCCAGTACTCGCCTAAGTATTTGAAAATCCTACCGAGTGGTGAGCCAGCCTCCCACTCGGGGGCTTAGCTGCAGTCCAGTACTCGCCTAAGTATTTGAAAATCCTACCGAGTGGGGAGCCAGCCTCCCACTCGAGGGCTTAGCTGCAGTCCAGTAATCGCCTAAGTTTGAAAAATCCTACCGAGTGGAGAGCGACCCTCCCACTCGGGGGCTTAGCTGCAGTCCAGTACTCGCCTAAGTTTGAAAAATCCTACCGAGTGGGGAGCCCGCCTCCCACTCGGGGGCTTAGCTGCAGTCCAGTACTCACCTAAGTTTGAAAAATCCTACCGAGTGGAGAGCGACCCTCCCACTCGGGGGCTTAGCTGCAGTCCAGTACTCGCCTAAGTTTGAAAAATCGTACCGAGTGGAGAGCGACCCTCCCACTCGGGGGCTTAGCTGCAGTCCAGTACTCGCCTAAGTTTGAAAAATCCTACCGAGTGGAGAGCGGCCCTCCCACTCGGAGGCTTAGCTGCAGTCCAGTACTCGCCTAAGTACGAAACACATCCCAATCCGCAAGGACGACGAGGTGCAGGTCGACTGCCACCTTCTCCTTTGGAGCTTCGCCACAAATACAATGTGCGCTCCATCCCAATCCGCTAGGACGACGAGGTGCAGGTCGACTGCCACCTTCTCCTTGGGAGCTTCGCCACAAATACAATGTGCGCTCCATCCCAATCCGCAAGGACGACGAGGTGCAGGTCGACTGCCACCTTCTCCTTCGGAGCTTCGCCACAAACACAACATGCGCTCCATCCCGACCCGCAAGGACGACGAGGTGCAGGTTGACTGCTACCTTCTCCTTCGGAGCTGCGCCACAAATACAAAAGTTGTCTCGAGTGAAGAACGAGTTCCACTCGACGGAGAATTCATGAAGATATTCAATGATAAACCAAGTTCAGATAAATCCTAAAGGTTCCAGACCGTAGATCGAAGTGCTCGGGCATTCAGCCCAAAAGAGTTTAACGGTTACAAAAACGACTCGGCATTCCGAGGCAAATTTAAGGTGGGGCATAAAAGTTTGTTCACTCCGCAGGAGGAGGACTGGCAGGCTCGACGAACTCATCCAGGTTGACGCCGTCGGCGATCCGAGTGGCTGCAGCAATAAAAGTCTCCATAAAAGATCGGAAGTCATGCCTCTGGGTGTTGGCGACCTTGATTGCTGCCAGCTTATCTTGTCGCACCTCCTTGCAGTGGGCACGAACCAAAGACAGAGCCACATCAGCACCACACCGGGCAGAAGATTTCTTCCACTCCTGCACTCGACCAGGGATCTCGTTAAGTCGAGTCATCAGAGACTCGAGATCATTCTGGAGCGTGGCCCCTGGCCAAAGTGCCATGTCGATCCGTGACGTGGCGACCTTCAGTCGAGCCAAGTAGTCCACAACACCGTCGATGCGGGATTCTAGTCGGAGCAGATTCATGGCAGTTTCATCTTTCATGGGAGAGTTGATGGGGTCCAAACCTGGCTCAATCCGCCCAGTCTCCTCCTCGAAGTTCTGGCAAAACTCTACATTCACGATCCAAGGATAAGTCAATTTTCGTATGCTGAGTCGACAAAAAAAAACATCAGTCGGAACAAAATGTATACCTTCAAGCTTGATGAACAACTTCTTGGCAAGGCTCCTCAGATAACTCTCCAGATCGTCCCTCCTGCAAGCGATGCCTTCCATCTTCTCGTACAGGTTGACATTGTTTTTCTTCAAGCACGTGCACTCCTTGTTGGCTTCATTCAGGGCAGATTTCATCTTGGCGTTCTCCTCTTCCAATTGGCCGACTGAAGCCAGTTTCTGTTCAGCCAGAGCGGTTCTGTCGTCAGCTTTCTTTTGAGTAGCAGCCAAATCCTGATCCTTCTTCGCCAGAGCTTCGTTCAGTTTTTCTGCAAAGAAATGGTGCTTGATTCAGAAAGAGCAGAAGGGTACTCAAGCCTAAGACAAACCAGTCGACAAGCTCGTCTTACCATTGGCGTCGTCCTTGGCGTTTTGCAGCTCTGTCTTGGCCAATTCCAAGTCAAGGTTTAGCTGGATCTGCTGTTTCTCCAAGTCAGCAAAGCGAGCTCCAAGATCGCAAGATTTCTGCAAACAGGGAGGGGAAGTTATTTTACAGCGAAAAACGACAAAGACAATCAATACTAAGACTACGGTCGACTGCCCACAGTCCACCATAGTCTCGGGGACTACACCCAGTGGGTGCACTTTGCGTGCCCCGACCGGTTCGGTTTACACTCGACACGGCCAGACCAGATCGAGCGAAAGAATCAAAATACAAAGACTACAATTGACTGCCAGCAGTCCACCGTAGTCTCAGGGACTACACCCAGTGGGTGCACTCAGCATGCCCCCACTAGTCCAAAAATTCAATCGACGCACCCAGTGGGTGTACAGATGCAAAGATTTTTGGAAAGAGAGTCTCCAGATAGCATATCCTAACAGAACAAGCGGTGACCAGCTAACCTGAACATTGCTTTGGAGAGCCGAGCTGGCGTCATAGGCGGCCTGACTGGCGTCCCGCACCATCTTCACCTTCTCCATCATAATGCCCGCCTGGCGTATGTCTTCCTTGGCAGCATTCACTTTGTCCTCTGGGACATGATGGATCGCAAAAACTGAAGGTGGGTCGGCAGGAGCTTGAGCAGTCGACGAAGAAGGCAGGGCACTCGACAATGGTACGGCGAAGGTAACAGAACCCCGATTGGCATCACCAGCGTCCTGAACGACTGGTTCAACCATTGGCGTCGACTGTGGCACCTTGCTTGCAGGAGCTTTCCTATTTTTCCTCGTCAAAGGCCTCTTAGGCTCTTCATCATCATCATCGGGGAGGTCAATAATGTTAGGAGCTGTTCAAAGATCAATCGCCAAAATCACATCACCCATGGTACACATTTCAGTTGAGTCGACCAAATAAAGACAGAATGACAGAAATCATACCCAGATTGGAAGTGACTGCATCCTCCATTACCTCATCCTCATCTCTGTAAGCTGAGGTCCCGGAAGTAGCAGCACTGCCAGTTCCAAAGTTCGTCTGGTTAAATCAAGAAAAAATAAACAGCACGGAGCGTCGAGTGAATACAAAGGGAGACACTCACGCAGAAGCGACGGGGATGTCAATCTTAATCTTTGCCAACGCCTTCCGAGGCTTCTGGTCTGCAACTTTGAGATGCTTTGACACTTTTTTAGTTGGGGTTGGTGAAGATGTCCGAGGACGCTTTGAAGACTGACCAGCCTGAGCAATCGCCTTTTCACGGGCGCTCGGTCATTCTTGGTCAAGCTTGGATCGCCTCTCCCTGCGACAAGGCGACTCGACTTCTTCTTCGTCACTTGAGTCGTCGCTTTCTTCGTCCTCTTCTCCGTCAGAATGCCATTCACCACTGTCGCCGCCGCTCGCCTCTCCTTCCAGATCTTGCTCTTGCTCTCTGTTGGGCACTGAGTACATTCCGATAAGGGCCTGAAAGAAAGCAGGAAGAATAAAGTCAGGCGACGCAGTATAGACAGCTGTGCAAGTGAATTCAGATTATAATCAAAAGCTCAGAATTGGACCTTTTCTGGTTCGTGGGACTGGTTGAATGGAGGAACTCTCCTGGCTCCCCTGGGGTTGTCCTTGTTTCTGGTGATGCCCGACAGCCACCCCTCCAGTGTGTCGTCATCGACCTCCTCCGGGTGAATCCGAGTGGTGTCGTCAAGACCCGAATACATCCACATCGGATGGTCTCAAGCTTGAAGAGGCTGGATGCGCCGCCGAAGGAAAACCTCCAAGAGATCCATACCAGTGACCCCGTCACGGATAAGCTGGACCACTCGTTCGACGAGCACCCTAACTTGCGCCTTCCCCTCCGGGAGCACCTTCAAAGAGGAGGGTTTCCTCACTCTGTCCATGGTAAAAGGAAGGAGGCCAGTCGACTGCCCTGGCGTCGGCTGGTCTTTGCAGTAAAACCAGGTCGACTGCCATCTGCGGACCGAGTCGGGAAGAATCATGGCTGGAAAGGAACTTTTCCCTCTCATCTGAACACCAAGACCCCCACACATCTGAATCACTTGTGTTCTCTCATCACTTGGATTGGCCTTTTTCACCGTCTGAGAACGACAGGTGAAAATGTGCTTGAAAAGACCCCAGTGAGGCCGACAACCCAAGAAATTCTCGCACAAAGACACGAAAGCAGCGAGATACACGATTGTGTTGGGAGTGAAGTGGTGGAGTTGTGCCCCAAAGGAATTCAGAAATCCCCGAAAGAAAGGGTGAGGAGGCAAGGAAAATCCATGGTCGACGTGGGTGGCATGGAGAACGCGCTCACCCTCCCGAGGTTGCGGCTCGGATTCCTTCCCCGGAAGCCGCGCCGATCCATGGGGGATCAGTCCTCCGTCGGCTAGGTCGTTGAGGTCTTCTTGGTGGATCGCCGAGCGGATCCAGTCGCCCTGGATCCAGCCCTTCGGCAGGCCGGCTCGTGAGGAAGATCCACCCCGACTGGTCGCCTTCCCCTTTGCCATCGCCTTCTTCGCCCGCTCCAGAGCTGCCGTCTTCTCCTTCCCCATCGTCGCTGGCGAGACGCGTACAGAGCGGCGGCGATGGGGCGAGAGCGAGCGCGACGAAGAAGCCTGAAGAGGAGAAGAGGAAATGAGAACACACTGTTCAAGAAACCCCGGTCTGACGCCTTATATGAGGTCGCTTCCGAGTGGCTGACTGGTAGGCCCGGACGATCCTGTCAAATCCCGTAACAATCGCGCGCGCGATACGTGGCAAAAAAGGTGGTGCAGAGATCGAGGCAGATCCTCCCTATCCCATCCGATTACTGCGCCCTCCCCTGTCCCGCGCGCTTCCCAAAATTCGAATCCCGCGAAATCTGCGGGCAGCAGAACAACTTGTCAGACGGAAGATCTCCTCCACACCGTCACTCGGAGCTTTTCAAGTAAAGAAACTCACTCGACAAAAAACTAAGAATGGATCAAGGCGACTGAAAAGGAAGTTGCTGTCATCACTCAGGTTCATTTATCCGAAACAAGATATGCTCATGGCATGAAAAATGAGTCGGAGAAGTTCTCAACTCCTTCCCCACTCAAACCTCGATCCATTCAGGGGCTAATGATGAAGCTATGTACCTAGGGTAGGGTCATGGACCTGTCCTAACTGCCCTACCCAAGGACATGTCTAGAAGAAATCACCTTTCAATCGACTTGGAGGTGTTCCACTCGACAGACTCGAAGACACTCGACCAAGAAGCAATCACTCGACCAAGATCCAACCACTCGACGGCCAGGAGGCCTAAAGTCACTCCGCATGCTAACGGTCGGTCATTAAGTAGCTTTTATGGTCATCATAGCACTTTATTAGGGGCATTACCAGTAACGCCCGACCTTAATGTATTTGAAACCCTACATAACTGAGGGCCGGAGGGGTCTGGCGAACTCTATATAAGCCACCCCCCTCCTCAGTGTAAAGGGTTCACACCCCTGTAATTCATACACACATAATCCAGTCGACCGCCTCCGGGCTCCGAGACGTAGGGCTATTACTTCCTCCGAGAAGGGCCTGAACTCGTGAACCTCGTGTGCTTACAACTACTCCATAGCTAAGATCTTGCCTCTCCATACCTACCCCCTACATTACTGTGAGACTTAGAACCACGACAGCCTCCCCCCTTGCTCCTTTATATACGGGGGCAGGGGGCACCCTAGGACACACAAGTTGATTGTTTCAAGCCGTGTGCGGTGCCCCTCCACCATAATCCACCTCGGTCATATCGTAGCGGTGCTTAGGCGAAGCCCTGTTCTAGTAGCAACATCATCACCGTCATGATGTCGTCGTGCTAATGAAGCTCTCCCTCAAAGCTCTACTAGATCGTGAGTTCGCGGGACGTCACTGAGCCGAACGTGTGCAGATCGCGGTGGTTCCGTACCTTCGGTGCTGGGATCGGTCGATCGTGAAGACGTACGACTACATCAACCGCGTTGTCATAACGCTTCCGCTTACAGTCTACGAGGGTACATAGATGATAATCTCCCCTCTCGTTGCTATGCATCACCATGATCTTGGGTGTGCGTAGGAAAATTTTGAAATTACTATGTTCCCCAACAGGTTTACCTAGACCGTGCTGCTATGGATCACGACCATTTTACTGATATCAAATCTCCTAACATCCCTGTTCCACATAACCTAGTTTTTAGTGTGAAAACTCATGATATTATTCCATTTCCTGCTCCTACTTTGTTTGATCCTATTGCCAGGGGCGGATATAGGATTATGCCTGCGGACATCATCGCCTACCGGAACGATCAAGCAGCAGAGGAGGAGGAAGAGCCTCATCAGTGGGATCAGTGGATGCCTACTCCTTAGTACCCCAACTACTATCCAGATTACTGACTGTTTACCAAGTTAGGCCAAAAGCCTAAGCTTGGGGGAGTACGTGTTTCTCACCGACATTACATTCATGTTCAATTATTTCATTTGTCAGTGTTCACACTTTTTCATTGTATCATCCATGCTTAATTTTATTTTCTCGCTTTCTTCTTGTGAGTTTGAAAAACCTTAGAAAGAACAAAAAATAGTTGTAGTTAGTTTAGTTTCTATGCATACTTAGCTATAGAATTAAAAAGAAAGCCCAAAAAGATTTCCTTGTTCTTCTTTTGCTTGTTGGGAGCTTTCCCGTGTAAATAGTTTCTCTCGTTTTTGCTTTTACCTTTTATTTGCTTGTTCAAGAAAACCAAAAACTCCAAAAATATTTTAGTGTGTGTCGTGGTTTTGTCATGCCAGATGTCCTCGTGAAAGGACTTAGTCGTGGAGCCATCGCTACGGGTTAGCTTAAAGGGGTTAGACTGGACAAGGGACACAAGGGTTTTTATACTAGTTCGGCCCCTTCGATGAAGGTAAAAGCCTACATCTAGTTGAGTTGGTATTGCTATGGTTTCGATGACCAGGGAGCGAATCCGCTTTGCCTGGCTCTCGAGTTGTTGTCTGTTGTCCCTAAACCGCTGCCGGGTCGTCCCTTTATATACATAGGTTGACGCCCGCCGGTTTACAGAGTCCTGAGGCCGGATCATAAACGTGTCTAGCTCGGTCTCTATCCTTCCTATCTTACAATGCAAGTTACATAATAAGGTCGGTTTACATCTATAGGCCTTAACTCGCCTTTGGGCCTTGGGCCTTCATAAAGCGCCATCATTCTTAGGTCCTCATGGGATTCTAATCTTCATAAAGTTAATCCGGCTACTCCTGGCCGGTTTATGTCCAGTAGTAATATCCCCAACATTAGGCCCCAGATTGGTTTGAACTTGTTCATGTCAATCTTAAACACTTAGAAAAATTCCTCCTTTGCATCTTCACGTTGATCTTGTAAACCGCCGTGATGTCATACTCCAGGATCATGATAAACCGTCATGACGTCACTTTGTTACTTAAAAAATGATATATCTCACCTTCAGTTAATGAGCCTCTACAATCGAGGCGACTGCTCCTGTTAGGTATCCAATACTCCGGCTCCTCGATTCTCGCGCCTGTCACCTCCCCCTTTTACCTTATAAATAGGGCCAAGGGTCATTTCCTTTTCTCCCCTCCGTCCCTTCGCTTATTCTTCCTCCTCGCGATGCCTCTGCACCCGAGCGCTGCCGCCGTCGCCGAGCTTCGCTTCCGCCTCTCCGTTGGCCGCTGCATCAACCTGGTTGCACCAGAGAGCCGCGGCGTACCTCCGCTGCTTCAACAGGCACTGTAAGTCCTTCCCTTTCCTCCTTTGTAGATCTTCCTAGGGTTTCATTGTTCATCGCAGGTCATCGAAGCTCCGGCACTGTTCTTCCCTGTTCCTCCTTAGTCCATGGATAAAAACCTCAAGCTTGATATATTCCGTGTAATAGCTATAGCATTCCTTATCACAACAAACCCTTATGCGCATAAAAACTGATCTGGACCTTTGTGAACCGCTTCGGGGCCAACCTTTTTAGGTCTAAATCTTTTTGCTTTTCCTGTCTTCGGTAGATCCAAAATTTCCATGCAATCTTGTGAAACATGTTTTACCTTATTTAGTCGTTCTTGCCTTAGATCTGTATCTTCTTTATCACATAGGCGGTTTATCTTCGTAGAAAGAAATCTATCACATACCATTAGTCCCCTTGTAAATCGGCAATCCCTTTATCTCTGTTGTCATACTCCGGTTTAATAGTATGCATATACCTTTGTTCCGTTTATCGCTTTGTCATTCATCATTGTATCAGCCTCCGGTTTACGAAATTTACATACTTGGATTTCTTTACCTTGTTGCACCTTATTCACCACCATGAATAAATTGTAAAGCGGTATTTCTCTTCAGCTTTTCACTTGCAATGGCCAAGCAGTTTTATTCCTGCAACTGGGCTCCCTCACGGGTTACCGAGGAGCAACTTAATGGAATGGTCAAAATTGGTACTTTACCAAAAAATAATGAGATCCGGTGGCGAGTTCCTGGACCGGAGAACCCTCCTACTCACAAGCAAGGTGAAGCAGTGGTGTTTGTCGACCACATAGGTCGTGGCTTCAAACCGCCCGGATCGAAGTTTTTCTGAGATGTGCTTGCCAGTTTTCAGCTCCACCCTCAAGATATTGGACCCAACTCGTTATCCAATATATGAAACTTCCAAGTCTTCTGTGAAGTGTACTTACAAGAAGAACCAACAATTGAGCTGTTCCGGGATTTCTTCCATCTGAATCGGCGCACTGAATTTGTAGACAGACCCAACACTGAACTTGGTGGCGTCTCCATTCAAAAAAGAAAAGAGGTTGAATTTCCTCATGCCAAGCTGCACAGTCACCCCCAAAGAGTGGAATCAAACTTGGTTCTACTGTAAATACACCTCCCCTATGGATGAGAACCCTCTACCGGGTTACCGTGCCCACCGGCTTGCCAACACTCATCCACTTCCATAGTAGCTAAGTGCTCAGGAACGGGCCCCATATGCACCTCAACTCGCCAAGCTAAGAGCCTTCTTGGCCAACGGTTTAACAGGTGTAGACTTTGTCCGTTGCTGGATATCCTGGAGTATCTTGCCACTAAGTCGTCGCTCCCGCTTAATGTGTGAGTATACTGGTGAATTAGAAGACTCCCAACGTCATATCAATATTCAGCTAACAGATGAAGAGGTCACTGTGGCCGTCAAGAAGATTTTGAACGAATCGGAAGTTGTCTGTCGCCAAACCAAACTAGCCCCTTTTTATACGCAAAACAAACCGCCTGCTATGAGTATTGTTCCTTCGCTTTACACTTAATATCCTTACACAGTACAATCCTTGAATATCCTTCTTTTTACCTTTAAATAGGGTCATGATCCGTTTTGGAAGAAGAAACCTCAAGAGAAAGCAGCAAAACCTTCTCGCCCTAAAACCAAAGCCGTCAAGAAAACCACAAAGCGGAAGGCATCTGAACGCATCAATATGGAATTGGACGACGACCCGGATGAACCGGAAGTTGAGGTAGAACTTGATTCACTTGGTTCCCTTTTCATGCATCTCATTGACAATGATACTTATCAGGAGGACGTGGAGGGCAGCCAAGCTGACGATGTAGAGGTAATTATCCTTTCCTCCGGTTCAGCCTCTATGCCAACACAAAAAATCCATCAAGCGGTCCGGAAAGTAAGCCTTTCTCATCCTCTTGCTCACTTGGATCCAACATTTATTTTGAAGACGCAGCAGCACGAGGCTCGCCGCACCACCCGGCACAGCGGCCAAAAGGTCACTTCGGCCGGCTTACCTGACACCCCAGTTCGAAAGCGCCGATCTGAGGTCTCACCCACTTCTGACAATTCTTATCCCAAGGCAGGTTATTTCCGACAACCTCTTAATCCGTCCGATTTGAATTATTAGGTGACACCTCCCTCATCCTCTGGCGAGTCAACAGCGACCCAACTTCCTCCTCTCAAAACTGTAGCTAGGTAAGTACTTCAACCCCTTCTTTCGATGTTTCCATACTTTATATACTATGATTAACTTTCGCATCTTTTTCTATTGTAGAGCCAAAGCCAGACCCAGCAAAAAGGCTCGGGTGAACAATCCGCCCGAAGACTAGGTGGTTCTTGAACCGGAGCAAACGGTTGAACCGGAACAAACGGTTGAGCCAGAGGGTCCAAATCCTGAAGCTGCTTTTGATGAACGACCCCCTCAAGACCACAATATTGATGAACAAACATAAGTTGACACTGATGTGCCTGATGATGAACCGGCAGATCCAATCCGGGCTGATGATAGGTCTTCTAGTCTGGTGAGAGCTACTGACACTCCATCAACTCCAAAAAATGCTGCTAGAGACCAAGAAGGTGAGGTTATCATTACTAGTATTGGTCACACCTCTCCTGGACATCATGTAATCTTGGCCAAACATAGTGCCAAGGAAGAGTGTGCTGCCATGGAAAAAGGCAAATGGAGCACCGACTTGTCAAGCTACGCCCATCTCAGCGCTCAAGAACTCCACTCCAGTTTTCTAAACCGTCTGCACTCAAACCGTGATTATGAAGCCGGTTTGGTGAACCCGATGAAAGAGCGCTATGAGGTATTTTCATCACTTCCCTTTCTTGAATCCAAAGTACAAGCATCAACCCAAGTAGCCCCCAAGGGCCGGTTTATGATGTCAATCATAAACCGGGACTGTATAATACCTTAACTCTTGCAAACTTGTCCTCCATATACCAACTGATCTTTTGAAGTAAATCAGACGTGATCATTGTACTCCTGTAGTTTTCGCCTATGTAGTCCCCAAGGGCCAGTTTATCTTTCCAAGGTGAACCGGGTCTTTAATCCGTGCATCCATTTGAACAGATGTACATTAGCCCCCAAGTGTCAAGGATAATGCTTGCATTGTACTCGAGACTCGCAAATAAAAGTTTGATGATAGAACAAATAGGCATTAGCCCCCAAGTACAAAGTGCATAACTTGTTATACGCTTGGTACTTCAAAAATGCACATCTCATTGTTGATATATCTTGCTTTTGCAGGCCGAGTTGAGTAAAAGGGATGCTCAAACCGCTGACCTTCAGGAGAACGTCAAATCTCAGCAAGGAGAGGCTTCCAAGGCCAAGGAGGAGTTGAAAAATGCCTTAGCAGCCATGGAAAGGCTGAAAGAGACCTTTAACAAAGAGCGTGTAGACTGGGAGACAGAAAAGGCCGGTTTAACAAAGAAGGCCGAGGAGGCAGAGGCAGCCCTGAAGCCGGTGGTTGAAGAACTGACCGGCTTAAAGCGGCAGATTAATGCCATGACTTATGCTGTGTTTGGTAAGTACTCTCTCATGAAGTTTATGTAATTCGTAATATCTTCAATGACTGGTTCACCCGCATTACTCATCTAGGCTCCGACATGCAGATGAAACTTAAAGCGGCCTACACTTTGATAGAACAGCTGTTTTCTAGATCCCAGCGAGCCATTTGCACTGAAGCTTATAACAAGCCCCCGCCATCGCTGATAAAAGAGACTATCGAAAAGCTGGCCATGCTGCCTGCCCGGATCGACGAACTGAAGAAATCAGTCGCAAGGTCAGGTGCACTAACCGCACTAATCCGGGCCAAGGCGTGGATTCTGGATCTTGAACCGGCAGATATCATCAAAGGATACCCTGGTGTGAAAGAAGACGGTTCAGACTTCAATAATGACGATCTCCGAACGCTGACAAAGGAGATGCGGCCTATAGCAAGAAAACTGGCGGAGGACATAGATCTGTCACATTTTCAACCGGTTTACGATGCTAAAGGGAAAAGGCAGCCCACACTGATTCATAATGTAGAAGAGCTTGTTCCGCTAATCCGTAAGCATACTTACGCTCCTGATATTGACCCTTCCAACCTTATTCATGAAGAAGCTGTTTTTCAAGCTTTAACTGGAATCGACTGGTCAACGCCTGATTTCCAGTGACTAGGGAGGGATGAAGAGAATACGCCCACTCAAGATGACCCTCAATCGTCAAGCCGTCCAGATGAGGAATCGTAAACCGGTGGCCAGTTTACCGGTTGCAGTCTTCCGTTCTTGAAAACAATTATTCAATTTGGGCTGTTTAAAGCACCTTGTAATAGGATAGCGTGAACACCTTTATCTGCCATGCCATCGAGCATGTTTTGTGGTGCTTGTTACTTAAAACTTGCCATGCCTTTGGGAGTTATGATATGCATAGTCCATTATGGCTTTTGTTCCTGCATATAAAAACTTGAAAATGTCCTAGTGGTTTACCACTGGACGGGTCATGATGCCCAAAAAATATATACATAACTTTGGATGGATAACCAAGATTTGTATTAACTAGATATAAAATAAATGATACATGTGATATATCTTCGTTGGCTGACCAATTGTTGGTATAATAGGAGTGAAAATACCCATATGTAGGGTCGATGACTCCTTTCCCTCTTGTCGGTTCATGTAAGACCACACCGGTTTGTTCGTATAATGCTGGTGACCTGTAGCCAAAACCAGACCGGAGCAATTTACTGCCGGTTTAGAACTGATCATGTACTGACAACTGAGCGTTGAAAGCCATGTCGGGTTGTAATAAACACCGGTTTATCAGAAATATTCATAAATCCCTTATCAAAAGATATTTAAAAACAGCAAATCAAAAAGAAATATACAAGGCTTTTCATGGGCTGCCAGACCCTAAATCGAGGCTTTTCATGGGCTGCCAGGCTGTTGAGTTAAACCATTTTGCAAAGCCTTTTAAGATGGACCTCAATCTTTAACCATTCACCGTTTTAACTTTGACAAGTTCAGGGTCCATGAGATTGACTTGTCAAACGTTCGATGGGTCATACCAGGTTTACCTGGACGGAGTGGCTTACTTAAAGAGGCAGGATAACCCGGGGTTTTAGGTGAATACACCTAGCTTCCAAGCCTGGCTTGATAGCCTATTACAAGGGTGCAAGCTCGTTGTTCTTTGAGAAGCACGGAGCCCCCAGGTAATATTTGAGTTGTGCTCAGTGGTTACCTATGTTTGAGTTGTGCTTGATGCAACAGACTCTCTTTGGTTCCACATAATTTCCTTTTGGCTTTAAGCCTATCAAGAGGTGCAGCTATGGTGTGAAGACAACCAAGCACCCTCGTGATATCCCTTTTTGGTTTTAAACCGATCAAGAGGTGTAGCTATGGTTTGAATACGACCAAGCCCCCTAGTGACTTTCTTTATATCTGTGTGGCCGTATGGGCCGGGTTAATAAAACTCCGCTTTGTCAGTAGAAACCCCTGTGAAACCACACATGACGTAAAGAAAGAACAGAGACCCCGCTTTAGCCGAAGCTCTGGTTTATTATATAATATATATACATTGTCATAAGTATGTACATAAGAAGAGCCTGTGGCTTAAGTATAGTAAGGCCGAAGAAGGGCTATATTCCACGGTTGCTTTGTCTCCTCCTCCGATTTACGCGAGTCTTTGTGTTCTCGAACATCGATAAGGTAGCATGACCCATTGTGTAGGTTTTTGCTGACCACAAAAGGTCCTTCCCAAGGTGGGGATAACTTGTGCATATCAGTTTGATCCTGGATGAGCCGGAGTACCAGATCACCCTCTTGAAAAGTTCTGGTTTTAACCCGGCAGCTGTGATAACGTTGGAGATCTTGTTGATAAATCGCCGAATGTGCCGTTGCGAGATCACGCTCCTCATCTAACAGGTCTAGTGAGTCCTGACGTGCCTTCTCATTGTCAGCTTCAACATAAGCTGCCACATGGGGCGAGTCATGACGGATGTCACTAGGAATAACTGCCTCTGCTCCATAAACCATGAAGAAAGGTGTATAACCCGTCCATCTGTTTGGTGTGGTGTTTATACTCCATAACACAGACGATAAGTCCTCCACCCAACAACCCGGTGTCTGCTTTAAAGGAACCATAAGCCGGGGTTTGATACCTCTCAAAATTTCTTGATTTGCCCTCTCAGCTTGACCATTAGACTGGGGGTGAGCCACTGACGCTATATCAAGCCGGATGTGCTCACGTTGACAATCTCACCCTTTGACAGATTAGTACCATTATCAGCTATAATACTGTGTGGAAAACCAAACCGGAATATCACTTTTTTGATGAACTGAACCATCGTGGCTGCATCACACTTACTCACTGGCTCTGCTTCTACCCACTTGGTAAACTTGTCAACTGCCACTAACAGGTGGGTCTTTTTGTCCTTGGATCTCTTAAAGGGTCCAACCATATCGAGCCCCCAAGTTGCAAACGGACAAGTAATTGGAATCATTCTCAACACCTGAGCCGGAACATGAGCACGGCATGCAAATTTCTGACAACCGTCACACCTTTTGACTAAATCCTCAGCATGAGCATGAGCCGTCAACCAATAGAAGCCGTGATGAAAAGCCTTAGCCACCAAGGATTTTGCACCGGCGTGGTGACCACAATCTCCTTCATGGATTTCTCGCAAAATCTCACAACCCTCTTGAGGAGACACACAACGCTGAGTTGCTCATGTGACGCTGTAACGATGAAACTCCCCATTGATTATGGTCATTGACTTGGAACGCCAGATTATCTGCCGGGCCAAGGTTTCGTCCTCCGGTAACTCGCCCCGGTTCATGTAAGCCAAGTACGGGACTGTCCAATCCGGTATAACATGCAAAGCTGCCACCAATTGGGCCTCCGGGTCAGGAATAGCCAACTCCTCCTCTGTGGGTATCTTGACCGACGGATTATGCAGTTGAAAGTGCAACTATCCCTGGGTGGTTTTGGTAATTCCTAACAACATATAGCTCATTGAGCTAACATTATTCCAAGATTAATATTTCAGGAAAAGCTCAATGAATGGCATGGCATGGATGAGGAAAGTGGATCCCTCAAAATTCTAAGGACAAAAAGTTTGGCTCAAGCTTCAAAATCAAGACTCTACATTTTATATTTTAGTGATCCAAGATCACATTGAGTCTATAGGAAAAGCCAATACTATCAAGGAGGGATGAGGTGTTGCTTAATGGCTTTCTTGCTCAAAGTGCTTAGTGATATGCTCCGAAACCCTCAACTACCTTCCCACATTCACATACGACCTATATCAAAAGTCAAACTCGGCCCCACCGATTCTATCTATCCGGCGCCACCGAGTTTCAAATGTCATAGCCACTGCCACAAACCGTAGGCAAATCGGTTTCACCAATAGGGATCTCGGTCTCACCGAGATGGGATTGTAACGTTTCGGTCTTACCGAGATGAGCGATCGGTCCCACCGAGATTGCAATGTAAACTCTCTGTTTCCCTTTTGTAACATTTCGGTCTCACCGAGATGAGCGAATCGGTCCCACCGAGTCTACCTGACCAACTCTCTGGTTAGCTTATTACCAAAATCGGTCCCACCGAGTTTGTGTAATCGGTCACACCGAGATTACGTTATGCCCTAACCCTAACCATATCGGTCCTACCGAGTTGCATCTCAGTCCCACCGAAAATCCTAATGGTCACTAGGTTTGCTGAATCGGTCCGACCGAGTTTAACCATTCGGTCCCACCGAGTTTGGTAAATTGTGTGTAACGGTTAGATTCTGTGTGGAGGCTATATATACCCCTCCACCCACTCTTCATTCGTGGAGAGAGCCATCAGAACATACCTACACTTCCAATACACATTTTCTGAGAGAGAACCACCTACACTTGTGTTGAGGTCAAGATATTCCATTCCAACCATATGAATCTTGATCTCTAGCCTTCCCCAAGTTGCTTTCCACTCAAATCTTATTTCCACCAAATCCAAATCATGTGAGAGAGAGTTGAGTGTTGGGGAGACTATCATTTGAAGCACAAGAGCAAGGAGTTCATCATCAACACACCATTTGTTACTTCTTGGAGAGTGGTGTCTCCTAGATTGGCTAGGTGTCACTTGGGAGGCTCCGACAAGATTGTGGAGTTGAACCAAGGAGTTTGTAAGGGCAAGGAGATCGCCTACTTCGTGAAGATCTACCGCTAGTGAGGCAAGTCCTTCGTGGGCGACGGCCGTGATGGAATAGACAAGGTTGCTTCTTCGTGGACCCTTCGTGGGTGGAGCCCTCCGTGGACTCGCGCAACCGTTACCCTCCGTGGGTTGAAGTCTCCATCAACATGGATGTACGATAGCACCACCTATCGGAACCACGACAAAAACATCCGTGTCTCCAATTGCGTTTGAATCCTCCAAACCCTTCCCTTTACATTCTTGCAAGTTGCATGCTTTACTTTCCGCTGCTCATATACTCTTTTGCATGCTTGCTTGAATTGTGTAAAGATTGCTTGACTTGTGCTAAGATAGCTAAAATCTGCCAAGAACTAAAATTGGGAAAACGCTAGATTTTTATTTGGTCAAGTAGTCTAATCAACCCCCCCCTCTAGACATACTTTCGATCCTACAAGTGGCATCAAAGCTTTGTTCTCCATTTGCCTTGATTTCCATAGCTTTTGGTGGTCATAGCCTTGGTTTCACAACCTAGGAGAGTATGGCGTCTAGCGAGGGAAATTATCACCATAGAGGTCCTTACTTCGATGGTACTAATTTTGCTAGTTGGAAGCATAAGATGAAAATGCATATTCTTGGACATAACCCCGCCGTTTGGGCTATTGTGTGTGTTGGCTTGCAAGGTGAATTCTTTGATGGGAAAGAACCGAATCTTGAAGCTATCGCGGATGAGTTGAAGATGCTACAATACAATGCTCAAGCTTGTGATATCCTCTTCAATGGACTGTGCCCCGAAGAATTCAACAAAATCAGCCGTCTTGAGAATGCAAAGGAAATTTGGGATACTTTGATTGATATGCACGAAGGTACCAACCCGTCAAGGAATCCAAGTTGGATGTGCTTCAAAGTCAACTTGACAAGTTCAAAATGAAGGATGGTGAAGCTGTCGCTGAAATGTACTCTAGGCTTGCTCTTATCACAAATGAGATTGCCGGATTAGGGAGTGAAGAGATGACCGATAGATTCATCATCAAGAAGATCCTAAGAGCATTGGATGGAAAATATGATACCGTGTGCACATTGATCCAAATGATGCCAAATTACAAAGATCTCAAGCCAACGGAAGTCATCGAAAGAATTGTTGCTCATGAGATGTCACTCCAGGATAAAGAGGAACTTCACAACAAATCAAGTGGTACTTACAAAGCCTCATGTAAAGCCCCCACATCATCGAGTGAGAAACAAACCTTCAATGAAGAATTGAGCTTAATGGTCAAGAACTTCAACAAGTTCTACAAGAGTAGGAGCAAAGATAGAAGCTCCAAGTCAAGGTCCTACAATGACAAAAGATCTTCTAGTCGGGAGCGAAACTGCTACAATTGTGGAAGGCCCGGACACTATTCCAATGAGTGTACGGCCCCCTACAAGAGAAGAGAAGATTCTCCCAACAGAAGAAGTAGAAGAGAAGAATCACCATCTAGAGAAAGAAGGACTAGAGATGATCATTATGAACGAAGACCCTCACGGAGAAGCAAGGATTCGGAAAGAAAGGACAAGTCATGAAGGAGCTAGACAAAACGAAGACATCAAGCTCATGTTGGTGAATGGGTATCCGGCTCCGACTCCAACAACCACTCCGAGAGAAGCTATCACTCCGACTCCGAATATACTCAAGATGAAGGTGTTGCCGATCTAGCACTTGTGACAACCAACTCCTACGACATATTTGACTCACCAAATGAAGTAGTTGGAACATGCTTCATGGCTAAAGGCCAAAAGGGATCACACCCCGAGTATGTTGATTTCAATAGTGATGAAGATGACTTGTTAGGTGATGATGATTTACTTGTTGACAACTCTAGTGATGAATACTATGATGAAACGTCAATTAATCATGCTAATCAAGATAAAACGAATGACAATGATAAGGAGAAGATTGAGTCTCTAACTAAAGAACTAAACACTCTTAAGTTAGCTCATGAAACTATCTTAGGAGATCATCGATAACTTTTAAGGACTCATGAGAAATTGCACTTTGAAAAGCTCAACCTTGAGCAAGAGCATGAGTTCTTGAAAGCAATCAATGATGATCTTCGCAAGAAAATTTCTTCTTACATTGCCAAGCGTTTACTCTTATCCACTTACATGCCTCAAGTCAAGTCTAGTAACAAGAACAAGAAAGATTCTTCCTCTAGTAGTAACAATAATCATGCTAAATCCAATATTGTTGCTTCTAGTAGTTCTCTTGATTCCAGTAATGATTCTCTTAGCCAAGTTACACTTGAGCAAGAAAATATCTTATTGAAGGGAATTATAGAGAAAGGTGTTTACAAGAGCCTTGCCGGAAGTAAGCAATTCGAGGAAATTGTATGCAAGCAAGGAAGGCACCGGAAGAATCAAGGTGTTGGTTTTGAACGAAAGTTCAATGCCAATGGAGTTGAGTGGGAAGAAGATCAATACCCCAAGACGAAGTTTGTTCCTCAACAAGAGAAGTATGATCCTACTTCTCTCAAAGGGACACAAGCTCAAGATGATCTTCCACCACAAGACCACAAGCAAAAAGGCAAGGACAAGCTTCAAGAGGAAATTGATGCATTTGAAGAAGCTCCTAAGGCCTTGGTCAAGTGGGTTCCCAAGACTACTTCAAGTTCCACTTCATCAAGTACAACTACAACACCGAGGATTCCCATCAAGATGGTGTGGATCCCGAAGAACAAGAACTAGAGAGTTCTTGAGGGTGACTCCGCCAACATACTTCACTCTTATCATTTTGGCAAGAACAAGTGCAATCAACTTCCACATCTTGCACTAGTTCAAGGAGTCACAAACCCTCTTGTTGTTAAGACAAGGGACAAGGTAATCTAAAGCTTTCATAGACATCATCTTGTGTGTGCATCACTCTATGTCTATGGATATCCTTGTTTGTTCCTTGTGGGACTAACCCGTGTAGGTATTGAAAGTGCAACTCACTCCAAAGGATAGCTCCGAATGATCTACATCAACTTAGAGCATCCACATCTTCAACACCTACATGAAGTCATCATTGACAAAACCCAAGGTTAGTTCATCCCTCTTAGGGGGGATCTCACATCTAGGGGGAGATTTACTCTAAGAATTGAGCTAAAGCAACTCTAATGGTGTGAACACAACAACGCTTTATGTAAAAGTGGTAACCCCACTTGTGCTTAAACGATGAGTATGACCTATGATCAAATGTTCTCATTTGACTCCTAAGTCAATATACTCATATATAGATGACCTAGTCATCGCCAATTGTTTGATAGATGCTAGAATTGGTTGTGCATGCTTTGCCACATATTTCAATTGCCATTTTATTGTGTGAGCATGTTGATTGGATATTTTACTCATTCGAGGACATCCACTTGTTGTTTTGATTGATTGGTTTTCTTTTCTGTTGCCAAGTGGATGGACAAGAATGCCTAAGGACCCTCTCTAGCTATCTATGATTTTCTCGTATCAAACTCTATTCATGTTGCATCACAAAATTTGATCAAGTCAGATTCGAACCACTCTGTGTGAGGAGCACTCCGAGTCCCCGATTCGTCATAGACTTAAACTTCCAAAACTTCTTTGTGCATTTCGGTCTGACCGATTCATCCATTTCGGTCATACCGAGATCACAAAGTCAATCTAGGTTTTCAATCTTGGTGCAACCGATTTGACCTTTTCGGTCACACCGAGTTGCTGTAACTGTCAACAGTTATGCATCTCGGTGCCACCGAGTTGTTCCACTCGGTCACACCAATAGGGTCGGGCTATATATACTCACAGGCAAAATTTGGGAAATTTCTCCAAAACCCCTTCGCCCGCGCATAGCTCACTCTGCCTCCTGGGTCTCCGGATCATCCTTCTCGTCGCCAGCCGCCTCCTGTCACTGGTCTCGGCCGCCGTCAACAGAATTCTTCCCCGCCGTTGTCGCCATAGCGAGTTCATCGCCAAACTAGGGTATGGACTCGATCACAATGCTATCCCCATCCGATTCATAGCACATTGTGTTCATTATGATTCTTACCACGATTGAAACACTTCTATCCAGTCAAAACACTCCGTAGATTGGAGTTGAATCGAAAATTTAGGGTTAGGTTTCCGACGAAACCATCTCGGACCCACCGGGTTGCAGAACTCGGTTCCACCGATTCGGCCAAGGCCATTGCACATGTAATTTTCGGTCTGACCGAGAATTGCAAATCGGTGTGACCGAGTTCAGGACTTTGTGAAACCCTAGCAGTCTCTGTGCCACCGAACTGTGACTCGGTCTGACCGAGTTCACTAGTTTAGGTTCCAACAGCTGCTTCGGTATCACCGAGTTTGCAAATCGGTTGATCCGAAATGCTTTCTATGGAAAACTAAAACTAAGTTTTTGACTCATTCGTTTGCAAAAACCTCTGCATTTTTTGATGCTCATCCACTCTATCTCATCTATATCTATTCACAGGGTCTGCTGTCAGTGTTTGCAACATGTCTGACCAGAGTGACAGCCAGAACAGGTCAGAGGAGCAGGTTCACCTGAGTGAGGGCACTAGTCCCGCTAGCAGTTCAGATGATGGTAGTAGGAGCACCCCAAGCAATTTGCCAAAGGCTGTCACTAGAGCAAGCAAGAAGAAAACTTCAGAGTCTGAGGATGAAGACTATGTGGCCACTGAGGATGAGGCCACATCAAAGAAGAAAGTGGTTAAGAAGGGGTACAGCTCAGCTGCAGTTAAGCCAGGGATGAAGATCAAAAGGCCAGCAAGAAGACAACCAATGTCTAAGGCCAGAGCATTCTCTCAAGCATCTTTGGAATCTCAACCCAAAGAGCTTGCGGCAGAAGGAAAGAAAAGGAAGGGAAGGGTCAAGAAGACCATGGCCAGAGTGATTGGAAAGGCTTCCATGATGGAAGAAGAAGAGGAAGAAGAGGTTGTTGCACCACCACCCAAGGCACAGAAGCTTATGGGTGATGCTATCAGGTCAGGGGCTGCATCATCAAAGCCGAAAGAAGCACCCAAAGCTGCCTCCAAGCCTAAGACTGCACCAAAGAGAAATACCAGAAACATACCAGCTGCTGAGAAGAACAATGCCCCAGTGCCTGAGACTGTTGCTGAAGAAGAAGATGAAGAGCATGTTCTGAGAAAATTGAAGCCAAAAATTCCAGACCACAATGATGCTCATCCTGTGGCTGAGAACATGAAGATCAGGAGAGACTCAGGACTGAGGAAATGGAGAGAGACAGATCCATATGCTACCAGGAGAAGGACTTCTGTTGATTACAGGTTCCACACAAAGGAACAACAAGATTTTTATGAGACAGTGTTGCTGGACAAGAAGCCTGTAGTGTCTGAAATGAGGTGGGTCGACTGGAAGTATATCAAGGAAAATGAGGAACACTATCCTGGTGTGTTTGACAGCTTCAGTGCTTGTGGAGTTGCAGACTTTGTTGGGCAGAAGCTCACAAAGTGGAATGAGGAGCTCATAATGCAATTCTACTCCATAGCACACTTCTATCCAGATGGCAGGATAGTATGGATGTCTGAAGGTACAAGGTACCACTCAACTATTGGGGAATGGGCAAATCTGATCAATGCTCCTAAGGAAGAAGAAGATGACTTGGATGTCTATGCCAAGAAGAAGATGGATCACAACTCTATGGAAAACATGTACAAGGAGATTCCTGAAGAAGATCTTGAGACTCGCCAGTTTGGGTCAGTAAAACACTTGCTGTCAGGGCTGCCTACAATCAATTGGATCCTTAGGCACACTCTCTTGCCCAAGTCTGGTGATCACAAAATGATCAGAGGCCATGCAATTAACTTGCTACATATATTTGATGTGCCACAGAAGTTCAAGCTCATGAGCCTTATAGTTGAGACTATCAAGAGGACTGCAGCTAACCAGAAAAGAAGTTGTGGATATGCCCCACAGATCCAGGAGTTGATAAACTCAAAGATGGGCACAGGCACATACTTATTGGATAAGGAACACTTGCCTATCTACCCAGACTTCAAGGACAACCAAGTTGTGATGAATGAAGATGAACCCTCCTTAGTGCAAGCACAAGCAAAGAAGGAGAAGGCAAAGATGGAGAAGGCTGCCAAGATGCCAACTCAAGAGGAGGCATCTGAGTACTTTTTGAAAAGCAAGCAGGACCAGCTTGGTTACTTGATAGCATCATATCTGAGGATTGAGAAGGGGTTGGCCACCCTAACTCAAAACCAGGAGAGCCTGGAAAGAATCGTGGAACAAAAATTCTATGATTTAGATGTCAAAGTAACTGAGATTCAGTCTATTGTGGAGCAGCTACAGGATGACATGCAGGAGAGAAAGGGAGAGAAAACCAGTAATGCATTTGCCAGAGTGCCTTGAGCTTAGAGATCTGCTGCAGTACCTGTACCAGACACTAGAGCCACTTCATCTGCACCAGCTACAGCTCCAGCGCAACCAGCTCTAGCACCTACCCCAGCAGCTCCATCTACATCAACTGAAGCCTTCGTCCTTGGAGTTCTCCGGACACCACCACCTGAAGACCAAGCCTGAGAGACGTTCTAGTGCTATGCATTTTCTATGAACTTTTTGGTAACTTGTTGCCAAAGGGGGAGAAAAATGTATAGATCATAGGCTTCGAGAGAGAGCGTTGCTTTTTATTCTCTCTTGCTTTGGTGGTTGAACTTTGTTTGTCTTTTGATTGCTTGAGATACTATGCTATTATCTGTGAGACATTGATGATCATGTGGTTGATCATAAGCTACACTTATGCTTTTTAGATGATATTATCTTACTTATCCTTATATGATCATTCACTTTGCTTGGTAATGAGTGCATGTATTTAATTCTTAGCATTTTGAGCGCTCCACCAAGATGTATGTGACATGGAAGAGTAACCCATAATCCTAACTCATTGTGCATTTGCAGTCCAAAGCAAATTTTAAGATATGCACAAATTTAGGGGGAGCTCTTGCTTTTCACATACTTCTCAAAGCGACAATATCTTTCACTCTTATTATCATTTGTCGAAGCTTTGATCTATATGTTGTCATCGATTACCAAAAAGGGGGAGATTGAAAGTGCAACTATCCCTGGGTGGTTTTGGTAATTCCTAACAACATATAGCTCATTGAGCTAACATTATTCCAAGATTAATATTTCAAGAAAAGCATAATGAATGGCATGGCATGGATGAGGAAAGTGGATCCCTCAAAATTCTAAGGACAAAAAGTTTGGCTCAAGCTTCAAAATCAAGACTCTAGATTTTATATTTTAGTGATCCAAGATCACATTGAGTCTATAGGAAAAGCCAATACTATCAAGGAGGGATGAAGTGTTGCTTAATGGCTTTCTTGCTCAAAGTGCTTAGTGATATGCTCCAAAACCCTCAACTTCCCACATCCACATACGACCTATATCAAAAGTCAAACTCGGCCCCACCGATTCTATCTATCCGGCGCCACCGAGTTTCAAATGTCATAGCCACTGCCACAAACCGTAGGCAAATCGGTTTCACCTATAGGGATCTCGGTCTCACCGAGATGGGATTGTAATCTCTCTGTTTCCCTTCGTAACGTTTCGGTCTTACCGAGATGAGCAATCGGTCCCACCGAGATTGCAATGTAAACTCTCTGTTTCCCTTTTGTAACATTTCGGTCTCACCGAGATGAGCGAATCGGTCCCACCGAGTCTACCTGACCAACTCTCTGGTCAGCTTATTACCAAAATCGGTCCCACCGAGTTTGTGTAATCTGTCACACCGAGATTACGCTATGCCCTAACCCTAACCATATCGGTCCTACCGAGTTGCATCTTAGTCCCACCGAAAATCCTAATGGTCACTAGGTTTGTTGAATCGGTCCGACCGAGTTTAACCATTTGGTCCCACCGAGTTTGGTAAATTGTGTGTAACGGTTAGATTCTGTGTGGAGGCTATATATACCCCTCCACCCACTCTTCATTCATGGAGAGAGCCATCAGAACATACCTACACTTCCAATACACATTTTCTGAGAGAGAACCACCTACACTTGTGTTGAGGTCAAGATATTCCATTCCAACCATATGAATCTTGATCTCTAGGCTTCCCCAAGTTGCTTTCCACTCAAATCTTCTTTCCACCAAATCCAAATCCTATGAGAGAGAGTTGAGTGTTGGGGAGACTATCATTTGAAGCACAAGAGCAAGGAGTTCATCATCAACACACCATTTGTTACTTCTTGGAGAGTGGTGTCTCCTAGATTGGCTAGGTGTCACTTGGGAGCCTCCGACAAGATTGTGGAGTTGAACCAAGGAGTTTGTAAGGGCAAGGAGATCGCCTACTTCGTGAAGATCTACCGCTAGTGAGGCAAGGCCTTCGTGGGTGACGGCCGTGATGGAATAGACAAGGTTGCTTCTTCGTGGACCCTTCATGGGTGGAGCCCTCCATGGACTCGCGCAACCATTACCCTCCGTGGGTTGAAGTCTCCATCAACGTGGATGTACGATAGCACCACCTATCGGAACCACGACAAAAACATACGTGTCTCCAATTGCATTTGAATCCTCCAAACCCTTCCCTTTACATTCTTGCAGGTTGCATGCTTTACTTTCCACTGCTCATATACTCGTTTGCATGCTTGCTTGAATTGTGTGTAGATTGCTTGACTTGTGCTAAGATAGCTAAAATCTGCCAAGAACTAAAATTGGGAAAAGGCTAGAGTTTTATTTGGTCAAGTAGTCTAATCACCCCCCCCCCCTCTAGACATACTTTCGATCCTACAGCAGTACGTCGAGGAAGACATTAGGTGGCATCGGTTTATGCTGAGAGCCTCGGCGACTTAAAGCGTTCGCCGCTTCATTCTTTCGCCGGTCTATATGGTCAACTTGACAGCCCTTGAAATGACCAGCCACTATGTCCACCTCTCGTTGATATGCAGCCATGAGTGGGTCCTTAGAATCCCAAGTGCCAGATACCTGTTGAGCCACCAGGTCCGAATCACCGAAGCACTTAACCCGGCTTAAGTTCATCTCCTTAGCCATCCGAAGACCATGGAGTAAGGCCTCGTACTCAGCTGCATTGTTAGTACAAGGGAACATTAAGCGAAGAACATAACAAAACTTGTCACCTCGTGGGGAAGATAATATGACTCCAGCCCCCGAGCCCTCCAATTGCCTGGACCCATCAAAGTGAATAATCCAATAAGTGTTGTCTGGCTTTTCCTCTGATGCCTGCAACTCTGTCCAATCATTGACGAAGTCCACGAGTGCTTGAGATTTCATCGCTGTGCGAGGTGTATACTTGAGCCCGTGAGGTCCAAGCTCAATAGCCCATTTGGCAATCCGGCCAGTCGCCTCTCTGTTTTGGATGATGTCTCCCAAAGGGGCTGAACTGACCACTGTGATAGGATGACCCTGAAAATAATGCTTGAGCTTCCGGCTTGCCATAAACACCCCATACACCAGCTTCTGCCAATGCGGATACCTCTGCTTTGATTCGACAAGCACCTCACTGATATAATAACCCGGCCGTTGAACTGGATACTCCTTTCCAGCCTCATTGCGCTCCACAACAATAGCCACACTAACAGCCCGGGCATTAGCAGCCACATATAGCAGTAAAGGCTCTTTATCAATCGGATCCGCAAGGACAGGCGGTTCAGCTAACTGCCTCTTCAGATCCTCAAACGCTTTATCAGCCGCATCGCTCCAGACAAAGTCATCTGTTTTATTTAGCATCTGATATAAAGGGATAGCCTTATCCCCAAGACGACTGATAAACCGGCTCAAAGCTGCAATCCGGCCCGCCAGACGCTGAACGTCATTGATACATGCCGGTGCCAGAGAGGTGATAGCTGTGATCTTCTCCGGATTAGCCTCAATGCCCCTGTTAGACACCAGAAAACCCAAGAGCTTGCCTGCCGAAACACCAAAGACACATTTGTCCGGATTAAGCATCATCTTATAAACCCGGAGGTTTTCAAAGGTTTCTCTCAAGTCATCTATCAATGTTTCCTCCTTCCTGGACTTTACCACAATATCATCCACATATGCGTGAATATTGCACCCAATCTGCTTATGAAGACAATTCTGAACACAGCGCTAATAAGTCGCCTGGGCACTCTTGAGCCCAAAGGGCATGGAGACATAGCAGAAGGCTCCAAAGGGAGTTATAAAAGTTGTCTTCTCCTGGTCCTTAACTGCCATTTTGATCTGATGATAACCAGAGTAAGCATCCAAAAAACACAAACGATCACAACCCGTTGTAGCATCAATAATCTGATTAATGCGAGGGAGGGCAAAGGGATCTGCTGGACAAGCTTTGTTCAAATCTGTGTAGTCCACACACATACGCCAAGTGTCGCTTTTCTTAAGAACCAGCACCGGATTAGCTAACCACTCAGGGTGAAAAACCTCCACGATAAACCCTGCGGCCAAAGCCGAGCTACCTCCTCACCAATAGCTTTACGCCTTTCTTCGTTGAAGCGGCGGAGAAACTACCTGACCGGTTTAAACTTAGGATCTATATTAAGTGTGTGCTCAGCAAGTTCCCTCGATACACCTGGCATGTCGGAAGGCTTCCATGCAAAGATGTCCTGGTTCTCACGGATGAACTCGATGAGCGCGCTTTCCTATTTGGGATCCAGGTTAGCGCTGATGCTGAACTGCTTGGATGAATCGCCTGGAACAAAATCAACCATCTTAGTGTATGTGACCGATTTAAACTTCAACGCCGGATCATGCTCCGTAGTTGGCTTTTTCAAAGAAGTCATGTCTGTCGGATCAACCTTGTCTTTATAAAACATCAGCTCTTCTGTGGCACAAACCGACTCAGCGTAACCCGCATCACCTTCCTCACATTCCAAAGCAATCTTCCTGCTCCCATGTACTGTGATGGTCCCCTTATGACCTGGCATCTTAAGCTGCAGATAAACATAACACGGCCTTGCCATGAACTTGGCATAAGCCGGTCGCCCAAACAGGGCGTGATACGGACTCTAGATTTTCACCACCTCAAAAGTCAATGTTTCTGACCTTGAATCATGATCATCTCCAAAGGCCACCTCTAGGGCTATCTTGCCCACTGGATACGCAGACTTACTAGGCACCACACCATGAAAAACGGTGTTCGACGGTTTAAGATTCTTATTTGTCAACCCCATACGGCGGAAGGTATCATAGTAAAGAATATTTATACTGTGTAACGCCCTCGATGCGGTTATATCTCCTACGTGTCGAAGCACGACTTAGAGGCATAACCGCATTGAAAGCAATGTCGCAAGTAAGGCAATCTTTACAACATCCCATGTAATATAGATAATAAAAGGGGAAGGTACATAGTTGGCTTACACTTGCCACGTCAAACAAAGTACATAAATACCATTACATCATCCAATCACTCATGGCTCGACTACGGTGCCAAAATAAAAGATCAACCCAACATGCGACACGGTCCCGATCGCCCCAACTGGGCACCACTACTGATCATCAGGGAAAGACACGTAGTAGCGGCGTGAGTCCTCGTCGAACTCCCACTTGAGCTCAAGCGTGTCATCTGGAATGGAGTCATCAGGCCCTGCATCTGGTTTGGAAGTAATCTGTGAGCCACAAGGACTCAGCAATCTCGCACCCTCGCGATCAAGACTATTTAAGCTTATAGGTAAGGCAAGGTTAATATGTGGAGCTGCAGGAAGCGACTAGCATATATGGTGGCTAACATGTTCGCAAAAGAGAGCGAGAACTAGAGAACAACCTGCAGCAAGCATTACTCCAACACCGTGTTCACTTCCTGGACTCCACCGAGAAGAGACCATCACGGTAACTCACACAGTTGATTCATTTTAATTAAGTTAAGGTTCAAGTTATCTACAACCAGACATTAACAAATTCCCATCTGCCCATAACCGCGGGCACGGCTTTCGAAAGTTCAAATCCCTGCAGGGGAGTCCCAACTTAGCCCATGACAAGCTCTCACGGTCAACGAAGGATATACCTTCTCCCGAGACGTTCTGATCAGACTCGGTATCCCGGTTCTACAAGACAACTCCGACAATGGTAAAACAAGTCCAGCAACACCACCCGCTGTGCCGACAAATTCCGATAGGAGCTGCACATATCTCGTTCTCAGGGCACACCGGATAAGCTAAGCATACGGGAGCCAACGTAACCCAAGTTGCCAAGGGACGGCCCTGCACGGTGCTCTAGGTTGGACCAACACTTAGAGAAGCACTGGCCCGGGGGTTTAAAATAAAGATGACCCTTGAGTCTGCGAAACCCAACGGAAAAAGGCTAGGTGGCAAATGGTAAAACCAAGGTTGGGCATTGCTGGAGGAGTTTTATTCAAGGCGGACTATCAAGGGGTTCCCATTATCACCCAACCGCGTAAGGAACGCAAAATCCGGGAACATAGCACCGATATGACGGAAACTAAGGCGGCAAGAGTGGAACAAAACACTAGGCGAGAGGCCGAGCCTTCCACCCTTTACCAAGTATATAGATGCATTAAGATAACAAGATAATATAATGATATCCCAACAAGTAAACAATGTTCCAACAAGGAACGGTCTCCAATCTTCACCTGCAACTAGCAACGCTATAAGAGGGGCTGAGCAAAGCGGTAACATAGCCAATCAACGGTTTGCTAGGACATGGTGGGTTAGAGGTTTGACATGGAAATCTGGGAGGCATGAAAAGAAAGTGGTAGGCATCGTAGCATAGGCATAGCAAAAGAGCGAGCATCTAGCAAAGCAAAGATAGAAGTGATTTCGAGGGTATGATCATCTTGCCTGCAAAGTTGTCAGAGTTGACTGGATCCTCGAAAGCAAACTCAACGGGCTCCTTGTTAGCGAACTCGTCTCCCGGCTCTACCCAAGCAAGACAAACAAGCAACAAGAACACAATCAACCACGTGCAAAGCTCAAACAACATGATGCAACATGGTATGCAATGCGGGATGCGATATGTGATGCATATGTAAGATTTGACAAGGAATGAAAGAACCTGGCATCAACATGGAAATCCAAGTGTGCCACTGGAAAGGTGAGGTGATTTTGGTTGAAAACGATTTGGAGAACACCGGAATCGGAGACACGGTTTGGAAATGGCAAGCAAATCAAATATGGCACCGGTCTGCGATAAACAGCAAGTAGCCATCTAAATGCAACAAGACAAACATGCTACAGCACCCAAACATGGCAACAAAATACATGGCAGGGATCCAATCATAATTCTTAACAAAAGATGAACACTGAGCTACGGCCAATTCATCCATTAACAGGTTCAAACAAGCATGGCAAAAGTGCAATTGGTAAACAGATTTCAGATAGTGAAATTAACACTTGTCTGGAATTTCAGATCAGGTAGCACACTTTGGAGCATGAAAACTAGATGCTACAGGAACTTAACATGGCAAAGTAAAGCATGGCATGGAGCTACTCAAAGAGCTTAACAAAACTCCCTTAGTAACTTTGAGCCAAAAGGGATCAAAAAATACAATTGCAAGCATGTGAACATGGCACAAACATAAACAGATCACAGACTTAGAGAAAAACTGGAGCATGCAAATCAGATATCAAGTAGGCATGTTTACGAGCTCGATGCACTCACTATAGAGCATGTCATGACAATCTAAGCATACCCCCATCAAGAATACACATTATACAAGATAGACATGGCAAGAACAACAACATAGCATGCACGGATCAACTACAACATCCTCGGCAAAATCGCTAACAAGTAGACAATCTACCCAGATTCACGAAATAGCAAAAGTAGAGCTCAATTGACTCAAGCTAGGGTGCTCCATAAATTCAAACAAGGACACGGATGGATAGAGCACTACAAGATTAACAAAACATCCTTACTGATCATCCTCATAAGAGGCACGGATCACTAGGAAACAACATGAACATATGGCATATTCATCAAAACAGTCCAAGGACTCGGTGGAATTGCTAAGTCCCTGTAATCAGCATTAACGAATGCACCACTTTGCAAGCGTGTGCTAGTAACCACACACATCACAAAAATACATGGATGGCACCTCTGGAAAAGATGGCAAAGCATATAACAAAACACATGTAGAGCTCAGGGGCATATCATGCACACATTAATCATGGAAAAAATGACAAATAGCTATTTGGAGCAGCAGATCTGACAATTAACTCAAATAGCACTCTTCCAACAGAATTTCGGGCATCAATATGAACTCAAATGAAAATGATGCAATGAGATGAAATGATGTACTCTCTGAGGCGAACATTTTGATATGCTACACGCCCAAAACAGATCTACGGATGCAAAGTTATGGCACGATGAACATGGCAATAAAATTAGGGTTTCGGGAGGAGAAACAACCCTCTCAGATCTAGATCCGGATCTGGGTACTGTTCATGCGCGGATTCTGAGGATCGCCCGACCGGACTTGATGACCTCGCCGGAGTTGGAGGGGCCGGCCGGAGGAGGTGCGGGCGTGGAGAAGGAGGTGCGGGCCGGGGAACTTGCCGCGGCGGAGCGGCGACGACTCGTCAGCGGCGTGCGGCGCGGGAACCGATGCGGCGGGCGGTGACTCGAGCTCGCCGGAGTTGGCGATGCGGCAACCGGAGGTGGCCGGAGCCGAGCAAGGCTGCGGCGGGGCGTTCGGGTGCGGGGCGCGGGGCGGCGCCCGGATCTGGGCCGCGGGGAAAATAAAATAGTTGGATTACATATTAGGTAAATCACATCCGGGGTGATTACATATTAGGTAAATCACATCCGGGGTGTTACAACACTCCACCACTACGAAAGGATCTCGTCCCGAGATCTAGGACTGGAAGAACGCCGGGTACTCAGAACGGAGGTGATCCTCGCGTTCCCAGGTGGCTTCACGGTCGAAATGGTGTGACCACTTGACTTTGAGGAATTTGATTGACTTATTGCGAGTCTTGCGTTCAGTCTCTTCAAGAATAGCAACGGGGTGCTCACGATAAGAGAGATCTTCTTGGAGATCAATGTCTTCGAAGTTGACGGTGCGGTCAGGAGTCTTGAAGCACTTGCGGAGCTCAGAGACATGGAACACGTCATGAACATTTGCAAAGTTTGAAGGAAGCTCGAGTTGATAGGCGAGATCGCCTCTCTTGCTGACGATCTTGAAAGGTCCCACGTATCTAGGGGAAAGCTTCCCTTTGATACCGAAGCGACGAGTACCTTTCATTGGAGAGACACGGAGGTAAACATGATCTCCGATCTCGAAAGCCAAATCACGGTGCTTACTATCATAGTAGCTCTTCTGGCGCGATTGCGCTGCTTTGAGGTTATCTCGAATGACTTTGCACATTTCCTCTGCCTCTGTGATTAAGTCATTTCCCAGAAGTTGACGTTCACCTGTTTCAGACCAGTTGAGAGGGGTACGGCACTTCCTGCCATACAGAATTTCAACTGGGGCCTTGCCCGAACTTGCTTGAAAACTATTGTTGTAGGAGAATTCAGCATATGGAAGACAATCTTCCCACTTCATGCCGAAAGAGATCACACAAGCCCTGAGCATATCTTCAAGAATCTGGTTGACACGCTCGACTTGACCGCTAGTTTGAGGATGGAAAGTTGTGCTGAAGCGGATGTTGGTGCCCATGGCCTTCTGAAAAGAATCCCAAAACTTGGAGGTAAAGATGCTGCCACAGTCTGAAGAGATCACCTGTGGAATACCGTGCAGAGAGACAATTCGAGAGGTATAGAGCTCCGCCAATTGAGCTGCAGTGATAGACTCTTTGATTGGCAGAAAGTGAGCCACTTTAGTGAGTTTGTCGATGACAACGAATATAGCATCATTGCCACGCTTGGACTTTGGAAACCCAGTCACGAAGTCCATCTCAATGTGGTCAAACTTCCATTCTGGAATGGTAAGAGGTTGGAGGAGACCAGCTGGCCTTTGGTGTTCCGCCTTCACTCTTCTGCAGACATCACACTCATTCACGAACTGAGCAATCTCGCGCTTCATTCGAGTCCACAAATAAGCCTTCTTGAGGTCCTGATACATCTTCGTGCTCCCAGGGTGGATGGAGAGGAGTGAGTTGTGAGCCTCATTCATGATAACCTTACGAAGATCACCTTTGGGCACAACAATACGATCCTCGAAGAAGAGAGTATCCTTGTCATCAAGGCAGTAGCACTTGTACTTGGGTTGACTCTTGGCAATCCCAATCTTCACCTTCTTCACCATAGCATCAAGAAGCTGAGCTTGGCAAATCTGGTCTTCCAAGGTAGGAGAGACTTGAAGGTTGGCGAGGAAACCTTGAGGAACAACTTGCAGATTAAGTTTGCGGAAAGCTTCACAAAGCTCGGGTTGATAAGGCTTGAGAATCAGACTGTTGCAGTACGCTTTCCTGCTCAAAGCGTCAGCAATCACATTGGCCTTGCCTGGAGTATACTCAATACTCGTATTATACTCTTGAATCATTTCGACCCATCGAGTCTGTCTGAGGTTGAGATTAGGCTGAGTGAATATGTACTTGAGACTCTTGTGGTCAGTGAAGATATCCACTTTTCTTCCCAATAAGAGATGTCTCCAAGTCAAAAGAGCATGCACAACTGCCGCCAACTCGAGGTCATGAGTGGGGTAGTTCTTCTCGTTGGGCTTCAACTGGCGAGAGGTATAAGCCACAACTTTCTTCTCTTGCATCAACACGGCACCAAAACCTTGGAGAGAGGCATCGCAGAAGACCTCGAACGGTTTGGATTCATCAAGAGGAGTCAGAACTAGAGCAGTGACCAATTTCTCTTTCAAAGTGTTGAAAGCGATGTCACATTCCGTAGACCAAACGTACTTGACGTGCTTCTAGAGAAGATTTGTGAGAGGCTTCGCGATCTTTGAAAAGTTCTCAATGAACCTTCGACAGTAGCTTGCGAGACCGAGGAAGCTACGGAGTTGCTTCACGTTTTGAGGTGGTTCCCAATTCACAATTGCAGACACCTTCTCAGGATTCACCGCAATGCCCTTGGCAGAGATGATATGCCCAAGATAAAGAACCTCATCGAGCCAAAATTCGCACTTTGAGAACTTGGCGTAGAACTGGTGTTCCCTGAGCTTATCGAGCACCAAACGCAAGTGCTTGGCATGATCTTCCTTGTTCTTCGAAAAGACCAGAATGTCGTCGAGATAGACCAAAACTAAGTCATTTGTGTAGGCGTTGAAGATGAAGTTCATCATGCGAGAGAAAGTTGGAGGAGCGTTGACGAGGCCAAAAGACATGACAGTGTATTCGTATGAACCATAGCTTGTCCTGAAAGCCGTCTTGGGAATATCTTGCTCACGGATACGAATCTGATGATAACCCATACGGAGATCAAGCTTGGAGAATACTTGGGCACCTTTGAGTTGTTTGAATAGCTCGTTGATGTTGGGAAGTGGGTACTTGTTCTTGATAGTCTTCTTGTTCAATGGACGGTAGTCAACACAAAGTCGGTCCGTTCCATCTTTCTTCTTCACAAAAAGAACTCCACAACCCCACGGAGAGGAACTAGGTCGGATGAGACCCATTCGCTCTTGAATATCGAGTTGCTTCTTCAGCTCCTTCAACTCTTCAGGTCCGAGCTTGTAGGGACGCTTGCAAACCGGTTCCATGCCAGGCTCAAGATCGATTACGAATTCAACTGGCCGGTGCGGAGGCATTCCTGGAAGCTCTTCTGGAAAGACGTCTTGATATTCGCAAACGGCTGGAATTTGAGAGATGGCATCCAGTTCACCCTTCTCATTGAGAGAAAACAAATGGATGGTATCATCACGAGCGGCAAAGACAATTACATCCTCAGATGAATAACTCAATTGAATCTGCCTGGCAGCACAATCAAGATGTGCCTTGTGCTTAGAAAGCCAATCCATTCCGAGAATAAGATCAATATCCGAGTTACCAAGGACCATTGGAGAAGCCAGAAACTTGAAATCACCCATCATGATAGAAACATCCGGGACTATTGAAGTAGCCCTCATAGACTTAGCCGGAGAAACCTCTCCCATAGGTTTACCCAACATTTGCGAAACGAAGTCATGCTTGGAAACAAATGATCTTGACATGAAACAATGCGATGCACTAGTGTCAAAAAGAACTTTTGCGGGAAAAGAGTTAACTGGAAAGTTACCCATGATGACATCTGACGAGTCCTCTGCCTGAGCTGCATTCAGCAAGTTGACCTTGGTGTGCTTGGGGTTATGCTTGACCACAACTGTACTTGCCGATCTCATAGGAGGAGGAAGGAGACACCTTTGACTGAAGCATTTGTTGGCATAGTGACCCTTCTGTTGGCACTTGTTGCACGTGACCTCTGAAAGCGGATGGTGATACGGAGCACTCGATCTAGGAGCTTGATACGAAGTCTTGTTCTGAAAGCCAGGGTTAGGTGGGTGGGAAGATCCACTGCCACCTTTGCTCTTCTGATACGGCTGCCGGAACGGAGGAGGAGGAAGCCAATACTTCTGCTGCTTGGCCACTTGAGTAGAGGAAGAAGGAGTAGCATCTCTGACTCGCTTCTTGGAAGCATCACACTTTAATTGAGCAGCCCCTTGCTTCAATGCCATGTTGTAGAACTCATCATACCTCAAGGGCTCAAAGAGAACAAGAGCTAGCTGGATTTCTTCTCTAAGACCACCCCTGAACTGGTATATCATGCTCTTCTCGTCAGGGACGTCCTGCTTAGCAAAGCGGGCGAGCTTCTAAAACAACTTGTAGTAGTCATAGACAGACAAAGAGCCTTGCTTCAGGTTGCGGAATTCCTCACGCTTGCTTTCAACCACGCTCTGAGGAATATGATGAGCTTTGAAGTCTTGGCGGAATTCATCCCAGGTAATCACACGGCCTCCTCTGGAATCCTTGTACTGCTGGAACCATTCTGCAGCTTGGTCTTTGAGTTGGAAGGAAGCGAACTTGACAAAGTCCTCAGGCCTGACGTTACTGCACTCGAAATGCTTGCACAAGTCCATAAGCCAATCGTCAGCATCAGTTGCCTCAACACAATTGCTGAAGGTCTTTGGCTGGTTAGCAAGGAACTGGTTGAGTGCAGCAAAGTGATTCTGATTGTTGCCTTAGTTGCCTTGGTTCGCTTGATTGCGCTCTTGAAGAATTTGCATGATCAACTGCGTGTTTGCATTGGTAGCGGCCATCATAGCTTGCCATGCCTCCGGAGCAGGGGGAGGTGGTGGCGGATCCTGATTCTAATTCTGATTGCTGCTCTTAGCGGGAGCCATCCTGAAGAGGGTGACATCCGTTAGCACATTGACAGATAAAATTGAAGCTTAATCAAGCGAGTTGAAATTGCAACATATAGTCTTCACATCCGAACATAAGAACGAATGCATTCCACTTGAAATGGTCACATATCCATAAATTGAGAAGCCACATAGAATTTAGGTAGAGGAATAAATCAACAAGGTACGGAACAAGAACGAATACTCGGTAAGAAATCCCAATCTCAAACCAAATATCTGTGGAAGAAGAGCTGGAGCTACAAGAATTCCCACCTATGAAACTCCCGAACCTTTCCGGTTATGCAATCAGGTGTTGGGGATACAGGGGAAGCATAATATCTCACCCAAATCTAGCAAATCCTACATCCAGCTGTATCCATCCTTCAACACATAACCGAGAAAAACTTCGGAAACCATCTACCTCAACCTTCGAAAAGCATCCGTTATACAAGTTATGGCAATACTCCCGAACTCCCACCCCAGTACTGGGTGGCGTCGAGGTTATCTCACCAACAACTGCATAAAAGAGATTTTCGATGTCAGCATACTAAACTCAGGTATTCCAGAACTGCAACGATAAAATTGTGGCAACAACACCTCGGAGCTCAACTCCCCGGGACACTGCCACAACCCCTAAATGACAGGAAGCACCAAGAACAATGTTCTCGTCACAAATCCATCGGAACAATTCCAAAATACCCGCGTGATCCTTAAAAAAATTAGTGAAATTTGGGAAGAGAAGAGTCAAAACTCTATGTCAGGAAGCCTTACCAGAGCGATGAGGAGACTGGGGAGTAAAAAGAATTCCTAAACTCTCCAATATATAATTCCTAAATGACTCAAAACATTTTTCTAGACTCAACAACGGCTGCTAAAAACGATCAAGCAGTGGGGGCTCCTAAGGTCAGGGAAGGCTCTGATTACCAACTTGTAACGCCCTCGATGCGGCTATATCTCCTACGTGTCGAAGCACGACTTAGAGGCATAACCGCATTGAAAGCAATGTCGCAAGTAAGGCAATATTCACAACATCCCATGTAATATAGATAATAAAAGGGGAAGGTACATAGTTGGCTTACACTCGCCACGTCAAACAAAGTACATAAATAGCATTACATCATCCAATCACTCATGGCCCGACTACGGTGCCAAAATAAAATATCAACCCAACATGCGACATGGTCCCGATCGCCCAACTGGGCACCACTACTGATCATCAGGGAAAGACACGTAGTAGCGGCGTGAGTCCTCGTCGAACTCCCACTTGAGCTCAAGCGCGTCATCTGGAATGGAGTCAACAGGCCCTGCATCTGGTTTGGAAGTAATCTGTGAGCCACAGGGACTCAGCAATCTCGCACCCTTGTGATCAAGACTATTTAAGCTTATAGGTAAGGCAAGGTTAATATGTGGAGCTGCAGGAAGCGACTAGCATATATGGTGGCTAACATGTTCGCAAAAGAGAGCGAGAAGAGAAGGCAAAGCGTTACTCCAACACCGTGTTCACTTCCCGGACTCCGCCGAGAAGAGACCATCACGGTAACTCACACAGTTGATTCATTTTAATTAAGTTAAGGTTCAAGTTATCTACAACCGGACATTAACAAATTCCCATCTGCCCATAACCGCGGGCACGGCTTTCGAAAGTTCAAATCCCTGCAGGGGAGTCCCAACTTAGCCCATGAAAAGCTCTCACGGTCAACGAAGGATATACCTTCTCCCGAGACGTTCTGGTCAGACTCGGTATCCCGGTTCTACAAGACAACTCCGACAATGGTAAAACAAGTCCAGCAACACCACCCGCTATGCTGACAAATCCCGATAGGAGCTGCACATATCTTATTCTCAGGGCACACCGGATAAGCTAAGCGTACGGGAGCCAACGTAACCCAAGTTGCTAAGGGACGGCCCCGCACGGTGCTCTAGGTTGGACCAACGCTTAGAGAAGCACTGGCCCGGGGGTTTAAAATAAAGATGACCCTTGAGTCCGCGAAACCCATGGGAAAAAGCCTAGGTGGCAAATGGTAAAACCAAGGTTGGGCATTGCTGGAGTTTTATTCAAGGCAGACTGTCAAGGGGTTCCCATTATCACCCAACCGCGTAAGGAACGCAAAATCCGGGAACATAACACCGATATGACGGAAACTAAGGCGGCAAGAGTGGAAAAAACACTAGGCGAGAGGCCGAGCCTTCCACCCTTTACCAAGTATATAGATGCATTAAGATAACAAGATAATATAATGATATCCCAACAAGTAAACAATGTTCCAACAAGGAACGGTCTCCAATCTTCACCTGCAACTAGCAACGCTATAAGAGGGGTGAGCAAAGCGGTAACATAGCCAATCAACGGTTTGCTAGGACATGGTGGGTTAGAGGTTTGACATGGCAATCTGGGAGGCATGATAAGCAAGTGGTAGGCATCGTAGCATAGGCATAGCAAAAAAGCGAGCATCTAGCAAAGCAAAGATAGAAGTGATTTTGAGGGTATGATCATCTTGCCTGCAAAGTTGTCAGAGTTGACTGGATCCTCGAAAGCAAAATCAACGGGCTCCTCGTTAGCGAACTCGTCTCCTGGCTGTACCCAAGCAAGACAAAAAAGCAACAAGAACACAATCAACCACGTGCAAAGCTCAAACAACATGATGCAACATGGTATGCTATGCGGGATGCGATATGTGATGCATATGTAAGATTTGACAAGGAATGAAAGAACCTGGCCTCAACTTGGAAATCCAAGTGTGCCACTAGAAAGGTGAGGTGATTTAGGTTGAAAACGATTTGAAGAACACCGGAATCGGAGACACGGTTTGGAAATGGCAAGCAATTCAAATATGGCACCGGTCTGCGATAAACAGCAAGTAGCCATCTAAATGCAACAAGACAAACATGCTACAGCACCCAAACATGGCAACAAAATACATGGCAGGGATCCAATCATAATTCTTAACAAAAGATGAACACTGAGCTACGGCCAATTCATCCATTAACAGGTTCAAACAAGCATGGCAAAAGTGCAATTGGTAAACAGATTTCAGACAGTGAAATTAACACTTGTCTGGAATTTCAGATCAAGTAGCACACTTTGGAGCATGAAAACTAGATGCTACAGGAACTTAACATGGCAAAGTAAAGCATGGCATGGAGCTACTCAAAGAGCTTAACAAAACTCCCTTAGTAACTTTGAGCCAAAAGGGATCAGAAAATACAATTGCAAGCATGTGAACATGGCACAAACATAAACAGATCACAGACTTAGAGAAAAACTGGAGCATGCAAATCAGATATCAAGTAGGCATGTTTACGAGCTCGATGCACTCACTACAGAGCATGTCATGATAATCTAAGCATACCCCCATCAAGAATACACATTATACAAGCTAGACATGGCAAGAACAAGAACATAGCATGCACGGATCAACTACAACATCCTCGGCAAAATCGCTAACAAGTAGACAATCTGCCCAGATTCACGAAATAGCAAAAGTAGAGCTCAATTGACTCAAGCTAGGGTGCTCCATAAATGCAAACAAGGACACGGATGGATAGAGCACTACAAGATTAACAAAACATCCTTACTAATCATCCTCATAAGAGGCACGGATCACTAGGAAACAACATGAACATATGGCATATTCATCAAAACAGTCCAAGGACTCAGTGGAATTGCTAAGTCCCTGTAATCAGCATTAACGAATGCACCACTTTGCAAGCGTGTGCTAGTCACCACACACATCACAAAAATACATGGATGGCACCTATGGAAAGATGGCAAAGCATATAACAAAACACATGTAGAGCTCAGGGGCATATCATGCACACATTAATCATGGAAAAAATGACAAATAGCTATTTGGAGCAGCAGATCTGACAATTAACTCAAATAGCACTCTTCCAACAGCATTTCGGGCATCAATATGAACTCAAATGAAAATGATGCAATGAGATGAAATGATGTACTCTCTGAGGCGAACATTTTGATATGCTACACGCCCAAAACAGATCTACGGATGCAAAGTTATGGCACGATAAACATGGCAATAAAATTAGGGTTTCGGGAGGAGAAACAACCCTCTCAGATCTAGATCCGGATCTGGGTACTGTTCATGCGCGGATTCTGAGGATCGCCCGACCGGACTTGATGACCTCGCCGGAGTTGGAGGGGCCGGCCGGAGGAGGTGCGGGCGTGGAGAAGGAGGTGCGGGCCGAGGAACTTGCCGCGGCGGAGCGGCGACGACTCGTCAGCGGCGTGCAGCGCGGGAACCGGTGTGGCGGGCGGCGACTCGAGCTTGCCAGAGTTGGCAACGCGGCGACCGGAGGTGGCCGGAGCCGAGCAAGGTGGCGGCAGGGCGTTCGGGTGCGGGGCGTGGGGCGGCGCCCGGATCTGGGCCGCGGGGACCGGCCTTGGGCCCCGGCGGGCCCGCGCGGGGTGGCGGCGCGGTTGAAGTGGGCGCGGACGGCGGCGAGTGGGAGGCGGACACGTGGCGGCGGCGGCTGGGTCGGACGTGTCCGGCCCGAGCGGACGCGTCCGGCGGCGAGAGGTGGAAGACGACTAGGGTTTCGGGAGAGGAAAACGAGAATTTCGGAGGGGGTATATTTATAGGCATAGAGGGAGCTAGGAGTGTCCAAATGAGGTGCGGTTTTCGGCCACGTGATCATGATCGAACGCTCTAGATGATGGAGAGGGTTTTGGTGGGTTTTGGGCCAAATTGGAGGGGTGTTGGGCTGCAACACACACGAGGCCTTCTCGGTCCCTCGGTTAACCGTTGGAGCATCAAACGAAGTCCAAATGGTACGAAACTTGACAGGCGGTCTACCGGTAGTAAACCAAGGCCGCTTGGCAAGTATCGGTCCAATCCGGAAATGTTTAGCCCCCACACACGAAAGGAAGGTAGAGATGACCACCGGAGGAGAACGGAGCGCCGGAATGCAAAATGGACAACGGGGAAAAAGCTCGGATGCATGAGACGAACACGTATGCAAATGCAATGCACATGATGACATGATATTAGATGCATGACAATGACAACAACACACGGAGACAAAAACCCGAACCCGAGAAAATAAAATAACTTAACGCCGGAAACGGCAAGAGTTGGATTACATATTAGGTAAATCACATCCGGGGTGTTACATACTGCTTCCCCCATTCATAAGCACCTTGGTGAACTTATACCCCCCAACCTGAGGTGCCACCACTAAGGCCAGCTGACCCGGATTATCCACCTAGGGTGGGTGATCCTCTCTACTCCATAAAATGGGCTGCTCAAACCAGCGCAGATACTGAGGCACCACCGGTTCAACAGAGTTTACTACCCTCTTGTGAAGCTTCTGATCACGTTTACATAAGCTAGTGGTAAAGACATGATACTGCCCACTATTCAACTGCTTCGGACTGCTATGATAACCCGACTGCTGCTGCTGATTCCCCTGATGGTTATAACCTCCTTGATTGCCCTGGTTCCCTTGATGGCCATGTCCGGTTTGATTGCCTTGGAATCCTGAACCGGAGCTGCCACCTTCGTAACCCGGCCCATGAAAACCGCCTCCTGAACCGCCGGGCGGGCCGTTGTCATATTGAAACATATTGGAATTCTTAAACTCCCGCATAATGAAACAATCCTTCCAAAGATGTGAAGCTGGCCTTTCCTTCGATCCCTGCTTTGGACAAGGCTGATTTAACAGGCGCTCCAGATTGGGGCCTGACCCTCCGCCCCTCTGAGGCTGTTTACCCTTACGACACTGACCGTTGTCCTGAGTGTTGGTGTTAGCCACAAAGTCCAAACTATTGTCCGCCTTGCGCTTGCCATTATTCCCATGACCTGTCGGATTGTGCTACTGCCCATTAGTATTGCCGTTCTTTTTCCCTTTCCCCGGTTAGTCATCCTCAGACTCAGGGTCTTTGGTACTATCTGAATCGGCGTATTTCACCAAAGCAGCCATAAGAGTTGACATATCATTGCAGTGACGCTTGAGCCTCCCTAGCTTCAATTTTAATGGCATAAACCGGCAGTTTCCCTCCAACGTCAAAACTGTTGTATCTACATTAATGCGGTCTGACGAATGCAAAATAGCTAAGACTCGGTTCACCCAATGTGTGGTAGACTCCCCCTCCTCTTGAACACAAGTGGCTAGGTCCACAGTTGACATAGGCTGCTTACATGTATCTTTGAAATTCTGGATAAACCGGTGCTTTAGCTCAGCCCATGACCCGACAGAGTTAGCTGGTAAGCTCTTTAACCAGGTTCGAGCGGTCCCATCCAACATCATGGTGAAGTATTTAGCACACACTGCTTCATCCACGTCCAGCATCTCCATCGCCATCTCATAACTCACCACCCACGACTCCGGTTGCAAATCGGTGGTGTAATTGGGCACCTTACGAGGTCCCTTAAAATCCTTGGGCAGCCGTACATTACGCAAAGCGGGGGTAAGACACGGCACCCCTAAAGAACTGAAGACCACGCCGGGCTCCACTGAGGTGGCAGGGAAAACCGGAGTAGGTTGACGAGCGGCGTGCAGGGCTGCCAACTCGGCTTCTCGACGTGCACGACCATGATCCACCACATCCTGCGCATTAGCTCCACCACCTGTCGGGTTGTGTCCTCGCGGCGAGTTACGGTGACGTGCACTACTTGACACGGTCGGTTCGTCCTCAATGTGCCTTCTGTAGCTCCGACTCGGACGGGGGGTGGAGTGAATCCTCTCGCGACTATGCAAATAAGCCTGCTGCTGGTTTAAAGTTGTTTGAAGGAGCTCTCTGGCCCGTCGTGTCTCAACCGCCACTGGTGACTCGCCGTTAGTTGGGAGGGCTGCCAATCGTGAAGCGGCGGCCACAATGTTATCCAACGGGTTGGAGTAATGCCCCGAGGGCGTCGGGACATACTGCGGCACAACGTTGTTCTGACGAGGCGGGTTCATCATGCACGGCTGAACCGGCGCTCCTGTTCCCGGTGCCTCCGTCCGATTTACCACTGGCTGGTTACTGGTTCCGGCTCCTGGCATGTTGAAGAGATTTCTTGGCTCATAACCCGGCTGGAGGTGCGACCGGTATCTCCTTCTCATGACTTCATCTGAGGCATTCTGGTCCAACCTAAGCCGGTAGGCCTGAGCTTCCAACTCGGCCGTTCTGTAGCCATCCTGGCGTTCTCTGCTTCCAGGTCCGCTTTAGCCTGAGTTATCTGATCTTTCACCTTTGCAATCTCCGCATTGTGCTGATCTCGGGCTGCCGCGTCCACCTCCGCGGCCATCAATGTTGCCAAAGCGTCGAACAAATCAGACAAAACCTGAGCAGGAGGTGGCGCAGAGCCCCCTGCTCCTGCTCGTGTTGCTGTTGCTGAACTGGAGAACATTGCCGCGGCGATAGAAGAGTGTTGCGCTGGTTGTGTACCGGCCATGAAGACCGTGACCCGGTGCTACCTCTTGAGCACTGCGTTGGATTTCCCCGAAGAGGAGAGGATGATGCAGCAAAGTAGCGTAAGTATTTCCCTCAGTTTTGAGAACCAAGGTATCAATCCAGTAGGAGCCTACGCGTGAGTCCCTCGTACCTACACAAAAACAATAGCTCAACGCAACGAACGCGCTTAGGGGTTGTCAATCCCTTCACGGTCACTTACGAAAGTGAGATCTGATAGAGATGATAAATAATATTTTTGGTATTTTTGGTATAGAGATGCAAAGTAAAAAGTAAAAGCAAAGTAAAAGCAAAGCAATAATAAAGTGATGGAGATTGATATGATGAGAAAGAGACCCGGGGGCCATAGGTTTCACTAGTGGCTTCTCTCAAGAGCATAAGTATTCTACGGTGGGTGAACAAATTACTGTTGAGCAATTGACAGAATTGAGCATAGTTATGAGAATATCTAGGTATGATCATGTATATAGGCATCATGTCCGAGACAAGTAGACCGACTCCTGCCTGCATCTACTACTATTACTCCACTCATTGACCGCTATCCAGCATGCATCTAGAGTATTAAGTTAAAACAGAGTAACGCCTTAAGCAAGATGACATGATGTAGCGGGATAGTTTCATGCAATATGATAAAAACCCCATCTTGTTATCCTCGATGGCAACAATACAATACATGCCTTGCTTCCCCTTCTGTCACTGGGAAAGGACACCGCAAGATCGAACCCAAAGCTAAGCACTTCTCCCATGGCAAGAAAAACCAATCTAGTAGGCCAAACCAAACTGATAATTCGAAGAGACTTGCAAAGATAACCAATCATACATAAAAGAATTCAGAGAAGATTCAAATATTATTCATAGATAGACTTGATCATAAACCCACAATTCATCGGTCTCACCAAACACACCGCAAAAAGAAGATTACATCGAATAGATCTCCATGAGAGAGGGGGAGAACATTGTATTGAGATCCAAAAAGAGAGAAGAAGCCATCTAGCTACTAACTATGGACCCGTAGGTCTGAAATAAACTACTCACACTTCACCGGAGGGGCTTGGATGATGATGTAGAAGCCCTCCATGATCGATGCCCCCTCCGGCGGAACTCCGGAACAGGCCCCAAGATGGGATCTCGTGGATACAGAAAGTTGCGGCGGTGGAATTAGGTTTTTGGCTCCGTCCCCAATCGTTTGGGGGTACGTAGGTATATATAGGAGGAAGAAGTACGTCGGTGGAGCTTTGAGGGGCCCACGAGGCAGGGGGCGCGCCCTAGAGGGGCGCCCTCCACCCTCGTGACCGCCTCGTGGCTTTCTTGACGGAGGGTCCAAGTCTCCTGGATCTTATCTGATGAGAAAATCATGTTTCCGAAGGTTTCATTCCGTTTGGACTCTCTTTGATATTATGTTTCTCCGAAACACTAAAATAGGCAAAAAATAGCAATTCTGGGCTGGGCCTCTGGTTAATAGGTTAGTCCCAAAAGTAATATAAAAGTGGAAAATAAAGCCCAATATAGTCCAAAATAGTAGATAATATAGCATGGAGCAATAAAAAATTATAGATACGTTGGAGACGTATCAAGCATCCCAAGCTTAATTCCTGCTCTTCCTCGAGTAGGTATATGATAAAAAGAGAATTTTTGATGCAGAGTGCTACTTGGCATAATTTTAATGTAATTCTTCTTAATTGTGGTATGAATATTCAGATCCGAAATATTCAAGACAAAAGTTCATATTGAGATAAAAATGATAATACTTCAAGCATACTAACTAAGCAATTATGTCTTCTCAAAATAACATGGCCAAAGAAAGTTCATCCCTACAAAATCATATAGTTTAGTCATGTTTCATTTTCGTCACATAAGAATGCTCTCATCATGCACAACCCCGATGACAAGCCAAGCAATTGTTTCATACTTTAGTAATCTCAAACCTATAAACTTTCACGCAATATATGAGCGCGAGCCATGGACATAGCACTATGGGTGGAATAGAATATAATGAGGGGGGTTATGTGGAGAAGACAAAAAAGGAGAAAGTCTCACATCAACGAGGCTAATAAATGGGCTATGGAGATGCCCACCGATTGATGTTAATGCAAGGAGTAGGGATTGCCATGCAACGGATGCACTAGAGCTATAAATGTATGAAAGCTCCACAAAAGAAAATAGTGGGTGTGCATCCAACTTGCTTGCTCACGAAGACCTGGGGCACTTGAGGAGGCCCATTGTTGGAATATACAAGCCAAGTTCTATAATGAAAAATTCCCACTAGTATATGAAAGTGATAACATGAGAGACTCTCTACTATGAAGATCATGGTGCTACTTTGAAGCACAAGTGTGGTAAAAGGATAGTAACATTGTCCCTTCTCTCTTTTTCTCTCATTTTTTTGGGGGCCTTCTCTTTTTTATGGCCTTTTTTGGGCCTTCTCTTTTTTTATGGCCTTTCTCTTTTTTTTTATTCCTCGCTTGGGACAATGCTCTAATAATGATGATCATCACACTTCTATTTATTTACAACTCAATGATTACAACTCGATACTAGAACAAAGATAACTCTATATGAATGCCTCCGGTGGTGTACCGGGATATGCAATGAACCAAGAGTGACATGTATGAAAGAATTATGAACGGTGGCTTTGCCACAAATACTATGTCAACTACATGATCATGCTAAGCAATATGACAATGATGAATGTGTCATGATGAACGGAATGATGGAAAGTTGCATGGCAATATATCTTGGAATGGCTATGGAAATGCCATAATAGGTAGGTATGGTGGCTGTTTTGAGGAAGATATAAGGAGGTTTATGTGTGAAAGAGCGTATCATATCACGGGGTTTGGATGCACCGGCGAAGTTTGTGCCAACTCTCAATGTGAGAAAGGGCAATGCACGGTACCGAAGAGGCTAGCAAGGATGGAAGGGTGAGAGTGCGTATAATCCATGGACTCAACATTAGTCATAAAGAACTCACATACTTATTGCAAAAATCTACAAGTCATCAAAAACCTCGGCACTACGCGCATGCTCCTAGGGGGATATATTGGTAGGAAAAGACCATCGCTCATCCCCGACCGCCACTCATAAGGAAGACAATCAAATAACACCTCATGTTTCAAATTTGTTGCATAACGTTTACCATACGTGCATGCTACGGGACTTGCAAACTTCAACACAAGTATTTCTCAATTTCACAACTACTCAACTAGCATGACTTTGATATTATTACCTCCATATCTCAAAACAATCATCAAGCATCAAACTTTTCTTAGTATTCAACACACTCATACGAAAGTTTTATTATTAATCTTGCATACCAAGCACATTAGGATTTTAAGAAAATTACCATGCTATTAAGACTCTAAAAATAATCTAAGTGAAGCATGAGAGATCAATAGTTTCTATCAAACAAATCCACCACCGTGCTCTAAAAGATATAAGTGAAGCACTAGAGGAAAACTATAAAGCTCAAAAGATATAAGTGAAGCACATAGAGTATTCTATCAAATTACAAATCATGTATGGCTCTCTCAAAAGGTGTGTACAGCAAGGATGATTGTGGTACACTGACAAGCAAAGACTCAAATCATAAAAGACGCTCCAAGCAAAACACATATCATGTGGTGAATAAAAATATAGCTCCAAGTAAAGTTACCGATAGAAGTAGACGAAAGAGGAGATGCCTTCCGGGGCATCCCCAAGCTTTGGCTTTTAGGTGTCCTTAGATTATCTTGGGGGTTCCATGGGCATCACCAAGCTTAGGCTCTTGCCACTCCTTGTTCCATATTCCATCAAATCTTTACCCAAAACTTAAAAACTTCACAACACAAAACTTAAAGTAGAAAATCTCGTGAGCTCCATTAGCGAAAGAAAACAAAAGACCACTTCAAGGTAATGTAATTAACTCATTCTTTATTTATATCGGTGTTAAACCTACTGTATTCCAACTTTTCTATGGATTATAAACTATTTCACTAGCCATAGATTCATCAAAATAAGCAAACAACACACGAAAAACAGAATCTGTCAAAAACAGAACAGTCTGTAGTAATCTGTAGCTAGCGCAAGATATGGAACCCCAAAAATTCTAAAATACATTTCTGTACGTGAGGAATTTATCTATTAATCATCTGCAAAAAGAATTAACTAAATAGCACTTTCCAAATAAAAATGACAGCAGTTCTCGTGAGCGCTAAAGTTTCTGTTTTTTACAGCAAGTTCAACAAGACTTTCCCCAAGTCTTCCCAACGGTTCTACTTGGCACAAACACTAATTAAACACAAAAAACGCAACCAAAACAGATGCTAGATAATTTATTTATTACTAAACAGGAGCAAAAAGCAAGGAATAAAAATAAAATTGGGTTGCCTCCCAACAAGCGCTATCGTTTAACGCCCCTAGCTAGGCATAACAAGCAAGAATAGATCTAGGTATTGCCATATTTGGTAGGCAATTCTTCAATGAGGCATATATCTCCCTTAGGAATTTCTTTCTTTCTAGTGATTATCAAACTCTTAGGCACAAGATCGAAAAATTCATTTGTAGCAATTGGTTCCTTAATGATAGCAAAAGGATTGGGATGAATACTTATAGATTTAAGATCCGCAGTTTCCTTTCTAGATGATTCACCCTTATTTTTAGGAACATACATAAGCTTGGAAATTTTAGTAGGAGGACTTGGAGTATTCTTTACGGAAGAAAAAGCGGTTCCCAAGTTTGTAATGATACCCTCAAGTTTATCGATTCTAGTGGAATCTAGATTTATTTTCTCATTAACTATGGGTTCCTTTTCCTTAATATTTTTCAAAGTCATTCCTACCCTAGATCCATATTGGGTAATTTGATTGTGGATCTTTTTATCTAGATTTTCAATTAATTCAACGGTAGCAACTTTATTTTCAATAATTTCAAGTCTTTGCATAACATGCTCCAAAGTTAACATAGTTCCATTAACCAAAAGAGGTGGTGAGCCAAATAAATCTAACATAGCATTATAAGAATCAAAAGTATGGCTACCCAAGAAATTCCCTCCGGTAATGGTATCAAGGATATATCTATACCAAGGACTAGCACCTACATAAAAATTGCGGAGAAGAACTGAAGTAGATTGCTTCCTGGTAGATCTATTCTGAGCATTGCAAATTCTATACCAAGCATCTTTTAGAATTTCTCCCTCCCTTTGTTTAAAATTTAGAACTTCATTCTCGGGAGACAATGGAGAAGATATGAGACTAGCCATAACGACAAGCAAACAAACTAACACACAAGCAAACAAAAAGCAAACGGGCAAAAAGAGGCAAATAGAGAGGGATGATAGAGAGAGAGGGCGAATAAAACGGCAAGGGTGAAGTGGGGGAGAGGAAAACGAGAGGCAAATGGCAAATAATGTAATGCGGGAGATAGGGATTGTGATGGGTACTTGGTATGTTGACTTTTGCGCAGACTCCCTGGCAACGGCGCCAGAAATGGCTCATTGTCGGGAGTCAAATATTGACTTGCGTGAACCTCCCCGGAAACGGCGCCAGAAATTCTTCTTGCTACCTCTTGAGCACTACGTTGGATTTCCCCAAAGAGGAGAGGATGATGCAGCAAAGTAGCGTAAGTATTTCCCTTAGTTTTTGAGAACCAAGGTATCAATCCAGTAGGAGGCTACGCGCGAGTCCCTCGTACATACACAAAAACAATAGCTCAACGCAACCAACGCGCTTAGGGGTTGTCAATCCCTTCACGGTCACTTACGAAAGTGAGATCTGATAGAGATGATAAATAATATTTTTGGTATTTTTGGTATAGAGATGCAAAGTAAAAAGTAAAAGCAAAGTAAAAGCAAAGCAATAATAAAGTGATGGAGATTGATATGATGAGAAAGAGACCCGGGGGACATAGGTTTCACTAGTGGCTTCTCTCAAGAGCATAAGTATTCTACGGTGGGTGAACAAATTACTGTTGAGCAATTGACAGAATTGAGCATAGTTATGAGAATATCTAGGTATGATCATGTATATAGGCATCACGTCCGAGACAAGTAGATCGACTCCTGCCTGCATCTACTACTATTACTCCACTCATCGACTGCTATCCAGCATGCATCTAGAGTATTAAGTTAAAAACAGAGTAATGCCTTAAGCAAGATGACATGATGTAGAGGGATAGTTTCACGCAATATGATAAAAACCCCATCTTGTTATCCTTGATGGCAACAATACAATACATGCCTTGCTTCCCCTTCTGTCACTGGGAAAGGACACCGCAAGATCGAACCCAAAGCTAAGCACTTCTCCCATGGCAAGAAAAACCAATCTAGTAGGCCAAACCAAACTGATAATTCGAAGAGACTTGCAAAGATAACCAATCATACATAAAAGAATTCAGAGAAGATTCAAATATTATTCATAGATAGACTTGATCATAAACCCACAATTCATCGGTCTCACCAACCACACCGCAAAAAGAAGATTACATCGAATAGATCTCCACGAGAGAGGGGGAGAACATTGTATTGAGATCCAAAATGAGAGAAGAAGCCATCTAGCTACTAACTATTGACCCGTAGGTCTGAAATAAACTACTCACACTTCACTGGAGGGGCTTGGATGATGATGTAGAAGCCCTCCGTGATCGATGCCCCCTCCGGCGGAGCTCCGGAACAGGCCCCAAGATGGGATCTCGTGGATACAGAAAGTTGCGGCGGTGGAATTAGGTTTTTGGCTCCGTCCCCGATCGTTTGGGGGTACGTAGGTATATATAGGAGGAAGAAGTACATCGGTGGAGCTTTGAGGGGCCCACGAGGCAGGGGGCGCACCCTCCACCCTCGTGACCGCCTCGTGGCTTTCTTGACGGAGGGTCCAAGTCTCATGGATCTTATCTGATGAGAAAATCACGTTCCGAAGGTTTCATTCTGTTTGGACTCCGTTTGATATTCTGTTTCTCCGAAACACTGAAATTGGCAAAAAACAGCAATTCTGGGCTAGGCCTCCAGTTAATAGGTTAGTCCCAAAAGTAATATAAAAGTGGAAAATAAAGCCCAATATAGTCCAAAATAGTAGATAATATAGCATGGAGCAATCAAAAATTATAGATACATTGGAGACATATCACCCAGCTTGGCAGATTGAGGGGGTCCGGAATACTGTTGCCATCGGAACTCCCACTAATCCGACCGTCCTGCAGCTGATATAGCGACTCGGTTTCTCCGGTTGAAGACTAGTCATCAGAACAGACAACGGCTTCCCCATCAGATGCCAGTCCATCCTCATATTTTGATCCATGGATGACACCTACGAAAACATGCCTTGGTGCGGGCTGAACCGGGGTAAGGCTTGCACGCTGAGCCGTCTGGATGATGTCGGTGCAGGTGTCCGGCTCAGGGCCCAGTTCGCCGATCTTGCCGATGAATAAGTGAATTCCGCCAAAGGGGACCCGGTACCCGTATTCCACTAAACCGGCCTCGGGACCCCATCCTGCGTCGTCGATGTAGAGCTTGCCGCGACGACTCTTCGTCATCCGGCCCACAGCATATCCCTTGAGTCCTTCGAAGCTGCCCTTCAAGAACTCGAAACCATCATGCGATAGCCCCACGATGGGCGCCAACTGTCGTGGTTTTTTTCACGGCAGATGTCCTCGTGAAAGGACTTAGTCGTGGAGCCATTGCTACGGGTTAGCTTAAAGGGGTTAAACCGAACAAGGGACACGATGGTTTGTATACTAGTTCGGCCCCTTCGATGAAGGTAAAAGCCTGCGTCTAGTTGAGTTGGTATTGCTAGGGTTTCGATGACCAGGGAGCGAATCCGCTTTGCCTGGCTCTCAAGTTGTTGTCTGTTGTCCCTAAACCGCTGCCGGGTCGTCCCTTTATATACATAGGTTGACGCCTGCCGGTTTACAGAGTCCCGAGGCCGGATCATAAACGTGTCTAGCTCGGTCCCTATCCTTCCTATCTTACAATGCAAGTTACATAATAAGGTCGGTTTACATCTACAGGCCTTAACTCGCCTTTGGGCCTTGGGCCTTGGGCCTTCGTAAAGCGTCATCATTCTTAGGTCCTCATGGGCTTCTAATCTTCATAAAGTTAATCCGGCTACTCCTGGCCGGTTTACGTCCAGTAGTAATATCCCAAACGGTGTGTTTCTCTGAATTTCTTTTCTATTTATTCAAGTCGTATCAAGGAGAAGACCATGATGAAAACATCGAGTGGCTCTCATATGAATAACTGTTGATCTAATAAAGAGCCCATTTTACCTTGTCTTCTCCCGTTGAATAAAATGTTTGCAGATTCCAGCTTAGTCCACGGCACTCTTGCACTATTATTATTTTCATATCGTTCGGTCGTACAAGTGAAATGCAATAATGATGACATTCGATGAACTAGCTGTGGTAGAGAGAAATGGGTATGAACTCGACTTGTTCTGTTTGTGTAAATATGTTTAACCTAGTATCCATGATTCAACCCATTATGATTAAACACGTTTGCAATGACAATTAGAGATTATAGTTTCTCATGCCATGCATAAGTATCTAGGAGTGGATAATGATTTATCTTGGATATCAACATTGAGTTAAAATGATTGTGATGTAGTATGATGATATGGTATCCTCCTCCGAATGTTCGAGTGGCTTGACTTGGCACATGTTCATGCATGTAGTTAAATCAAAACCAACATAGCCTCTATGATATTTATGTTCATGGTGTCCATATCCTACTCAGACAAGTGTCCAATGTTACTTATGCATAATGCATGTTCATGATCGTTGTTGCTCTCTAGCTGGCCGCTTGTCAACCTATTTGCTAGCCTTCGCATGTACTAAGTGAGAATTCTGCTTGTACATCAAAAACCTTGAACCCAAAATTTTGCGATATTACCCTGCCATCCTAAGTAAATTTGCATGTGCCACCACTAAAAACTTCTAATAAATATCTTTTTTGTGTGCCCGAATCGTTCGTGGAACGACGGGAGGTGGTCGGTATCTTCCATGCTAAGCGGGTTATTCTCAGGTCGAGTGTTTCTTCACTCGCCATCGCACGAGAAAAGGGCGGTAATAGGGATGCCCAGTCCCAAACTGCAAACAGAAAAAGCTTACAAATAATCAAACAAAAACTCCCAATGGAGTAAAAACCTTTACTTTTATCACTCGGGAACCATCACTAACGTGCTTAGCATGGAAGATATTGATAATGGATAGTCGTGAAGTAAATGAGAAGGGTGCATGTCTCAAAATATCATTTACCTCTGTTTTAAAATTTTGAGCTCTGGCACCTCTGCAAATCACGGCTTCCCTCTGCGAAGGGACTATCTATTTACTTATATGTTGTTTCATGACCTTCTAAAACAAGCGCCAGAACCTGAGAGCATTGCAGTCATGACTTATGCATTGTGTGTAGCTAATGTTGGGTGCATCATGACTGGATCTTTTCTATCATGAAGTACAATGTTTAGTCGCTGCTTGCACTTTGGAGGTGCTCTGCATTTATGTTTTGCGGTCTCAGAAAGGGCTAGTGAGATACCACTATTGTCATATTATATCATGATTGTTTTGATAACGTGTTGCCGTTTGAGATATCTTATTATTGCTCACTAGCTGATTATGTTATTGATATGAGTTAATATAATTTATAAGAGTTATTGTCGGCATGGTTAGTTATGATGTTGGCTGAAAACCTGGGTGATGTTTAAGCTTATTTATGCAAAAAAGAGCAAAAGAGTTCGTAAAAGTTATCTACTTTTCCTAACGCTTTTAAGCTTATCTAGTTTCCTAAACCTGGGTGCTTTTTAAGCTTATTGATATGAGTTATCTACTTTTCCTAACGCTTTTCCTCTTGTTTTGGACTCTAATTTGCATGATTTGAATGAAACTAACCCCGGACTGACGCAGTTTTCAGCAGAACTACCATGGTGTTGTTTTTGTGCAGAAATAAAAATTCTCGGAATGGAACGAAACTTTGCAAGGATTTTTTTTTACAATAAACAAGAATTGTAGGAGCCAAGATCCACTGGAGGGGGCACCTGGGTGGGCATAACCCACCAGGGAGCCCCCCTCCTAGCGCGCCCAGGTGGGTTGTCCCCACCGGGTGGCCCCGCAGACCCTCAAACCGACGCTATAAAATCCTATTTTTCCAGAAGAAAAAAATCAGGGAGAAAGAATTATCTCGATCCACGAGACGGAGCCACCGTCACCTCCTATTCTTCATCGGGAGGCCAGATCTGGAGTCCGTTTGGGGCTCCGGAGAGGGGGATCTTCGTTCTTCGACATCACCAACCCTTCTCCATCGCCAATTCCATGATGCTCCCTGCCGGGAGTGAGTAATTCCTTCGTAGGCTCGCTGGTCGGTGAGGAGTTGGATGATATTCATCATGTAATCGAGTTAGTTTTGTTAGGGCTTGATCCCTAGTATCCACCACTACTGCAGGATGCTGCTAACGAGACACTACGATCAGAGACCCTTCGACGAAATTGTGTGTGATGCCATAATCACAAACGGTGCTGTAAAAACTCATCAAAAAAGGTGAAAACATTTGCGATGGAGGATGCATCAAAGACGGTTCAGATTTTAGTTGCGTGTGCGATGCAGGGCATACGGTTCAGCTCAATTAACTGTTTGCGATGAGGAGGAACAAAAGAAATGGGCAGCCAGATGAAGGTGTGTGTGATGTACAGCATACGGTTCACTCAGATGAACTGTTTGTGATTAGGCAACACAAAAGAAACGGTCAGCCAGATCAAAGGTGTGTGCGATATACGGCATGTGGTTCACTCGAATGAACTGTTTGCGTTGAGACATGAGAGCAGAAATGGTTCAATATAACAAGATGTTTGTGATACGCGACAAACAGGTCTGTAATCAGAAATGTGTGCGAATACCGATAATAATAGAAACGGTTCCCTAGTGTGGTCCGTGTTCATCTGATCATCATCTCCTTCTTGTGCTAGCTCGATGTTCCTTCTATGCTAAGTTTCCATTAATTGATGGGTTTTATGAACACGCCGCCGTTTCCCGCCATTTCCTCACATATTTCCCGCCACCCAGCGATATTGCGCATAGGCGGCGCGCGACGCACGGAGGTGACAACCGCAGCCTGTAGCACAGCCACCTTTTCCAATCATGCAAACCCACCAAAGCGCCGCCTCTGCCATCAACCTCGTCGACGAGGAAAATGAGCAGGCGCCACAGCCCATCGAGGCTGAGGCACTCCCCGACAACGCGACGGATGACGTCGTGATGCGCGTCATCGCCAGGGTTGAGCAGACCTTTGGCGCGTGGTGGTTGAGCGCCGCGGATCAAGATAGTCATGTCAGCACCGATAGGCAGCAGCTCACCACACAACATGATCGATGGCACGCCACAGAGCAAGCTAGGCGTGTACGCGCCTATAGGCTGCGGCTCGCCGCACAGCGAGACCGTTGGAGTGCCGCAGAGCGAGAGGCGTGGTGCGCCGCACAGCAAGAGAGGATCCATCGGCGCTTCTGTTGTCGACACGGTGTCGCAGCTGGGTAAACGTCCGGTCAGTACTCACATTCCTCGCCAGGAGTGGGCAGAGGCCCGCAGCGCCGTACTTGCACCAGAGGCCGGCCGTGCCATACTTGCACCGGACGCCCGCTGCGCCGTTCGCATGGGTGTCGTCGTTCGCCTTGTCCGTGGCCCGCTGGATGCCAACGCGCTGGTCCGTAGGCTCGACCGCCTCCTTGGCCCAGGTGTCCACCTGGGCGGAGTAGAGGAACATGGTCGTCCCATCCTCGAGCTGGTGATCTCCGATGAAATAGCCAACTTGGAGCTTGAGATCGCGCTCCAGATGTACCGCGAGCGTGTCGACCGCTTGGACGAACGCCTGCACGAGTTCAGGCAGAGCCAAGAGCTACCGTAGGCAAGGCTGCTGGTCATGGTCTCATGGACGCATTTTATTTTGAGAAGTCGTTTCGACGTGGATAGCTATGTATTCACAGTAATCATAGTATTGCTCTGTTTCAATGTGTGTACTTTGTTTTCCATTCTTATATGTTTTGTTTCAATGTGTGTATATACGCTTTCCATTCTGTATATGTGTATGATAACAGCTAGATTCAAATTAGTATACAAAAACAGATAGAAAATGGAATTTATAATATATATGTACATTAAATGTTCATTAGTTCATCATAGAATATATATATATATATATAATATCATCACATATACGTGATGATACTTAACTACTAGGTGCAATGCATAAAATTGAAAATGAACAATACTAAAACTAATAATCCCTCCTGGGGCCAGTATTCCGGCAGCCCCTCGCCAGCAGCCCCTTGGTGCGCGGCGTCTTCCCAGTGCGGAGATAGTACTCCACCTCCTCTGCCTCGCAGCGCTTGACGTACCAATCTGCCTCTTGCTGGCGGACGCGCGCGACAGATCTTGTCATTTCGTTAGGCGCCCACTGGAGCTCCCCGTCGGTGGCATGCTGCATCTTATCGGCCTACCTCCACGCAGCGACGAGGCGCCCAATGCCTATGACCTTCCTCACGAAGTATCCGTCTTCGTACACCTCCTCGGCACGATGACGCGCCCGCCCACAAAGCTCCGCTGCCTCGTTTTTCCAGGCGGCATCACGGGCTTCACAGGCCGCCTAGTACCTGGCTTCCTCCTCCGCCATCTCCTCCGTGAACGCCACTTGCCTGGCTTTCTCAGCCGGCGGCAGCGACTTCCACAGACAAAGATTGTACTGGCCCCAAAACCAATCCGAGGGTCCAGCGCAACCTCGTCAGGCGGCGCGTAGGGGTCCTCGTCGCTGCTAATCGAGTGAGCGTCCTCAGGGGGCGGCAACTCCTTGCTGGCACGTGGGCAGACCGGCGGCGCCATGGCAGAGATTTGAGAGAGAGAGAGAGAGAGAGAGAGAGAGAGAGAGAGGGCGAGCGAGCGGGTATGTAGATGAGAATGCAGGCGGGACGACGTGAGCAATGTAGTATTTATTGGCGGGCGGAATATAGATCGACGGGGACAGTACACATGCCAGTCGCCGGAATTTACGAGTACTGTAGTTTGAAATACACACGATTCCCACAGCAAAATCCGTGTGTGAACATAATAGCCAAAATTCATGTGTGAACATAATAGCTGACAGTTTCCAATGTAGAACCGTGTCTGATTAATGATCCCCGCCACTCACCTACCAAACCTCGAGCCGCGAGATAGAGTGCCAATCGTGTGGGGGGCGGTTGTCTTGCCAGATCTTTACATTTTCTTTTTTGAACACCAAATATTTACATCGTCTTATGATTTTTTAACTCGCACACAAGTACACAAAAATATGATTTTTCAAACCGTTATGGTTAGGCATTGCATGTAGATGTAGTTCAAATTTGAATTACGGTCATTAAATGGTTAGAAAATCACTTAAATGACTTTAAAAGGTCAAATGACCCCTGAAATTTTCCAAATTTTCGCAAGACAGTTGTATTAGTGCACGTTAAACATAGAAAAAAAATTAAAGGACGTAAGAGGAAGCTATCTCCCCTTCGTCATCAAACATGCATTGTTCCCTCTCGGAACCACGAACCTTCTAGTGAGTTGCTCCGGTTTTTGAGGGGTGTGTGTCCAAACTTTTGTCAAACATGCCAATTTTTTACCACATCATCTTGGTGGCATGACATTAAATCAAGCAAGGTTTCATGTTTTCTAATCATTTTTAAATTATTTGGAATTAAAATGCCATGGCACTCCATGCATGTGTGCCCATGCCTTGAGACCAATTTTTTTGAAAGTTCCTTCCAATTTACTGCACATGGAATTAACTCGCACACAAGTACACAAAAATATGATTTTCCGAACCATTATGGTTAGGCGTTGCATGTAGATGTAGTTCAAATTTGAATTATGGTTATTAAATGGTTAGAAAATCACTTAAATGTCTTTAAAAGGTCAAATGACCCCTAAAATTTTCCAAATTTTCACAAGACAGTTGTATTAGTGCACGTTAAACATAGAAAAAAATTTGAAGGCCATAATAGGAAGCTATCTCCCGTTCGTCATCAAACATGCATTGTTCCCTCTCGAAACCATGAACCTTCTAGTGAGTTGCTCCGGTTTGTGAGGGGTGTGTGTCCAACCTTTCATCAAACAGCCCAATTTTTTTACCACATCATCTGGGTGGCATGACATTAAATCAAGCAAGCTTTCATGTTTTTCTGATCATTTTTTAATTTTTTGGAATTAAAATGCCATGGCACTCCATGCATGTGTGCCCATGCCTTGAGACCAATATGTTTGAAAATTCCTTCTAATTTACTGCACATGAAATTAACTCGCACACAAGTATAAAAAAATATGATTTTTCAAACCGTTATGGTTTGGCATTGCATGTAGATGTAGTTCAAATTTGAATTACGGTCATTAAATGGCTAGAAAATCACTTAAATGTCTTTTAAAGGTCAAATGACCCCTGGAATTTTCAAAAATTTCACATGACTGTTGTATTAGTGCACGTTAGACGTTGAAAAAAATTTGAAGGCCGTAAGAGGAAGCTATCTCCCGTTCGTCATCAAACATGCATTGTTCCCTCTCGGAACCACGAACCTTCTAGTGAGTTGCTCCGGTTTGTGAGGGGTGTGTGTCCAAACTTTCATCAAACAGGCCAATTTTTTTACCACATCATCTTGATGGCATGACATTAAATCAACCAAGGTTTCATGTTTTTTGATCATTTTTTAAATTTTTTGTAATTAAAATGCCATGTCACTCCATGCATACGTATGCATGTGTCCATGTTGTGAGACCAATATGTTTGAAAATTCTTTCTAATTTACTGCACATGGAATTAACTTGCACACAAGTACACAGATATGATTTTTCAAACCATTTTGGTTAGGCATTGCATGTAAATGTAGTTTAAATTTGAATTACGTTCATTAAATGGCTAGAAAATCACTTAAATGTCTTTAAAAGGTCAAATGACCCCTAGAATTTTCAAAAAAATCACATTACAGTTGTAGTAGTGCACGTTAGACGTAGAAAAAAATTGAAGGTCGTAAGAGGAAGCTATCTCCCGTTCGTCATCAAACATGCATTGTTCCCTCTCGGAACCACGAGCCTTCTAGTGAGTTGCTCCGGTTTCTGAGGGGTGTGTGTCCAAACTTTCGTCAAACATGCCAATTTTTTACCACATCATCTTGGTGGCATGACATTACATCAACCAAGGTTTCATGTGTTTCTGATTTTTTTTTTAGTTTTTTGGAATTAAAATGTCATGTCACTCCATGCATACATATGCATGTGTCCATGTCGTGAGACAAATATATTTGAAAATTCCTTCTAATTTACTGCACATGGAGTTAACTCGCACACAAGTACACAAATATGATTTGTCAAACCGTTATGGTTAGGCGTTGCATGTAGATGTAGTTCAAATTTGAATTAAATGGCTAGAAAATCACTTAAATATCTTTAAAAGGTCAAATGACCCCTAGAATTTTCCAAGATTTCACATTACAGTTGTAGTAGTGCACGTTAAACATAGAAAAAAATTGAAGGCCGTAAGAGGAAGCTATCTCCTGTTCATCATCAAGCATGCATTGTTCCCTCTCGGAACTACGAGCCTTCTAGTGAGTTGCTCCGGTTTGTGAGGGGTGTGTGTCCAAACTTTCGTCAAACATGCCAAATTTTTTTCCACATCATCTTGGTGGCATGACATTACATCAACCAAGGTTTCATGTGTTTCTGATATTTCTTTTATTTTGTTGGAATTAAAATGCCATGTCACTCCATGCTTAATTGTGTCATAGCCGTGAGACCAATATGTTTGAAAATTCCTTCCAATTTACTGCACATGGAATTAAATCGCACACAAGTACACAAATATGAGTTTTCAAACGGTTATGGTTAGCTGTTGCATGTACATGTAGTTCAAATTTCAATTACGGTCATTAAATGGCTAGAAAATCACTTAAATGACTTAAAAGGTCAAATGACCCCTGAAATTTTCCAAATTTTGACATGACAGTTGTATTAGTACTACAAACGTTCTCGTACATTTAAAACACCATCCGTTGCCATTGTACTGCAAATTCGTTTTTCACATCTAATAAAAATATCTACAACATCGCACCCAGTTGTTTTCTAGGAACCGTTTGCGATGAAAATATCTGGGTCTATTTAAGTCTCCCTCCTTAAGCTTCGTCGGCTCGTCTGCTTCAGTGCCGGCAACCCCCGAATCCACGAATCCCGACCCCATTCCCGCACCCCTTTCTTGCAAAGATGACGCCATGGAAATGCTCGTGAAGGCCCGTACGATGGCCGCGTCCCCCCTGAGCGCCGCCGCCTGCGCCGAGAGCGCGGCTGCCTACGCCGGGAGTGCCGCCGCATCCGCATTGAGCGCGGCCGCTTCCACCGAGAGGGTGTCTGCAGCAGTCGATAGGGCATCTGCAGCACCCGAGACGGCTGCATCTGCAGCCGCTACTGCGACGATGGCTACAAACGCCAAGAGCGCTCGAGCTGCCGTTCGTGCCACTGATGTCGCCCTGGCCTGGGTCGAGGCCATCCACGCCAAGATCGTGGATGCACACGCCAAGATATTCTAGGCCACCTCGGACTCCAGCATGCAACCCACATCTGAAAAGGCGACTGTGACCATGGAGCACCTGCTTCCTCATGAGGTCGCCGAGCGGGAGATGGAGATGCAGGAGGCGGTGGAGATCGAGGAGGACCGGGAGGAGGAGTTGCGCGTGGCCGAGGTCGAGGTAGAGAAGAGTTTGTCCATTGAGGAATTAGCGGTGGAGTACCAACACGAGCTCTGGCGTAGCCACTACTACGAGTACTACAACCTTGAGGGCGGCGCCGAGGACGAGGACGAGGACGCGGTCGACTTCCGCAGGGGGGACGGGGAGTCCACCAACGGCGGCATGTCGCCAGGATAAGTCATCAACGTCTCATCTCAAAGCGGTGATGCATAGGCCGGCGCGGCGGCGGATTTGTTAAAATTATGCTTTGTTTTTAATGTTGGTCTTTTGTTAGAGCAACGTTTAGGTCAACTGGCTCTGTTTAATTACTAAAATTGCTCGATTCAGTAAGTGTGGCATGTCTGTTGTACGCTCTTTTGTGTGCCCAAATTAGCAAGCGATGTTAAATTATACAATGACATACCCGGGGAAATTTCCACCAAAATTTGAATTATCAAACTCATCTCATGTGCGTAAAGCAGGAGAATCGTTTGCGATGCACACAATCGTTTAAAGTGAATGGTCCGGCGGCACCACGCGCAAAGTTTTCCTCCACGTTTCCAAAATTTTGGCCTACCGCCAAAATATCTACCATAAGTCACATTTCCCCTGTTTCCTCCTTCCTTCCTTCCTTGCTAAGCTATAGCTGCTTCCTCGCTCTCGCCGTCTCACATCCTACCACCGGGGTCGCCATGGTCTTCTTCAAAGACCTCTCCAGCGGTTCCTCCTCTGGCGACTACTCCTTCACCATTCGGGTATGCCTCTCTTCTCTCTCTCGGGCTATGACTTGGAATGAAGGATTTTTATCCGGGGGTCGATTTGATTCATTTCTTCCTCTTGTAGCTCCCTAAGACCATCAGTGGCAACGAATGGAGCGGGGTGGCTGAAGATCTATCTGCTCGTTGTCACCATCAATCTCCATGCGTGAAGCTAGTTGTGTTTGATTCTGTGGATAGTGGGAGGAAGTTTCCGACATGGGCAGAGAAGGTTAGACCCTCTTTTGTTGTTACAAATCATTTGTTAGATGTGATTCAGACACTGTCACGGTCCCAACCCATTCATACCATACCTTCAACCAAACGCATCCTAAGACAGTGTCACAGTTTGTATCTAGTATCTTAAATTGTTGCCATATCATCAGCGGTGCCATTAGAAAATTATTTGGCACCGCTTCAGCAGTTTGTGCAGCCAACTTTGGTCCACACATCCGAACAGCCAAGTAGTAAAATACTAAATCTTTATGGCACGAAGGAACTGGGTATCAGAGCAACTACGTGCTCCGGAGTCCGGGTCCTTGATTTTTTCCGCTACATCAGCTCGCCAGTGCAGGGCACCGATGCGAGATGTAGCAACACAGTTGTCTTTACCCCAGTTTTGGCATACATAGTGGACGTCGTTAGTGCTATTAGTTCTATATTACTAAATTTGTGCATGTACACACCTGTTAGTATCAATTTGTTGTCATCCAAACACTATCGCTATGCTATTGCAGTTATATTTACCTTCCTCATAAAATGTTCAATTTGTTATTTATTGTACATGAGTAAGAACTTGTAGCGTCGTTGTAGTTAATTATAGCTTCTGATGTTCCAGAATTTGGCTGTTGTCTCAGTACCATTTATTTCATTTGCACATTGATCTTTTTGAGAAGATATGTTATAATTAACATGTTTCTTCAGTTTTTCAAAAATAAGCATTGGTGATTTTCTATGTTGCTATAAACCCATTTCCCCTACAATTGTTACTAATCTAGTTTAAAATATTATAGGATGAACGGAAGTGTTCTTACTTGGAGTGGGTTGATCAAGAGTGGCCACAGTCTTTGAAGATGTGCCTAGCGAAGCTCTGGAGCATGTATGAGGAAGAGAACACACGTAGGCTTAGAGAAAGTGTTGTCAACGTTGAAGCATATTTCAAGATGCGGGATAAAAAGTTGAAGGTGGAGAATGAGCTTGGATTTTTAAAATCAGACTTTGCTAAGATGGTGTTGGCGAAGGAGGAGGCACTTTCCCAGTTGGCCCGTGCAAAACGGGTTCTTACAGAACTGAAAGCAGAGGTGGATAAAACGAGCCTGGATGATCTCGATTAGGAAAATGAATATATTGTTCTTATGAAGTTGAACTGGCTATATGTTGTACTGTGTTATTTTCATGTAGCTACCGTACTGTGATGTTATAATATATTTATGTGCCTGATGTGAAATTGGCAAACAGTTGTTCGATATGAAATGTGAATTTGCTTAATATTGGGATTACTAATTGTAAACTAATAAACCTGCTAAATGTGTCATTGACCTTTGGAAACGGTTCTAGCAGAAAAAGCGCTTGCGATGGATAGCCCAATGCCACACAGTTTTCTTCATCAAATCATGTGTGATATAGTTCATAAAAGCAAACGGTTAACCATGGCAAACCGTGTGTAATAGTTACACCTTTCACACACGAGCCTACACATAAAACAGTGTGGGATATACATACAAACGGAAACGCTTTCCCTGGATTGACTGTATGAGATGTACATTAGAACGGAAACGTATTCCTTGGATTGACTGTGTGTGATATACATACCTACAGAAATGTTTTTCTGGGATTCACCGTGTGGGATGTACATACCTACGGAAATGATTTTCTCGGATTACCATGTGGGATGTACATACCTACAGAAATGATTGGGTTTCGATGCCTCGCCCGATCGCACACGACCCCAGCCTGGGTCCCAGGAGGGCCTATCCCTAACGATTTCTGGGTCGTGTGCGAAGGACACCCTATCGCACACACTCACTTGGCGACGGTTCCATATGCCGTCGCGGAAAGGGGTTAAAAATCGTTTGTTTAGGACCGACGCACACCAGTGCACTATGTTCTAAGATTGATGTTGCTATGACTTTGCCATGCTTAATGCTTGTCACTTTGGGGCCGGGAGCCATGATTTCAGATCTGAACCGTTTATGTCATCACCATTATATAAATGTTCTAGATCCGATCTTGCAAGTTATAGTCACCTACTACGTGTTATGATCCAGCAACCCCGGAGTGACAATAGTCGGGACCACTCCCGGTGATGACCGTAGTTTGAGGAGTTCATGTATTCATCGTGTGTTAATGCTTTGTTCCGATTCTCTATTAAAAGGAGGCATTAATATCCCTTAGTTTCCAATAGGACCCTGCTGCCACGGGAGGGTAGGACAAAAAATGTCATGCAAGTTCTTTCCATAAGCACGTATGACTATTTATGGAATACATGCCTACATTATATTGATGAACTGAAGCTAGTGCCGTATGGCCCTAGGTTATAACTGTCTCATGATGAATATCATCCAACAAGTCACCGATCCAATGCCTACGAATTTATCTTATATTGTTCTTGCTAAGTTACTATTGCTATCATTACTGTTGCACTTGTTACAAAACTACTGTTATCACCATTGTCGTTACTGTTACTGCTGTCACTATTATCAAAACTATCATATTACTTTGCTACTGATCACGTTGCCGCAGATAATTAATCTCCAGGGGTTGAATTGACAACTCAGCTGCTAATACCTTCAAATATTCTTTGGCTCCCCTTGTGTCGAATCTATACATTTGGTTTGAATACTCTACCCTCGAAAACTGTTGCGATCCCCTATACTTGTGGGTTATCAGGCCACACTAGTGGCATTGTTGTTGGTGGACGACATGGTGGTTTGGTGGAGGTGGATGAGCGTCGGGGTGCATTACTTATGTGGTTCTTTGGCTGGCCGACGGTGGCGCTATCCGCGAGCGTCTTTCCCTTCCCGAAGGCTCCGTCACGGCTGCTCCGGTTTACTCCGAGTGAAAACTTGATCTTCTGGATCGGATGATGGCGGCACTCTGGTGTCGTGCCCTTCTTGGAGGCACCATCTTGGAGTCTTTGCTACATTGTAGGCCGGCCTCACTTCTTCATGGTGGCTAGCTCATAGTGAAGGTCGTCGGCCTCTCCAAGCGGTCTTATTGTTTATCTTTAGTATGCTTTGTGGCGTTAGGGTGATTCGGTGTTGTGCGGCACCCTTGTATCTTGCTTTGGGTGTGTGTGTTCTGTGTGTCGGTGCCATGTGTTGGGTGGTTGGTTGTATGCATGATCGTTGCTTTATATATAAAGTAGGGCGAAAGCCTTTTTTGACAAAGCGTTGAACCAAAGACTGTATCCATCAGTAGCAGTGAAGCTTGATGTTGTCCATGGTAAGATGCATGTTTGGGACCGTAAGGTTTTAAATGGCCCTCAGGCTCGCCTAAAGAAAGCCCAAAGGGAATTGATGGTATGATGCAAGCTCCCTACACAGAAGAGGTGAAACTCAAGCAGAAAGAATTGTCAATTTTCATTGAGAATTTGCTGGAGAAAGATGAAATTTATTGGGCACAGCGGGGTAGGGTGAACTAGTTATGGCATGGGGATTGAAACACGTCATCCTTTAGTCACTTTTTCTCGGCTAGGAGGAGGAAAAACTTGATTAAGAAGTTGAAAGTAAATGACAACAGGTGGATTGAGGGTAATGATAACCTCAAGCCACTCATTTCAGATTATTTTGATAACAATCTGCTATGGGCCGTTAAGCCCTTAGTTACTCATGGTATGAACATGTTACTAAATGTGTTGTATTCAGGATAGGAGGTGCACAAGGCCCTATTCCAGATTGGCGATATGAAGGCCCCGGGGCCGGACAGGTTGCACGCAATTTTCTTCAAAAGATTTTGGCACATTTTGGGAGATGATCTAACCAAAGAAGTTCTTGATGCCATGAATAATAAAAAAAATCCCGTGGGATGGAATGAACAAACATAGTTTTGATCCCTAAGGTGGAGAGCCCATAGGTAATAACCCAGTACAAACCAATCAATTTATGCAAGGTAGTGTACAAGATTATCTCCAAGATGCTGGCTAATAGACTGAAAAAAATTCTCCAAGATGTTGAATTGTTGGGCTATGTCACTCCACATGGAGGTGTGTTGGCAGCCCAACATCAGCCCCTAAGTTGTATCCAACGGTTGTGAATGCTTCCTGGTGAAGGGAGTAGAGAAGAAAACCCTAGCCAGTCCCCCCCTGCCGTGCGGTGGCTGCCATTTTCGTGAGAGTGAGAGAACACAAGAGAGGAACGCAACCTGTGAGCGAGAGGAAGAAGAAGAAGTGAAGGTTCTGTCCAGATTTGCTGCATCTGACTAGACAGTGTTCAAGCGGATAATTGGAGGCTCAAACATGCTTGGATTGACCCCAAACTTGATGATCCCAGTCCTTAATTTTAGTACTTCGATTTAGTTACCTGGTTTGAGGATTGGGTTGCATCAGATTTGAGGGTGGTTTTGTCAGCTCGGACTGCTGCAGTTTCAGAATAGAGTACTTTTGAGAGACGGACAATTTGGGTAGGAAAACGGTATCGGATTGAGCTGACATTTTGAGGGGATCTAGGAACTCGCGTGTCTACTTGTCTGTCAAATTTGGTGATAATTGGTTCAACGATTTAGAGCAGTTTGCAAAACACTGAATGGGACAGAAGCTGTGTAAACTCTACTTTGCTGAAATCTTGCCTCTTGTGGTTGCTGCTGTTGTTACCGGCTGGCAACGTGGAGAGTGTGTTGTAAATCCCTGTGGAGGTTTTAGAGAAGACCTTGTACTCATCATTCTTATAGTGAAGTTGTGTGGACTGGTCGGTCCACAACCGTGGTTTTTTACTCCTCAAGTTGAGGAGATTTTTTTCACGTTAAATCCTGTGTTACATGTGTATGTTGTTTGTGTTATTCCGCTGCTTACTTGTTGATTGAAATTATCCTCAAAGTTCACTACGGATTGGGTTATTTAGTGTGTATATTTATCATGTTGGTGAATTTGTGCAGCGCATTGCTACCGTCCAACCCCAACATGAACTCCCATTCTCCATTTTAATTCTACACTATTTCTTTCCCCATCTCACTGGCAAGTAGGACTCGCGCATATATAGGGAGATGGCGTTGCCACTTAGGCATAAATAACAAGCGAACGTCAGATTTGACGGAAATATATGAAAATATGCTGCTATTTAAGTTGTTTTACCATTTTTATAGGGTTTTATCACACTACGAGTTTTATGTATCACGGGCTAATCAATCTGTAGTTGGATGGTTAGAGGGACTATAGTATTCCCAGCCCACCAGGGTTCAAGTCCTGATACTCGCATTTATTCATGAGTTTATTTCAGGATTTCCGGTGATACGCATTCAGTGGGAGGAGACGTTCCCGTCAATGACGAGGTGCCTACGATGACTTTGTAAATTTCAAGATGATATGCCTACTCAGTCTTTCAGATGTGCTCATAGGGATAGGGTGTCCGTGTATGTGCGCTTGTATCTGTACTGTGTTCAAAACAGGTGTAATTAACTCAAATTAGATCTTATTTTTTGAACATAGTAGAACGTGAATGCTCAAATACATGCATATACACTCATTACTATGTGCACATTCGAGATATTGAGCCAACACAATATTTTAAGATTGATGAAGTCGCCATAGCATTTGCATAGTTCTCTCACTAAACAAACATAGCCGAAAAGTCTGAAATAAGTTCAGGAAAATGCGAGCAACAACCGAAGTCTACGACTTAAACGCTGATAGGTTGATTCCACCACAAAGAACCTAATCAATCCTAAGTAATGAAGATCTCCTTTCCCCTCCCAAAAAAGAAAAACAAAACCCTAACCATCTGAGCTTGCATATTTCGCAACCTTCCATGTTTTTTTTTGTTTTGCCTTACAACAGAACAGGTTTTTGCATGAACAATCAATCACTTGCACTCTACACAAACAAACAGAAAGCACGACAATCATCAAGGGTGGCGCGCATGCATGATGACAGGGATTTCCATGCCACAGTCAAGGCTCGAGAGCCGCAGCCTCTTTCTCGGAAAGCCATGACTGCAGGTGCAGGTGCAGGTGCAGGCCACGCATGGCGCGAAACCATTATCAACGCCTTTAGGTAGCGTAACCTCGAGTAAAGAAGAGCCATCCACCACTATCACCTTTTCTCCTAATTTAACCGGAAGAGCGAGGGCAAAAGTTACAACATAATGATGGTATGGAACGCGCTTTAATCTTCTTCCAACAGAAACAGTGGTGAGCAGAGCACGCTTTCAGGGCGGTGCTTGCAGCCAGCCATCATGGCCTTAATGATATGATTGAATGCGTGGGCAGTTATGTCTTGACAGATTTTCCATGACTGTACTGCCAGTAAGGTGCCTGCCAGTGGGTGAAAAAAAAAGGCCGGGAAAAGGACGGCAGCTGTGCTGCCTCATTAAAATATCGCTGGCGTGCATGGCAAATTCCGGCCGGTTTAACCAAACACGAAACGCACGTCAGTCCTCCACCAGTGCTACACTAAGCTACGGTGAAGATGTGATTGATGTCCCTCGCAAAAAAGGAAGAAGATGTGATTGATGTCATGGTGGAGAATCATACTCCAGACATAATGTTGCTGCCTCCACAAGCTTCTTTTCTCCTCAACTCTACAAGAAACAGGAATTATGGACTCTACAAGAAAGTGTTGGGTCCCAAATCATATCCTGCGATTGTGATGATCATCCCAAAAGATTCATAATAATGTCATTTTCTCTTTGGAAGGCTGCAACATGTTGCAGCAACAAAGGATGAAACTTACCCAAGCTTCTTCTTCAGCAAAACACAACACAACTGAGGGAAGGACAAGTTCACGCGTCATTGACATGAAAAATGACACTAGCTTAAAATATCAGTAACAGTCAAATATTAACTGAGAAAATTAAGATGGACGTAGCCGTAGGAGGCGAGCGCACGTACACGAGCAGATGCATCTCATGCTCTTGTCCTAATGTCCTTTGAATCAAGCATGAGGAAAATTGAAGATTTTTTTTTCGAAAAGGGATGAGGAAAATTGAAGATAACACGATCAAAGTCTCAATCTCTGGATAAGTGTGATGCTTCATTGTTTTAGAACTTTGCCCCCTATTTTCTTCAGCTCCATTACATTTAGTTCTGCTTTGCCTCACTTGCTAATCGGAGCTTCTGTTGGAAGAAAATTGTCAACAAGATTGCAGAGAAAGGAATAAGATTAAGGCATTGAGATAGAGCTGGGGTAGGAGAAAGGAACAAGGAAGGAGAAAGATTGGAACAAGAAGGTCACCTTGTTTCCCCACCGGCGACGGCGACCACCTTTGGCGTCGCCCATGACCGATCCCAGCCACCAAGCCGCAACAACGTCACCAGGCATCCATAAGACCGTCGTCGTCCCCATCAAGCGACACAAAATGAGGCCGCGCTGCCCAATCCACGACACACTTTCCTCCTACTATTACTGTTCCTACAGGACACGTGGGCATCACCACCAATGCGTAATTTCCGCTGTTGATTACTTGTTTCAATGCTAGCATTGCTATGTTAGTAAAGGAGCAAGTGTGGCAAAGCTGTATTGCAGCATCTCAGAAGATGAACAATCAAAGAAGAAGAAGAAGAAGAAGATATATTTCAGCAGAGGACCAGGAAACAACTAGGACCTCACTCGCTGCTCACACGCCTAAAATACACTAATAAATAAATATAACTTCAGTTCTCATCTGCTACTCTAGGCTCAATGTCCTTTAATAGGCCAACGATCTGCTGCATGGTTGGCCTCTTGGATGGCAGCTCGGCGGTGCAAAGGTAGGCGACCCTCAGTGCCTCGTCCATCTGCTTGTCCAGTCCCGTGTCGCGGATCTTGGGGTCGATGATGCTCGACCCTTGATTTGCCTTCACCATTGCCCTTGCCCAGCTCACCAGGCTTGCCTCCTTCTGGTCAGGGTACTCATCACCCAGTGGCTTCTTGCCGGTGATCAGCTCAAACAGCACGATGCCGAAGCTGTAAACGTCGGACTTCGACGTCGCCGTGGCGTTCTCTGGGTCGGAGAACTCCGGCGGCACATAGCCAGGGGAATGGTCGCCGTCTGTGCTTGTCCCGGCGATCATTGACAAGCCGAAATCAGACAACCTTGGCTCCATTGCATAGTCGAAGTAGATGCTGCTTGCCTTCACATCCCGGTGGACGATCTGCGGAATGCAACCATGGTGGAGGAACGCCAGTGCCCTTGCAGCGCCTAGTGCGATTTTGTGTCGGAACCTCCATGCCGCAGTGCCCTCTGGGGTGATGTTTTCAGTGGCCACGCCACCATTGTTGTCCTCCCATGTGTCGGTGCTCCAGTCTTCGGTGGTCTGCAAGCCTAGTGGCAAATCATGCAGCAAGTTGTGCAGATTGCCATTCTCCATGTACTCATATATCGCGATTCTTTGGCTTCCTGCTAAGCAGTAACCAGTCAAAGGAACCAGATTGGAATGTTTGATCCGCCCCAGCCGCTCAAGCTCTCTGGCAGCATCCTCATCTGCCATTGCCGAACCATGGACCAGCACCTTCACAGCAACCTGGATTCCACCAGGGAGGAATCCTGTGTACACTGGCCCGAATCTCCCTTCTGCCAGCAAAGTTCCCCTGTCAAAGTTTGATGTGGCTGCCAAGAGGTCGGCGAACGTGAAGCTCAGCAATGGCTTCTCAAATATGACAACTGGAACGGATGTGGCAACCTTGACATCGGCAACCCAAGTTGTGGAATCAGTCTGGAACGCAAATGGCCCTGATGTGCCAGGCTCGTCTTTGAATGACGATGGCTGCTTATCAACGGGAAATGTGTCACCCCTCTTCTTCCTCGGCTTCCTGCACACAAGTGCCAAGCAAAGCAATGCAAGAACCGAGAAGAAGAGCGTGAGCACAATGGCCAGCGCCAACTTCATCCCCTTGCGGTGCCCCCCATTCTTCTTGATGCTGTCCGGGTTCACAGCAATCGGGCAGTCATTCCTGGACCTAGCAAAGGCGGCTGTAAACGCTTCCGGGGAGAGCTCGGAGGCGCAGACGGTGAGATTGTTGTATGAGAAGTTGAATCGATCCATTGACACCAATTTCTTGACCAGTGACACAGGGATCTCCCCAGTGAGGTTGTTCACCGACAGGTCCAGCACCCGCAGCGGCAAAGTGCTCAAGTCCGGCACCACCCCGCTGATATTGTTCCGTGACAAATCCAGCACATGTAAGCCAACCAACCGGGAAGACAACGCCCCAGGGATTCGCTCATGCAACCCAGTGCTTGACAGGTTGACATACTCCAATGAAGAAATCTCACCAATGGACGCCAGCAAATTGTTGGTGGACAACTGGTTGAATGCGAGATTCATGTGCCTCAGGTTCCGGAACCGGCCAGGGAGGCCGAATTCCCCGAGAAGCTCGTTGCTTGACAGGTCGAGGTACATGAGGGACGTACCAGAATACCCACTGCTAAAATTCAACCGCGAGAAGCGGTTGTTGCTAAGGTCTATGACCCCCAACTGCTCCTGGAACGCCCCGATAATGGAGCCGCGGAGCTGGTTGCCGGACAGGTTGAGGTAGGCCAGCGACCGCAGCGGCGACAAGTCAGGCAGTTCGCCGTCCAGCGCATTGCCGGAGAGATCCATGGAGACGAGGCTCCCGCCGGCGCCCGGGACCTGGCCCTGGAACTGGTTGTGGCTGGCGTTGAGGACCTGCAGGCCGGCAATGGAGCCGAGCGCGGGGGGCAGCGCGCCGGAGAAGGCGTTGTGGGAGACGTCGAGCACCTGGAGGCGCGCGAAGTTGCCGACGTTGTTGGGGAGCGCGCCGCGGATGGCGTTGCGGGAGAGGTTGAGGCTCTGCAGCGACGCGCCCAGCTCCCAGAGGTCGTTGGGGAGCGCGGTGAGGCGGTTGGCGCTGAGATCCAGCGAGCGCAGCCTGGCGAGCTTCCCCACCGTGTCCTCCGGGATGGGGCCCGACAGGCCCATCCCGGCGGCGGCGAGCGCCAGCACCCGCCCCTCGCCGTCGCAGGACACCCCGGGCCAGGAGCAGACCGCGCCGGCGCCCGACGGCGGCGCCGCGAGGCCCATCTTGGCGTAGAAGCGCGCGACGAAGTAGGCGTCCGTGTTGGGCTCCTGCGCCGCCGCCGCGCAGCAGGCCGCCGCCGCCACCGCCAAGAAGAGCGAGGCGACGCCGCACGCACCGCCGCGGCCCATGGCGACGGCGAGAGGCGCACGCGCGCGTGCTCTCTCCCTCTCTCGAGTGTTTCTCTTGGCGCGTTCGTGGCTACTGCGGTGCCGGTGCGTGCTCGGGGAAGAGAGAGGAGGGGGGAGCAGAGCAGGGTAGGAGCGCGGCCATAAATCGTGGGGTGGTGAAGTGAGTAAATTGGGGAGTGAATTGTGGGAGGGGAGTTGATTGAGATGAGCTGCACAGCAACAGCACATCAACATACGCGGAGACAGGCAGACACATATTCATCAGACTGGTAACCAGGCACGTGCAGCGTCAATGGAAATGCAGGCGCCCCAAGATCGACCAGGTCGGCACAGCAAATGTCAACAAACGTTGCATCTGTTCTGAAGCATGCTGATCATATGATGTAGTAGTACAATTTAATCATTGTTGTGTTGTCACAAAACGAAGACTGTTTCATCCTGATTTGGTCAGGAAATAGTACTCTTCTAAAAGGAAATGGTCAGGAAAATCACATGAAGATGGAGTGCATGCCGTTGAAAATAAGGTTGAGCTCAACGATCGTCACACTTGTATTGGTCCTCTCAAGACAATGCATCTTTAAATTCACCACGCTGCGCGAGTTTGGATCTCACGCGATCAGTTGAGGTGTCCAATTGTGTAATTTTATCGGTGATTTTTGATTGGGCCATCCTGTCGAGGTGCCTTTGATCAGCGCAAGCCATTTTGATAATTAGAGCTAAGCTCCCTAGAAATGGTGCTCGCTGGGTGGGGATCGCGTGGTTCCCCGTTTGACAATGGTTACTTCGAGTTGGGTTGGGTACATTCTTCTCTAACTAGAAGCAGACGTGTATTGCCACGAAATCCAGGGTCCGTCCCAAGGGTGGCGGTTGGTTTCGGTCTCGCGTCCCTGGCGGCGATCTAGGGTTTCTAGTCCCCGCCGCCCCAGAACCCCGTCCCTGTCCAATCGATCCTCACAACCCTGTACACGTCGACGCCGTAGTCTCGTCCCGTCGGCGACCACCACTGTAACCCCCACCATAAGCCTTTCACGTGTGTGCTAGGGCACGCGATCGTACACCACTTCCCCCTAGTTTTCAGATCTGGTTCACGGAGCAGGAAGGTAGTATGGAGAGGGTCGAAGGGCTGCTCAAAACTTGAACCTGTCGGAGCGGGAGAAGAAGGGTGTCAAGATCGGATGGAGTGGATATGGCAAGGCTGGCCTAGTCGAGCCCCAAGCCCTCGCAAAGCTGCTGTCCGAAAAACCGATGCTCGTGGAGGCTATGGCCGAAACCCTGGGCAAGATCTAGTGCCCAATCAAAGGAGTGGACTGTAAGGAGGTGGGGGAGAATATATTTCTGTTCACGTTTGGGCAGGAGTCGGGCAAGAGGATGGCTCTAGATAGCGGACCCTGGGAGTTCGGGAACGATTTGCTCGTGGTCGAAGAGTTTGTACCTGCGAAGAGGATCGAGGATTACACATTCGAGACCATTCCTATATGGGTTCGCATTATGCACATGCCTTTAGGTCTGATGAATAGAGATGTTGGAGAAGCTATTGGGAAGGAGATCGGGGAAGTTCTTGATGTGGAAGCTAGAGCTGATGCTGTGACAGTTGCGAGATACCTTCGTGTGAAAGTTAAGATGGGCATCAATCATCCGTTAATGAGGGGCATCAGGGTGGAGCAAGAGGTGGAGGGGGCTGGTCAGTCTAGGGATGTTGAGAAGACCTCCGCTCAGGAGGATGAAGACAAAAACTGGTGTCCGTTTGAATATGAATACCTCCCCGAGTTTTGCTATGTGTGTGGGATTCTGGGACATGAGGATAAGATGTGCAATGTCAAGCTGAAACGAGGGGAAAAGGCGCAGTTTGGGCCATGGCTGAGAGCCTATATGCCGAGGCAGAGTGGTGGAGGGGGCCGGGGAAGATGGGGTGAGGGGGGAGCTTATCGGAGTGGGCGGAATGCAGGAAGCAAAGGCATGGGTGTTTGGAGAGGGCGGTCCTCGTCAGCAAGTGATGCGTCGTCCTGGCGTAGGAACATGAAGAGCTGGGGTGATCTCGCGGATGAGGAAGAGAAGGGGTAGGAGGTGACGAGCCCTTTGAAAATTTCGAGTGATCGTGGTCGGGGAGGGAGGGGTGAAGGGGGAGTCGTTAAACAACTCACGTTTAAGCCCAATGAGCAGAATAAACAAAGGGAGCAGGAAGGAGTGCAGGGGAGAGAACAACTCCAGGGGCTTATACAAAATGTGAGGGACCCAAAGAAGGGGCCCCAAGGCCCAAAAACAGGCCAGCGCACAGAGTCTGAGGCCATGTAGAAGGACAACACCATGTAGATCGATGTAAACACGTCCCTGGTACCTAGTAGGCAGGTGGATGGTGCGAGTCAGGAGATGCAGGAGGGTGGTGCGAAACCGGGCAAATATGCGGGTACCTTCAAGAGGAAAGGAAGAGAGCTGGGAAGGAATGCATCGGCACAAAGGATGGAGAACATAGCTGGCCTTAAGAGAGCAGCCGAGGATGCTGAGATTGATGAGGACGGGGAAGCAAAAAGAGTGAAGCAAGCTGTGGTGTCTGTTGGTGGGGGTGGTGAGGTAGATGAGGATACTCAGAATGCGGGGCTGCCAGGACAGCCCTGCGGGACCCAATGAAAATAATCGCTTGGAACTGCCGGGGTTTGGGGAACAGGCCGGCAGTTCGCGGTCTTCTGGATATCCAGAAGAGGGAGGACCCTGATATTATGTTCTTGTCGGAGACTAGGATGAATAAGGAGAGGATGAGTAGGTTTAGGGACTTATTAGGGCTACATTATATGGTGGCTCAAGATAATAAAGGCAAGAGCGGTGGATTAGCTTTGTTTTGGAGGAAAGGAATAAATGTGACCGTGAGGTGGATGGGTAGGATGCATATCGATGCTATTGTGGAGGAGAAGGATGGGTTCAAGTGGCGGTTGACTGGTTTGTATGGTGAGTCACACGCTGCTAAAAAGGTCGACACTTGGCGGCTACTAAGGACTCTTCATCACCAAGTTCAGATGTCGTGGGTCTGTCTAGGTGATTTCAATGAAATCCTATTCAATCATGAGAAGCAAGGGGGGGCTCGCTCCCATAGATGTATGCAAAACTTCCGGGAGGCCCTTGATTATTGTAATCTGCACGACCTCAGTTTTGAGGGTGATGTTTTTACTTGAGGAATAAAAATTACCGCGTTGATGGTTATATTTGTGAACGACTTGACAGGGCTGTTGCTACGCCAGACTGGTGCGCGAGGTTCCCGGCGTATAAGGTGGTTAATGGGGATCCACGGAAGTCCGACCACCGGCCTGTTACGCTCATGCTAGATGGCAGGCCGGGGCCGCGACGAGCAGCGGGGGGTGACCGATTTTTGCGGTTTGAGGCTAGATGGCTGTTGGAAGGAAGTTGTGATGATATTGTTAAGGAGGCCTGGGAAGGGGGAAGGGGAGTTAATGCGTGGGAGAAGTTGAAAGGAGTTGTTAAAGCCCTAAACACTTGGAGTAGGGATGTGTTGGGTGATCTGGGAAAGAGGACAAGAAGCTCCGGGGAGAGTTGGAGGCTGTTAGAAGGGAGCCCATCTCGGAGAGTCAGGTGCGGAAGGAGCAAACTATTAGTTTTAACTTGGACCGCCTGGAGGAATAGGAAGATCTGGTTTGGAGGAAGCGGGCTCATGTAAATTGGCTTGTGAATGGGGACCGGAACACAAAGTTTTTTCAAGCCTTTGCCTCGGAGAGAAAGCGGAAGAATTTCATTCATAAGTTGAGAAAGGAGAATGGGGAAGTTGTGGAGAGCGAGGAGGGGATGAAGGAGCTTGTGACTAACTACTTTTCGTCTCTATTTACTTCTGTCGCAGGTGATAACGCTGACGATATTCTGAATCACATTGCCCCAAGAGTTACAGACCAAATGAATGTGCACTTGACGGCAGAATTTACAGCTGAGGAGGTGAAAGCTGCCCTTGATGAGATTGGGGATCTGAAAGCCCCTGGTATGGATGGTCTCCCCGCTGTTTTCTACAAGCACTATTGGCACCTAGTCGGTGACGAGGTAACACGGGAAGTGTTGCATGTATTGCGAGGCGGCAGTATGCCGGAGGGATGGAATGATACCCTAGTGGTACTTATCCCAAAGGTGCAGGACCCTGAATACTTAAAGGATCTTCACCCTATTAGCCTTTGCAATGTCGTGTACAAACTCGTGTCCAAAGTACTGGCGAACCGTCTTAAGTGCATTTTGGGTGAAATCATCTCGCCAAATCAGAGTGCTTTTATGCCGGGAAGATAGATCTCTGACAATACCATTTTGGCATATGAAATGACGCACTTTTTGAAACGGAAGCGGATGGGGAGCACGAGCTATGCAGCACTAAAGCTGGATATGAGTAAAGCATACGATCGTGTGGAATGGAGCTTTCTGGAGAGGCAACTCATTAGTACATGCATCCGGTCAGTGAGGTTAAGGTTTAAGGTTAACGGGACGTGCACGGACCAAGTAATACCGGAGCGTGGTCTCCGTCCGGGCGAACCCATTTTGCCTTATCTGTTATTAATCTATGTGGAGGGCCTATCATCGCTGCTGCGCCATGCCGAGAAGTCCGGGAGGATAAGAGGGATTCAGTTGCCCCCCCAGGCACCCCCAATTAGCCATCTCTTGTTTGCTGACGATTCGCTTCTACTTATGGAGGCCTCGCCGGAAAGTATTGCTGCTGTGAACCAGATTCTGCATGTGTATGAGAGAGGGTCCGGCCAAGTCATTAACCGAGACAAATATGTTGTGCTTTTCAGTAAAAACACCTCAAGCTCGAAGAAACTGGTTCTGCTAAGTGCTCTAGGGCTACGGTCTGAAAGCTTAAATGGGAAATACTTGGGCCTACCAAGTTATGTGGGTCGCTCTCGCTAGAAATGTTTTGAGTACTTGCGGGAAAAATCTGGGAGATATTAAAGGGGTGGAAAATCAAGTTGTTGTCTAAGGCCGCGAGGAGATCCTGATCAAAACCATAGTCCATGATATAGCTACATATGCTATGGCGTGCTTCAACCTTACAAAGGAACTGTGTGAGAGCATCAGCAACATGGTGTGTAAGTTTTGGTGGGCGAACCAGGAGGATGAACATAAGCATCATTGGATTAGCTGGGAAAGGATGTGTTTGCCTAAGGACCAGGGTGGCCTCGGCTTCCGGGACCTCCATACGTTAACGTGGCCATGCTCGCCCATCAAGGGTGGCGACTCCTCTAGTTCCCTGACCCCCTGTGTGCCCAAGTCCTTAAAGCCAAGTATTTTCCCGACAGTGATCTTCTAGAAGCTATGGCACAGCCAGGAATGAGATACGTTTGGCGGAGTATTCTGCAAGGCCTTGAGGTTGTTAAAGCCAGGATGATATGGAGGGTGGGATCGGGCGAGAACATACAGATTTGGTCTGACCCTTGGCTGCCGTCAAATGACACTAGAAGGCCGAGTACGTTACAAGGGGGAAACCTTTTGACAAAGGTGGCAGAACTCATTGACCCTACAACTAATCAGTGGGATCACCAGCTAGTGTCACAAACCTTTACACAGGCAGATGCAGCAACGGTCTTGGCTATCCCCATTTGTGATCAGTACGAGGATTTTGTGGCATGGCACTTTGATAAAAGAGGGTTGTTCTCTGTACGTTCGGCCTACTGAGTGTATAGTGAGGTTCAGATGCAACAAAGAACCAGACAACCTAGAGAGGGCACTGCTGGAAGTTAGCAAAGAACTTGGTTCTGGAAAAAGTTGTGGCAAATCGGGTGCCCGGCGCGGGTACATCACTTCTTATGGTGCCTGGTTCACAACAGTCACCCACTACTCCGAAATGTTGAGTGAATAGGGGTTGAGCTTGACACGAATTGCCGACTATGCGGCCGTCGGCCGGAGGACGGAGGACATCTATTCCTATGGTGCAAAGAGGTGAAGAAAGTCTGGAGGGAGTGTGGTATGGAGCGAGTCCGATCTGATCTTCTGGCCGCGCAGTCATCTAAAGCTATGCTCGAGTCCATCTTCAAACTCCCAGATGAGATCAGCCTCAAAACAGCCAGCCTCATGTGGTCTTGGTGGTCGGAAAGGAACAAAACGAACCATAACAAAAAAATACTAGAGCCTGAAGCTTTTGGCGCTAAGGTGCGCCTTGATCTTGCTGAATGGAGAGAATTTCTCGCGAAGAAGAACCAGGCCACACCTGCACCGTCTACCCGGTGGGAGCCCCCCCAGCCAGACTACACCAAGATCAATTTTGATGCATCATTCGACACGGCGACAGGAGCAGGGGGTTGGGGGGGCGTAGCCAGGAACGCCGATGGCGAACTGCTCCTGGCAGCGGTGAGAGGGCTGCAGCATATGCAGGATGCTATGCATGCGGAAACGTCTGCACTGCTCAAGGCAATCCAGGTCGCTGAACAAGTTGGGATAGGTCGGGTGATTTTCCAAACGGACTGTATCCCCTTGCAGCAAGCAACGGCCTCGTCGACGTCAGATCAAAACCCCCTGGGAGTCTTATTCAGGGAAGCAAAGTTCCAGTTGCAGCAAGCGTTTATTGATGCCAATGTAGTGTTCCAGCCTAGGAATTGTAACAAGCCAGCGCATGTGCTGGCTGGCTCTCACGGTCGGAACCTCCCGACTGGCCAGCATGTTTGGCTCTCAGAGTTCCCCATAGATGTAATCCATTGTGTGGCCGCCGATTTGGTCGGTCCACCGTAATCTTTGGAATGCAAGGTATTCCAGCTCAAAAAAAGAAGCAGGCGTGTGTTTTGTTGTGTCGTTTGATCTGTAACGGTTATTTGCTGGATATGTATTTCCTATGGTTTCCCTTTTGCTTGTTCGTTGATTTATTTGTCTTTTTGTGTGCCTCCACCAGCACAACAACACAATGACCACGCTCGATAAAATCCAACGCCCAATGCAATTTTGTCTAAACAAGAACACCCTTTCCTATGTGCCTACCCAGTCCCTAGTTGTAAAAAAAATCAACCTAACACCCCCACGAGCCCTTGCCTTGTGTAAATACTTTATTTATTTTAATATATATATATATATATATATATATTGTAGAACGAGTAGAATGATTGTTCTATAGTTTCCGGTTCAAAAAAATAGCCCCTCACATCAATCCCCCTATGCAAATAAAAACAATTGTCGCAGTAAGATGGAACACATGGAAGAAGCAACACCACACTAGAGAACATGCAAGCGGAATGTACGTCTAATGCAATCAAAATGCCATCAAACGCAACACCATCCCTAAAAGACCTCCTCCAAATGCAACAAAAAGGCGAAAACAACCGAGATGGAGGTTCACAGTTGGGCTTAGACCAAACTATTATTTCCCCTAGAGGAAACACAACCCGACACCAAGAGCTCCCTATTTCTAGAGAGCTCGGAGATTAGCAACTTTTCCATATGTTAGTTTCAGCAAACCTTCATGAAAAGCTTGTATATATTTACATGTACCTTACACAATATAACTCTTACCTGTAGATGAAGCGGAATATTTTTTTCCTCATATTCAGAATTCTTGTTTGTAGGTTTCATGATCTATTTACACTAATATATCTAACACATGCATGAACATTGTAGTCATTTATAGGCATGAAAAGCACTATCGTAAGAATGTGAATTGGTCATAGTTTTATACAACATAAATAGAACAAAACTGTCGTTCAACCTATAGGAACAATAAAAACCAAATATTACCGCGGCTTTCTCTAATGGGACCAGACAACTAACAAAGTGCATTGCTTAAATTCAGATGCTGAGACGGGGCTATGCATTATGACTGTAAGAACCTATATTTATTTGGATAATGTCACATCCCAGATTTTCCCACAGATCTGGAATGTTTAAAAATTTAGACGGAATTAAAAAATCTAGAAAAACTCTTGCTTGTTTGCTAGTTAGCAAAATTGCCTATGACTTGCTTGTTGTTTGACCTTCATTGATTTGATTGATCACCTAGGAGGGTTAAAGGCCCTATACAACTAGTTGAAACCTAGGTAGACTATGGTTGAAACCTAAAACAATAGAAACAAAAACTTAAATAAAACCCTAAAGGGTTTTAATAGGAAATAATTCCCAAAAGGAAATTATTAAAATAAATACTCAAACAAATGAAGATGGGCCGGAGAAAATCAAACAAGGGGAAACTCTGAAGAAAACTATTTTTGTAAAATAAAATATAATCAAAGGAAATATTTTAGGTTTGAGTAAAAAAAGTCAAAAATTTCACTACATTTGGAGAACTTTTATTTATGCACAAAAACAATACCACGGTAGTTCTGCTGAAAACTGCGTCCAGTCCGGGTTAGTTCTATTCAAATCATACCAAAACCATATAAAATTGTTGTAAACATGGCATGAATACATCATAAATTATAGATACGTTGAAGACGTATCAACATACCATCAGTAAAATATGTTGATGAAAAATTAACACATTGCAAATTCACTAGATTAATTCGAGCCACGTGGAAAAGCCAGTTATCCAAACCAAGCATGCCTAAAAACTTGGAAATAGCAATTCTATATGTTTATCATGCATTTAGTACAACCAAATTTGATTTATTTCTCACATGGATAACAATACAAAATTGTACCCACAACAATTGAACATCGCGTTGCAGAATTGAACAAAAGAGTTAACTTAACACTACAACAAATGAACCAAATAATTAACTAATCACCACATTGCACAATAGAACCTACTAGAAGACCAGACAATTACGAAGCTTAGCATGCTTGATAACTTGGAAATATAGCAATTGCATATATGCCGCTCGTGTATTTAGTACAACCAAATTCGATTTATTTCTCACATGCATAACAATACAAAATTGCACCCACAAGAATTGAACATCAGATTGCAGAATTGAATCAAACAGTGAACTGAACATGACAAAAAATTAACTAAATAGTTAACTGAGCACCACATTGCACAATATATAGAACATATATATTAGAGGATCAGATTGCACAGTAACATTGCATAGGACAATTCACTAGAATTTGTAAAGGAAAGGCATGAGTAGCACATGCAATAGGTAAACCGAACATGCTTAACAAGCGTAGCTAGCTACTTCAACATAGGGCCTTATAGTAACACTACTGCAGGATGCTGCTAACGTGACACTACGATCAGAGACCCTTCGAGAAACTATGTGCGATGCAATAATCGCAAACGGTGGTGTATGAAAACCGTCAAAAATGTATAAAACATTTGCGATGATGGACGCATCAAACAAGGTTCAGATTTGAGTTGCGTGTGCGATGAAGGGCATACGCTTCAGTTCAATTAACTGTTTGCGATGAGGAGGAACAAAAGAAAAGGGCAGCCAGATAAAGGCATGTGCGATACACAGCATACGGTTCACTCGGATGAACTATTTATGATTAGGCAACACAAAAGAAACGGGCAGCCAGATGAAGGTGTGTGCGATATACAACATACGGTTCACTCGGATGAACTGTTTGTGATTAGGCAACACAAAAGAAACGGTCAGCCAGATCAAGGTGTGTGCGATATACGCATGCGGTTCACTCAGCCCTTGTCGTTAGTGTGTGACCTCTATGGCAACCATTCGCTCCCCAGGTGCCTCTTCGTGTACCGTGGCAACCGTACACCGACTCTTCGTCTTTCCCTCTCGATTTGGAACTGTTGTCGCACGTTCTTCCCCCTCCTCCATTTTCCTTCACCCTTCCTTCTGCCATTGTTCGATCATCTTCTCCATGGAGGGAACAGGCCGGAAATGACCCCGTTATTCTTGCCCCGATCTCAATGATGACGCGGTGGAGGAACTCATTGATTGGTGCGATGTCATCACCTCGGGTAACATGGCAGGTTCGTTCAAGACCATTCTTGACTCAACTAATAACATCATTACAAGGAACCCAAGGGTCCAGGAACAGTTTGATCTCCCCTATCTTCTTCGTCGTGACCCTGTTGACTGGCGCGGGGACGAGGGAAGCCTCGCCTTGTGTAAGTTGATGTCGCTTGATAATGATACATATGTTGTTAAGATGCCATCGCTTGAGGTCAAGGCTTGGGCAGGCGCAAATGGAGATTGGGTTGTTTATATTGGGTACAACTGCGAGTGGGAACTTGTGAATGTGTACACTCGTCACCGGGTTCCACTTCCAAAAATCTCAGATGACTGCCCAGAGGTTGATTACACCGATATTCTATGTGAGTTCAAATACGATCATGGTGACTGTTATCTATGAAATATAGAAATTTGTCGAGTTCCCAACCGCTCTTGGGATTACATTAACTATGAAGTTGTTGCTATCTTCGACAAGCTTGTTGCCGTCCTTACTTCCACGCCACAATGGATATTGCTCAAAAATCAATTTTTGTACACGGATGAGTACTGTGATGCAATTCAATACGAGGGTCTTGTGTTTGCGGCCACCACTCGTGGCACTATTCTTGCATGGAATCCTGATGCTTTCGGTACGTTTGTCTTCCACCGTAATTATAATTGTTTCATACACATGCATGCGGGTTAGCCAGTTTCCCTTTACTAATTAACCTTCTTGTGTTTCCAAGGTCTTGTGAACCTTCCACCACCTATACTTGAAATTTTTTATAACCAAGGGGGAGATGACGATGCTGATGATCACGAGCATGAGGACGAGCAAGAACCATATACTCAGTGGCGCCTGGCAACTTATTCCGATGGATCACCTCTTCTTGTCTGTATACATGGCACTGCTAATGTTACTAAGGAAGCATGTGTTGTCTCGCATGGTCGCACTCTCCAGACCTATTCCAACATCCCTTGCAGGGTATTCGGGATGGATACTAGTGTACTAGCGCCAATACCTTCTCCCTGGTTCAGTATTGAAAGTCTTGGAGGAAACTCGCTCTTCCTTGGACAAAATTATCCAATGATGGTGGAAGGCGATCCAGCTGCTGTTGACACAATGTTACTACCATTTATGAGAAGCAACTGTATCTATACCTCAGACATTATATGCTTCCCTACCGTCCCAATATGGTTCCTGACATAGGCCGCTTCAGCCTGGATGATCAGTCCTGCGTTGGTCTCGATATTGACAGTAGCTGGCCCTTCCCAGAGAATCACTTCTGGTTCAAAGCAAGCGTTTCCAATGCCGACGAGTGGTTGAGCTGAAGTTCATTTCATTGCTTTGTTATTTGTTGTGTGAGAAAAACTTTACTAGAATGTTTTGTTGGAAATGATCTATAATCCAACGTGTATCCTCGTTGTCGTTGTGGGTTGATGACTTGTTGTATGTAATCAATGGTACATTTGCATATGCGTCCATCAACTCACGCATGCTAGTGGTGTCCATATGAATAGTGCTGGCGATTTTAGTTGCAAAAATTAGATAGTGCTAGTGAATTTTAGCTGCATATTTTGACAAATCGGAATGTTACAAGGTTGACAAATGGCAATGTTACTAGATAAACAAATGTCAATCTTTCCAGTTTGACAAATGGCAACATACCCAAAATGACAGATATGCAAATCTTACCCAATTGTTTGTACATGGTTGCACACGGGTCATGCAAAACAACCGTTTGCATTGAAGGGATGCAGAAATCCTGCTCGGCAAATTTTCCGTTGGCTTCCTGGGGAAGCTGTCGGTCTGCATACGGGTGTTCTAACTAAAACGTTTGCGATGAGTGTTTTATATTTACAAACCACTGACCTTTTTTCAAAACAAAATCGTTTGATAAGTCTGTACATTAAGAGAGAAAAACGCAAGTTCATTCAATTCAAACCATATCTTTCCTTCAGTCACACTTAGAATTTATATTCATATGATCGAGAATTCGAGATACAGTATTAAACCCCAAAAAACTATTTCTGGCGGCGGCGGAGGCGGCGTGCTGCGCCGTTGTTGTCGTTGTCGTCCTCCGGGACGCCGTTGTTGAAGTTTTCGAGGCAGCACAAAATGTTCTTCACTTGTAAATCAAACATCATGTCGTCGCGCGATCGACGGGCGGGGCGCAGGAGGACGACAACTGGCGCCGCTGAGAGGTAGCAGTCGACGGCAGCGTCCCATGCCGCTAAGGGGCGCGTGCAGAGGCACGGGCACGGCCGGTGCAGCCAAACGCATGGGGACCGGCGCCACGGTGGGTGGAGGGGCCCGCACGGGCAGGGGCACGGGCGCGACGGGTGTAGCCAAATGCACGAGGCCGGCGCCATGGTGGGTGGAGGGGTGCACACGGGCACGGGCATGGGCGCTGGCGCTAGCATGTACATGAGCTCGCGTGGGTCCGCGGAGACCTCGCTGACGCTGCGGCTTCCAGCTCTGCGATAGTGCTCGGCGACCAGCCCGTCAATGCTACGGGGATTGTTGCTGGCACGGGTGCGGGGATGGGAGCTGGGACGGGAGTGGGGGCAGCAACCTCCGCGGCCAGCTCATTCTGGGCCATGTCCATGAGGCCCCATTCCTCCTTATTATCTCCTCTGGCTTGGAGTCCACTTCACCAAACTTGAAGACTAGTGGCAGATGATCATTCTACGCCGTGGCGTTGGTGGAGGTCTGCGGGAGGGGGGAATGGGAGGCGAACAGTAAGGCCGCCCGTATTAAACAGCGGCTCGGGCGCCATTAATGGAGAGGAAGGCGGGCGGCCATGGAAGTCAAAGGGCTCGCTTCCTAGTGAGCCTACGCAGCGTACAGCTCGCACACTTCCCAGTGAGCCTGCGCATTGGAGGACAGCTTGCACACCTCTGGTCAGCCTGCGCACCGGACTGCGCTCGCACGCCTCCCGTTCAGTCAGGTCAAGCAGCTGTCCACACGACACCTCCTACAACCATTAAAACCAAGACACATGGCGTCACGTGAATGATTAACATAACGCACATGGTTTGAATTATACAAACGTTTGAGATGTTAAAGTGGCAGCTATTTTTTCAAAATGCCTTTGTTGGCTGTCATTATTCGAGTGCGCCTTCTCCCAAAATGGACACGAAAAATGCCACAACATGCCGGGTGCCATTCCATGATAGCATGCCAAGTTTCATGAATTTCAGACGAGTTTTGGGTTTACTATAATTTAAAAACCAGGCATCTCAATGTTTTGCCGGCAATCAACGGTGCCCTGGTGTTTGAAATTCATTCCCATTTATTGCATGGGACCTAAGCATGCACCCAAGGACACATATTTGATTTTTCAACCAATTTATATGCACTGGAGCATGTGCATGTAGTTCAAATTTGAATTATGCACATAAATGCATTGAAAACTCAGTTAATGCATAAAAATGTCCAAACGAACCCCGAAAAATCCCAAAAATTGACACAACACTCCTATTGTTCTATGTTGACATGAGAATTTTTTTTAAAGCAATAAGAGGCAATGGATATCATTTCGTCCCCAAAGGTGGGACGTTCCCTACCGAAACCATCATGCTTGTTGTGAGAAGCTCTGGTTTGTGAGAAGCATATACCCGAACCTGCCCCAAATGGGACAAATCTTTTACCATGGTATGTTGATGCCGCTCCATGATAGCATGCCAAGTTTCATGAATTTCAGACGAGTTTTGGATTTACTAGAATTTAATAACCAGGCATCTCAACGTTTTGCTGGCAATCAACAGTGCCCTCGTGTTTGAATTTCATTCCCATCTCTTGCATGGGACCTATAAATTCACCCAAGGGCACAGATTAGATTTTTCAACCAACTTTAGTGCATTGGAGCATGTGCTTGTAGTTCAAATTTGAATTATGCACATAAAATGCCTAGAAAACCCAGTTAATTCATAAAAATGTCCAAACAAACCCCGAAAAATCACAAAAATTGACACAGCACTCCTGTTGTTCTATGTTGACTCTAGAATTTTTTTGAAAGCAATAAGAGGTAACGGATATCGTCCCGTCCCCAAAGGTGGTACGTTCCCTATCAAAACCATCATGCTTGTTGTGAGAAGCTCTGGTTTGTGAGAAGCTTATACCCAAACCTGCCCCAAATGGGACAATTTTTTTACCACGGCATGTTGATGCCGTTCCATGATAGCATGCCAAGTTTCATGAATTTCAGACGAGTTTTGGATTTACTAGAACTTAAAAACCGGGCATCTCAATGTTTTGCCGGCAATCCAATTCTTATACGACACACATATAGTTGTATGTTCACTGCAGATAAAAGGTCTAGCAATTCAAACAGCGTCCATTGCCGTAGTGACACCATTTTGCAATTCAAATCAAGTAGATCCCACACAGTTTATTATCATCAACCGTGTGAGATGTAGAACAAAATATCTTAGAGCACCGTCGGTGTATAGTATGCCTATGGCTTACGCGAGAAGGTGCGTCGGCTACAGTCCATAGCCGGCGTGTCAAGCATACTACTCGCTCCCCAAAAACTCCCACCTCTGCATCCCTCGCAATCTCGAAAATATTACTGCCTCGTAATCTCGAAAATATCTACCGTCTAGAAGGTTTTAATGTTTGATAGCACACGATTAGTATGTGCGGACCGTGTGCGATGTCTGTTACTCCCGCTCTGCTTCAGTCCCTTGATTCAAATTTTCAGTAGCCCCGGCATTTTACTCCCGCCTCTGCATCCCTCGCAATTTCAAAAATATCCGCTCGCCCTTGATCCAAATTTTCAGTAGCCCCGCCTTGTTACTCCCGCCTAGTAAATTTTTTAGTTGCCACAGAATTTCCTCAAACACAACCTTGCCCCCCGGCCCCCCTCCACACAAACCCCAAAGCCTCCGCTCACACAGACACACACAACCCTCGAAACCATTGGTAGGTCGTCGCCATCGCCGGTGCCTCCATCCTCAAACTCTGCATGTGTGCCGGGGAGCTCGAGGAGCCAATGGCCAAAAAGATGTTTATCGCGGCATTTTCGCCCGACGCCGGCGAGGTGGCCGCCGAGGTGTCCCTATCATCCTCCGCGGGCCCGATACGCCGTCATCGGTCCCCCGATCTGCCCGTCGCCGCGCCCCTATGCCGGTTCGAGGACTTCCTCGTCCTCCCTCGGACCTGGCAGCCGACGAAGTCCTACCTTGGGGTCCGACAGTGGCGGTGGGGGACGTGGGTCACCGAGATACAGATCGAGAGACCCACACCCGCCAGTGGCTTGGTAGCTTCCACACGGCCGAGCTCGCAGTCTTGGAGTACGACCGCTGGCAGGTCCGCTAGCACGACGCGGCCGCTAGGCTCAATTTCCCCTTCGGCACATGTCCGGTCGACCTCGTTCTGCCGGAGCCAGGGGTGGTGAGCTCGGCAATGACGTGGGAGCGCCTCGAGGCCGAGGCCGTCGATGAGGCCTACATGCAAGAGCTCCGCCAGCAGCACCCGGAGCTCGTGGAGGCGGAGCGGGCGATCTTTGCCAGTGTGGAGAGCGGCGAGGTTATCGCGCTATCCTCCGATGACGAGGTCGAAAGCGGCGAGGACGGCAGCGCAAAGGGCGGCGAGGTTATCGTGCTCTCCTATGATGACAAGGTCGAAGGTGGTGGCGATGGCGGCACGGAGGGCGTCGAGGTGGGCCCCGAGGACAAGGAGATCGACGTGGACGAGTGGAGGAGTGCCTTCCCCAATGACCCTGGCGACGGTACTAGCCCAGACCCGGCTCGCGGCACACCGTACATGATGAGGAAGGATTGGCTCGACCTCTACTTCGACCAAAAGTAGTTTAGCTTAGTTTAAATTTATGTTTTATGTTCGGTTATGCAAAATATCCATGTTTATGTTTGAATGCATGCTACTTTCGGTTGAACCTGCTTTGAACTTGATCAAATTGAAGTTTACAACCTTAAGTTTAGGGGATCGACTAGAAAAGGCCAAAAATTCCTGGAGTATATATATATATATATATATCCACTAAGGGTTTTAGTCCTTTAACTTTTGAAGGATCACCTAGAGATGTCCTTATGACTTGTTTATATCAGTTCTTCACAATGTGATGCTCTATATCTGCAACTATTTGCCGTGTAGTTCAATTTCATCAATAACAGTTTCAACAATACCACTATGAATTATGATATTTGGTTGCTGTTAAGGATATTGCAGTTAACATGCCTTTTCGTTTTTCAATTGTTGTTTAGCAGCATGCATTGTACTGAATGACTAAATATGCAATCCCAGGCTACATAGCAACAAGGAAGAGTGTTACCTTAATGTTCTAATGATGTCTAGATATACATGTAATAAAATCTTATATAATGGGATGGATGGAGTGTTGTACTACATCATTTTTCAATTGTTGTTTAGCTTCTAATATTAACTTGGTGCTTTTAGGTACATATATCATTGCCAACGATCCACACTTCGACCCTTTGTGCGTATGGGGCAATGAGATATTCATGAACTAGCATCAAGTGAGGAAACTGATAAATATTGTTATTAAAACGGGTCAAAAGATGTCAATCGAACTATTTGTTTACACTTTATGCAAGACAATAGTGAACTACAGGATGGTAAGTAAGAACCCTGTAGCCTTCTTTTTACTGCCAGTAATGAGTTGTGTTAGATGACAATATCTGAATCCTTTTTCTTTTGCAGTGGATCCTGAAGCAGTTTACTCAAGATTACCTCTCAAACTACATGATTGGCGGCCGGCCATCACAAGGGGTTGGACTAGAGTCCTGCATGCCTTCTGCATCAGGAGAGCATAATAGGGCCATTCCGCTTCACCTTCTTCAGCAACTAGAATGTCTGTCGCCTCTTTCTTTACCATCTGTAATAGTACAAGTATAGAACCCTGGTACATCATTCTTTATTTGGTGCTTATGGAATTCTTAAACATATGTACATGTGAATCGAATAATGCATTGATTGTTTGAACATGATGGATATGAATAAAGCTATAACCTACTTTCAAGTTTAAATTAGGTATGATTTTAAATAGCAATAATTACATTAGGGATAAATTACGTTGTGCAGGTCATTACGGCACACATGGTTGGTAAAACACAAACGTTTGCGATATACACCATAATCCGAGATGGTTCACAAAGAGGAAACGTGTGCAAGCATGCACACAGTTGCCGTTTGCAAAGCGTGTGTGATGTCAGACACTATCACATACTGTGCGGGAAAACTAAATGTGTGTGATTGTCTACCTATTGTACACAGCTTATAATCATGAACTGTTTGTGATGTGCCAAGCATCGTAAAACTCCCGTGCCTAGAATCTGCCTGGAAACTCCTGTGCCTGGAATCTGCCTGGTTTTAGGCAGAACCACAAAACTCTGACTGCGATGGCAATGCGAGCACAAATGAGTAGCAAGGATGAAGCGTTTGGGATATTCAAGATATCGAAAATGGTTATATAGGGACAACTGTATGCATCAAGGCTCCTATCCCCGACGGTTTCTCGGTCGTGTGGGAAGGACCCCCCTATCGCCCACACTCACTTGGTGTCGGTTCCAAATGTCGTCGTGGAAAGGGGTTAAAAATGGTTTGTTTAGGACAGATGCGCACCAGTGTAAGCTAAAAAACAATCTACTCCTCATCGTCGGAGATATCGATGACGATGGGATCCTTAGACTTGGAAGAGGATGAGGCCTCCACATCATGGGTTCCCTCCTCATAGTGATGAGTCACCTGAGTCGCTCCAGGCACCAACCTGCTGGCTCTGGAGTTGAGGTAAGCATGGGCACGCTGAGAAAACACCTTGTAGTCTTCGTCGAAGGCACCAATGGTGGCCTCGAGAAAACATCACAAACTATCATTTAAAGTAGCCAACCGAGTGGCATCATCTATTCACAAGGCGTCGATGGTGGCCTTGACAGTGAGGTGCTCCTCAAAGATCTGGGGGTTGACACGCATGACAGCCATCGCAACCTCACCCGCACATGCGGCCGCGATTTGCTTCTCCATTGCCAAATGCTCTTTGAGCTCCTGGCTATGCTGCATGCACCATGGCTTAGGGTGGCGCTTATTTGGATGATGGGGGTAGTGATTTGGGTGGAAGGTGTCGCGCCGGGGATCAGGGCATGTGGGTTGTAGAAGGAGGAAGAGGAGGAGGGGGGGTCAGGTGTGGATTACCTCACTAGATCGACGAGACCGAGCAGCAAGAAGGACCGTCGTCGGCAAGGAGGTGGCACTACACGCAAGCAGTGAAGGCTTGAACTTGGAAAGGAAGGAGAAAACTTGGGAAATGTGGCTTTTGGTCAGGAGGAGGGGGAGGTAGATATTTCCGCGGATGCTAGAAATTTTTGCTCGGTGCTACGAAAAACCGGAGCACAAAGTATCATCAAAGACGGTCCCTTATTCAGCACTGTGTACGATATGTGAACAACACAAACGATTCATATAGCTTACCCTGTGTGTGATGAGTCTTAACATGCAAATTTCGGACTGAATTTCCCTGGTTACAGTGGCCATCCACGTCATTGCATAATTTGGGTGCACAAAAGAGTCTACATCACACCCACACTTCTTGATGGAGCAAGTTCATCAATTAAGTAGAGCTAGCTGACCTAAACATTACTCTAACAAAAGACCGATACTCTAAACAAAGACTACTACTCTGCCTTGTACTCGTCGATCTCCGCCACCTCCTCCATGTGTAGCTCGCACTCGACGATCTCTTGGGGAAGGGGCTCCATGGCATCCATCGCAACATACTTGGCAAGCATCTCATCGTCTGCGTCCGCCATCTCTTTGGAAAAGGCCACCACGAGCTACGTGTGGGCGGCCATAGTCCAGGCGTGGACGACCTCCATCTCGGCAAGGGATGCTACCAACAAACAAACATCTGCTTGAACACTCCCGGCAATTGCCAACTCTTCGGACATGGGTTGTCGACCGTTGTTGGAGAAGCTTCGTATGATTTGTGTGATGACTACCACGAGCTGGGCGTGGGCGGCCTCCATCAGGGCTAAGGTGACCTCCACAGAACGAAAAACTGTTGTGCCGCTCTCACCATTTGCTATCCTCATAGCAGATGTTGCTGCTACCATCCGAGTTGTAGCAATAGCTACCTTTTCAGCTACCGCAAGCGACCGACCATGGATTGTGGTCGCGCTCATGCAGCTTGTGAGCGTGATCATGGCAGCTGTGGTCGCGCTCTGGCCGGAGTGGGCCACCAAAGTTGCCCTCATGACGCGGGTCCATGTCCCCATCTTTGACCGTTGATGATTGAACAACAAAATGATATTGGGGAACTAGTGTGCTTGATGCGCCAGCGGTGGACTATAGCCGATGAACCTTCCCGCGTAAGCCATATATGAGGGTGCTCCAAGATATTTTGTACTACATCTGACACAGTTCAAGATAATAAATGGTGTATGATGTACTTGATTGATTTGAAATACAGAATGGGGTCACAGTGGCAAAGGATGGTGTTCGAATTGCTAGAACATTCATCTGCAGTGAACATGCAACTACAGGAATGTTGTGATCAAATTTGGAATTATTCATGGTTCGTTTGGACATTGTTATACATCAACCGAGTTTTCCAGGAATTTAATGTGCATTCAAATTTGAACTATAGGCAAATGCTCTGGTGCACCAAAATGGGTTGAAAAATCATATATGTGTCATTGGGTGCATGTTTAGGTCCCATGCAAGAAATGGGAATGAATTTCAAACACGTCGGCAACGTGGCTCGGCCGCAAACATTGAGGAACTTGGTTTTGAAATTCCTGTAAGTACAAAACTCCTCTGAAATTCAAGAAACTTGGCATGGCATCATGAAATGGCACCAATATGTTGTGCTAAATTTTTGTCCCATTTTGGGCAGATTTTGGTATAAGCTTCCCACAAAATAGAACTTCTCACAAGAAGCTTCGTGGTTCCAGTAGGGAACGCGTCACCTTTGTGGACGAAACAACACTCGTTGCCACTTCTCGCCTTGAATTTTTGTTTCTATAGTAAAGATAGACCAATAGGAGTGTCATGTTAAATTTTGGAATTATTCAGGGTTTGTTTGGACATTTTTATACACTAATTGAGTTTCCTAGCCATTTTATGTGCATACTTCAAATTTGACTATAGGCACATGCTCGAGTGCACCAAAATGGGTTAAAATCGTATATGTGTCCTTGGGTGCATGTTTAGCTCCCATGCAAGAAATGAGAATGAATTTTGAACACCTCAGCTTCGTGGCTCGGTTGCAAATATTGAGAAACTTGGTTTGTAAATTCCTGTAAATCCAAAACTTGTCTGAAATTCATGAAACTTGGCATGGTATCATGAAATGGCACTAATCACTCTAGGCATTTGGGTACCTGAACCCGTTACCCAAACCAGAAGCGAACCAAAAACCCGAAATGTCGGTTAATTTGGGCATCGGTCTTTGGTACGGTCCTGGTTTTCAGACTGTTCAGTTTTTGGGTAAGGGTTCGGATATCAGTCTCAAAAACTCGAAATAACCATAGACCGAAGTTGACAAAACCAATGTACTAATTGCTTGTATCTGCGTTGGTATTTCCCTAAAGAGGAGAGGATGATGCAACACAACAACGGTAAGTATTTCCCTCAGTTATCAATCCACTAGGAGAACCAAGCAACAATATGTAAACAACACCTGCACACAACTAACAAATACTTGCAGCCCAACACGTAAGAGGGGTTGTCAATCCCTCCTCGGTATTGATATAGATTAAATTGTATGAGATTGGATAGATAGATCTAGCAAAAACAAAAACAAAATAAAGAAAGAGAAAGTGCAGGAAGGTATTTTTGGGTTTTTGGAATAATAGATCTGAAAACAATATGATAGGAAATAGACCCCGGGGCCATAGATTTCACTAGTGGATTCTCTCGAGAAAATAGCATATGGTGGGTAAAAAAATTACTGCAATTGATAGAAGAGCAAATAATAATGATGATATCCAAGGCAATGATCATGTATATAGGCATCACGTCCAAGATTCAGCATGCATCTAGTGTATTAAGTTCATGGAGAAACAGAGTAATGTAATAAGAATGGTGACCTGATGTAGACAAGATCTATTCATGTAGGAATAGACCCCATCTTTTTATCCTTAATGGCAACGATACATGCATGTCATGTCTCCTTCTGTCACTGAGAATAAGAACTTCAAGATCAAACCCATCACAAAGCACCTCTTCCCATTGCAAGAAAAAGCAATCTAGCTGGCCAAACCAAACCAAAGTTTGGGAGAAGAAATATGAGGCTATAAATATCATGTGTATAAGAGTTCAAAGAAGACTCAAATAATATCCACAGATAGATCTGGTCATAAACTCACAATTCATCGGATCCCAACAAGCACACTGCAAAAAGTCATTACATCAAATAGATCTCCAAGAACATCGAGGAGAACATTGTATTGAAGATCAAAAACGGAGAAGAAGCCATCTAGCTACTACCTACAGACCTGTAGGTCTGTGGTAAAATGCTCATGAATCATCGGAGGAGCACCAATGAGGATGATGAGCCCCTCCGTGATTGTTTCCCCCTCCGGCAAGGTGCCGAAATAGGGCTCTAGATTGGGTCTCGTTGTTCTGGAACTTGTGGCGGCTGGATTTGTGTTTCATCGACTCCCCTGGGGTTTCTGGAATATTTGGGTATTTATAGAGCTGAGGGTGGTGGAAAAGATCATTATGGGCTCCACAAGGCACCAGGGCACGCCTGGGGCCTCTGGCGCGCCCTGGTGTCTTATGGGCCCCACGGTCCTCCTCTGGTACACCTCCTGGGCCCCTTGAGTCTCTTCCGGGCAGAAAAAATCTCCAAAAGTTTCGCTGCATTTGGACTTCGTTTGATATGGATATTCTGCAAAGGAAAAAACAAGCAAAAAACAAGAACTGACACTGGGCACTATGTAAATAGGTTAGTCCCAAAAAATGATATAAAGTTGTTATAAAAGTAATAAAACATCCAAGATTGATAACATAATAGCATGGAATAATAAAAAAATTATAGATACATTGGAGACGTATCAGCATCCCCAAGCTTAATTCCTACTCGTACTCGAGTAGGTAAATGATAAAAACAAAAATTTTGATGTGGAATGCTGCCTAACATGTTCATCACATAATCTTTTCTTTTGTAGCATGGACATTTGGACTTTTAGATGATTCAAAGTAATAGTCTATAATTTACATGAACGACATCAATACTCAAGCATATCAACAAGCAACCATGTCTTTCAAAATATCAACACTAAAGAAAGTTATCCCTAGCCCATTGCTACCTCTTGAGCTTGCGTTGATTTTTCCCTTGAAGAGGAAAGGGTAATGCAGTAAAGTAGAGATAAGTATTTCCCTCAGTTAATAACCAAGGTATCAATCCAGTAGGAGGCACAAGCAAGTCCCCAATATATGCACCTGCACAAACTAACAAACACTTGCACACAACACGAAAAGGGGTTGTCAATCCCTTCACGGTCACTAACAAAAGTGATATCTGATAGAGATAGGTATACAAGATAAATAGAAGAGCAAGCTAAAGTAAATATAAATAAATTGCAGAAAGGTATTTTGGTTTTTTTTGATTTATAGATCTGAAAATATATGATGGAAAATAGACCCGGGGGCCATATAGGTTTCACTAGAGGCTTCTCTTTTGAAAGAAAACATACGTTGTGTAAACAAATTATTGTCGAGCAATTTATAGAAAAAGCGCATAGTTATGACGATATCTAAGGCAATGATCATGAATATAGGGATCACGTTCGTGACAAGTAGACCAACTCCTGCCTGCATCTACTACTATTACTCCACACATCTGTTGGGAAACGTTGCATGGAAAACACAAAAAAATCAACGCACACGCAAGATATATCCATGGAGATGCATAGCGACGAGAGGGGGAGAGTGTGTCTACGTACCCTCGTAGACCATAAGCAGAAGCATTTCACAACGCGGTTGATGTAGTCGAACTTCTTCGCGCTCCAACCGATCAAGTACCAAACGTACGACACCTCCGCACTCTGCACACGTTCAGCTCGGTGATGTCCTTCGCCTTCTTGATCCAGCAAGCCAGCGAGGTAGTGGATGAGTTCTGGCAGCACGACGGCATGGTGACGGTGATGGTGAAGTGATCTCCGCAGGGCTTCGCCTAAGCACTACAAAAATATGACCGGGTGTAAACGGTGGAGGGGGCGCCGCACACGGCTGAGCAATGGATCTGTTGTGTGCTAGGCGCCCCTTCCCACATATATATAGGTGGGAGGGAGGGAGGAGCAGCCAAAGGAGGCGCCCAAGTAGGAGGAATCCTACTTGGGGTCCCTCCCAAGCCGCGCCCCTTTCCTTATATGGAGTGCAGGGAAAGGCAGAGGAGGGTGGCGCCCCCCTTTTCCTTTCTCCCATGAGAGGGAAAGGCAGGAGGGGCTAGCCCTCTCCCTTTTCCTTCCCTAGGGCTAGCCAAACAAGGGAGGGGGCGCACCAGCCCCCTTGTGGGCTGGTCTGTCCCCTCGTTTGGCCCATAAGGCCCATAACTTGCCATGGGGTGCCCAAAACCCCTTCCGGTGACCCGATTCCTTCCCGGTACGTCTCGAAACACTTATGGTGTCCAAATAGCATCGTCCTATATATCAATATTTACCTCTCAACCATTTAGAGACTCCTCGTCATGTCCGTGATCTCATCCGAGAGTGCGAATAACATCCGGTCACCAAATCACATAACTCATATAACACTATATCATCAATGAACGTTAAGCGCGCGGACCCTACGGGTTCGAGAACTATGTAGACATGACTGAGACACCACTCTGGTCAATAACCAATAGTGGAACCTGGATGCCCATATTGTCTCCTACATATTCTACGAAGATCTTTATTGGTCGAACCGTTATGACAACATGCGTAATTCCCTTTGTCCATCGTTATGTTACTTGCCTGAGATTCGATCGTCGTTATCTCTATACCTAGTTCAATCTCGTTACCGGCAAGTCTCTTTACTCATTCGATAATACATCACCTCGTGACTAACTCCTTAGTCGTTTGCTTGCAAGCTTATGATGTGTATTACCGAGAGGGCCCAGAGATACCTCTCTGATACTCGGAGTGACAAATCCTAATCTCGATCTATGCCAACTCAACAAACACCTTTGGAGATACCTGTAGAGCATCTTTATGATCACCCAGTTACATTGTGACGTTTGATAGAACACAAGGTATTCCTCCGGTATCCGGGAGTTGCATAATCTCATAATCGAAGGAATATGTATTTGACATGAAGAAAGCAATAGCAATAAAATTGAACGATCATTATGCTAAGCTAACAGATGGGTGTTGTCCATCACATCATTCTCCTAATGATGTGACCCCATTATCAAATGACAACACATGTCCATTGTTAGGAAACTTTAACCATCTTTGATCAATGAGCTAGTCTAGTAGAGGCATACTAGGGACACTGTATTTGTTTATGTATTCACACATGTATTTAAGTTTCCGATCAATAAAATTCTAGCATGAATAATAAACCTTTATCATGAATAAGGAAATATAAAATAAAAACTTTAGTATTGCTTCTAGGGCATATTTCCTTCAGTCTCCCACTTGCACTAGAGTCAATAATCTAGTTCACATTACCATGTGATTTAACACCCATAGTTCACATCACCATGTGATCAACACCCAAAGAGTTTACTAGATTCAATAATCTAGTTCACATCTTCATGTAATTAACACCCAAAGATTATTAAGGAGTGATCATGTTTTGCTTGTGAGAGAAGTTTAGTCAACGGGCCTGTCACATTCAGATCCATATGTATTTTTGCAAATTTCTATGTCTACAAAGCTCTGTATGGAGCTACTCTAGCTAATTGCTCCCACTTTCAATATCTATCCAGATTGAGACTTAGAGTCTTCTGAATCGGCGTCAAAGCTTGCATCGACATAACCCTTTACAACAAACTCTTTATTACCTCCATAATCGAGAAATATCTCCTTAGTCCTTTTAGGTAAGAAAGGATAATTTTGACCGATGTCCAGTGATCTACTCCTAGATCACTATTGTACCCCCTTGCCAAACTCATGGCAAGGTACAAAACAGGTTTGGTACACAACATGGCATATTTTGTAGAACCTATGGCTGAGGCATAGTGTTGGGGATATAACTCCTAGGTTTGACCCGCCCAGGAGGGGCTTGGTCACACCATTGGCGGTTTAAGATCAGAAGGCCCATTGAGATCCAAGAGTACAGACGACGGTCCATAGAGCAAGTTCGTCGAGGGCCCAAGGCCCGGAAATGACTCGAAGCCCAAGGGTATGAGCCGCCATATGTTAGTCTTGTTCTATAAGGCAGGATTAGTTAGAAGCCGAGCCAGTCACATTTTTGTGAATCTGCCGGGACTTTGTAAGCCGCCGGGGGCATCAACCTGCATATAACGGGGTGACCCGGCGGCGGGTTAAATCAAGAAACAATCAATCGATGGTTAAGCGTATTCGCTCCCTGGTGATCGGAACCCAAGTAATACAACTAGAAGCAGGAGTAGGCTTTTACCTCATTAAGATGGGTCGAACCTAGGTAAACCCTTGTGCCTCCTGTTTCTCGTTCAACCCCTTTAAGCTAACCTAGTTGCGATGGCTCCACACCTAAGTCCTTTCACTAGGGCATCTGTCGTGACAATTCCACGACAGTTGGCGCCCACCGTGGGGCCAGTGCACGGTGGTTTCGAGTTCTTAAAGGGTAGCTTCTCAGGGATCAAGGGATACGCCGTGATCCGGATGACCAAGAGTTGCCGCGGCAAAATCTACATCGACGACGCAGGCTGGGGTCCCGAGGCCGATTCAATCGAATACGGGTACCGGGTCCCCTTTGGCGGAATCCACGTCTTCATCAGCAAGATCGGCGAGTCGGAGCCTGAGACGGACACCTACACCGATATCATCAAGACGGCTCGGCACGCATGGCTCGTCAAAGTTCAAACCATCGTGAAGCACACTTTTGTTTGTTTTATTCATGGAACGGATCTTGAGGAAGGATCTGTGTCTAGTGGAGAGACAACCATCTACTCTGATGATGAGTACTCAACCGGTGAGACCAATTCAATGTATCAACTGCAAGACGGCGGGCTTAGGGGCTATTCCGATGGTAACAGTATTCCGGACCCCTATGAGCAGTCGAACAGAGTCGCGATCTTCATGGCCGACACACAACCAGTGTTGAATTCATCAACTGTTGCGGCTATGACTTTTGGTTCAACGGCTGCTGCAACAGCCGGAGCAAGTGGCTCTGTACGCCCGTCGGCTCAGGTTTTGTCCGAGCTTTTGGACGCCTTGGCAGCTCTATTAGCTGCAGAGGTAACCTCGGCGACTCAAGCACAACATAAGACAAACATAGCAAAACTGCAAGATGAGATAACTCAGGCCAAAGATGAGCTTAATGATGAGAATGCTAGGATGGCAACAGAGAGAGTCGCCCTGGACGCCGAGTCACAATGGATTCAAGCAGAAAATTTCCAGTTAAGCTTGGATCAGAATGCATCCAACGCCATTCTACGAAGGAGGCACCAGAGTCGTCTGCCTTTGGAATACGATGCGAGAAATCTTTTCAACACACCTGGGGCCGGACCAAGTAATCCGCCTGAGGTGATTCGGGCTGCCAAGGCACCCGTGGCTGGGGTGACAGATCAACCACGTGTCGCAGACCAGCCTCGTTTGAATTTAACCCCGCCTCAACAGATGCCGACACCGCCAGGTCATTATTCTAACCCTTTGGATAACATGATTGTTGCGACGTCGTGGCTGGGGCTCTCCCGGTGCAAGGCGAGTCTCCCGCGGTGGTGGAGGCACGAAAGGCCATGGAACTTCTTCAAACCGCGGTAGCTCAACAAGCAGCATACTCATATAGCCGTGAGCGGATTCATTCAACCCCACGCCATAGCCGAAGTTATAGCCGACACATTGAGTCACCGGCGGTTTCGAGCAGTGAGCGGCACCGTCGCCGGCCCCATGGGCATGACCTGCCACGTGCTGATCAGGCCAGGGCACGACGGGAGGCAGAGCTAGAGGCTCACTTGACGACTCATTAGTAACCTCAACATAACCCGTCGGTGTCTGTAGAAGCTGGGATGACTTCTAGGACCGTGGGTGTGCCGTGCCTGGTGCCGAATTTGCGTAATGAGCGTTTGCCCAAGGATTATAAAGGCCCCCGCAAGGTGCCCAATTACACAGCGGATCAACCTCCAGAGGCTTGGATTGAGAGCTATGAGCTGGCCATGGAGATGTTGGACATCAACGATGTTGTGTGCGCTAAGTATTTCACCATGATGTTGGATGGGCCGGCTCGCACCTAGCTAAAAGGATTGCCTCCTAATTCCATCGGATCACGGGCTGAGTTTAAGATGCGTTTTATCCAGAATTTCAAGGACACATGCAAGCAGCCTCTGTCGATTGTTGATTTAGACTCTTGTATCCAACGGGATGACGAGCCAACCGCCTATTGGGTTCGCAGGATTTCGGCCGTTACGCACTCATCGGAAAGCATCAACGCTGGATCGCCCGTCCTGATTTTGGAGAAAAATTGCTGGTTCATTCCCCTAAACAGAAGCTAGGGCGACTCAAACGCCACTTCAATGACATGTGAGAGCTCACGGCGGCTCTCATCAAATACGCTAGCTCTGATAATACTAAAGACCCCGAGTCTGATGAGGAGAAGGCTGGCAAGGGGAAAAAGAACGACAAAGGACAACAGCACAATGCGGCGGGTCAGAACTAACGCAATAATGGTAAGCGCAAGCAAACTGATGGCGGTTCAGATTTTGTGGCTAATATCAACATGCAGAATAACAATGAATTAGCCTTGCCCGAAGCATGGTTCCCAAGACAAGCAGGCCACTCATCCGTGGAAAGATTGTTTCATCATGAAGGAATATAGAAATTCCGGCTTGTATCAGGACCATCATGGCCCCGCATGGCAGGGCAGGCTCCGGCTCTCACGGGCCAAGCTTTGGATGTGGCGGCTCAAATTCCGGATTTCAAGGCCAAGGCAATCAAGGCGGTTTTCATCAGCCCAATCAAGGCAATTAGCAGCACAATCAAGGCAATCAGCAGCAACAATGCGGGTATCAGAGTAATCCAAAGCAGCTGAATAGTGGCCAATATCATTTTTTACCACGAGCCCGTGCAAGCGAGATCAGAAGGTTCATAAACGAGCGGTGAGTGCGGTTGAGCCGGCAGTCCCTCGGTATTTATGATGGTCAGAACAACCCATTGTATGGAGCCGTGAGGATCACCCGCCCCGGGTTGACAACCCAGGTCAGTTAGCTTTGTTGGTTTCTCCTCAGGTTGGAGGTTACAAGTTCAAGTAAGTGCTTATGGATGGAGGCAGCAGTATCAATATCCTTTATTATGATACTTTTCACCGTATGAATTTGACTGACAAAGATCTTAAGCCGTCCTCTACAGTCTTTCATGGGGTGGTGGCTTGTAAGTCGGCGTATCCGGTGGGTAAGATAGCTTTGGAAGTAGCTTTTGGTAATGAGCATGACTATAGGGCTAAAACATTGACTTTTGAGGTGGTCAAGATCAAGAGCCCGTATCACGCCTTGTTCGGACGGCCGGCTTATGCCAAATTTATGACACGTCCTTGTTATGTTTATCTGCAACTTAAGATGCTGGGTCGCAAGGGTACCATCACGGTGCATGGCGACATGAAGATAGCTTTGGAATGTGAAGAGGGCGATGCTGGCTATGTTGAGTCGGTTTGTGCAACAGAGGACTTGAAGTTCTACAAAGATAATGTTGACCCGGCGGATATGACCCCCTTCAGGAAGCCAACCACAGAACATGACCCTTTGTTGAAGTTTAAATCAGCAGATGACATTAAGCAGGTTGATTTTGTCCCTGGCGATTCATCCAAATAGTTCACTATCAGTGCAAATATGGATCCAAAATAGGAAAGCACGCTCATCGAGTTCATCCTTGAGAACTGAGACATCTTTGCATGGAAGCCTTCAGACATGCCAGGTGTACCGAGGGAACTCGCTGAGCACACTCTCAATATTGATCCGAAGTTTAAACCGGTCAAGCAATTCCTCCAATGTTTTAATGAAGAGAGGTGCAAGGCCATTGGAGAAGTGGTGGCCCGACTCTTGTCTGTCGGGTTTATTGTTGAAGTTTTTTGTGACGCCCCCGATTTGACCGTACACTAATCATACACGCAAAGGTGTACGACCAAGATCAGAGACTCACGGGAAGATATCACAACACAACTCTAGACACAAATAAAATAATACAAGCTTTATATTACAAGCAGGGGCCTTGAAGGCTCGAATACAAATGCTTGAAGACACAAGAGTCAGCGGAAGCAACAATATCTGAGTATAGACATAAGTTAAACAAGATTGCCTTAAGAAGGCTAGCACAAAAGTAGCAACGATTGAAAAGGCAAGGCCTCCTGCCTGGGACCTCCTAACTACTCCTCGAAGTCGAACTCCACGTAGAATCAACCCCGGGATCCTCTGGCTCCTGGACTCCATCATCTGGTCGCAACAACCGAGTATAGAAAAGGGGAAAAGAGGGAGCAAAGCAACTGTGAGTACTTATCCAAAGTACTCACAAGCAAGGAGCTACACTACATATGTATGCATTGGTATCAAATGGAAAAGGGGTAACATATGAGGACTGAACTGTAGAATGCCAGAATAAGAGGGGGATAGCTAGTCCTATCGAAGACTACGCTCCTCCATCTTGCAGCATGTAGAAGAGAGTAGATGGTAAGTTAACCAAGTAGCATCGCATAGCATAATCCTAACCGATGATCCTCCCCTCGTCGCCCTGTGAGAGAGCGATCACCGGTTGTATCTGGCACTTGGAAGGGTGTGTTTTATTAAGTATCCGGTTCTAGTTGTCATAAGGTCAAGGTACAACTCCAAGTCGTCCTGTTACCGAAGATCACGGCTATTCGAATAGATTAACTTCCCTGCACGGGTGCACCACATTTCCCAACACGCTCGATCCTCTTTATCCGGAAACACTTTTCTAGGTCATGCCCGGCCTCGGAAGATCAACACGTCGCAGCCCTACCTAGGCACAACAGAGAGGTTAGCACGCCGGTCTAAATCCTATGCGCGCAGGGGTCTGGACCCATCGCCCATTGCACACCTGCACGTTGCGTGGGCGGCCGGAGAGCAGACCTAGCAACCTCCATTACAAAGGAAGTTGCGTTACGCGGTCCAACCCGACGCGCGCCGCTTAGTCGCTGATGTCACGAAGGCTTCGGCTGATACCACGATGTCGAGTGCCCATAACTATCCCTGCGTAGATGGTTAGTGCGTATAGGCCAGTGGCCAGACTCAGATCAAATACCAAGATCTCGTTAAACGTGTTATCTTGAAATAACCTCGAACGCCGACTAGGGCCAGGCCCACCTCTCTCGTAGGTGGTCTCAACCTGCCCTGTTGCTTCGCCACAAAGATCCACACAGAGGGCCGTTGGGACAAAGGTCCTTTCAACCCCCAATTCGTGAATCACTCGTGGGTGCTCCACGAGCCGACCCGACTTTAGTCACCACATGTATCATGTATAAAGTATATAGTATATACCCGTGATCACCTCCCGAGTGATCACGGCCCGATAGTATAGCATGGCAGACGGACAAGAATGTAGAGCCACTGATGATAAACTAGCATCCTATACTAAGCATTAGGATTGCAGGTAAAGGTAACAACAGTAGTAGCAAGGACATGCTATGCATCAGGATATGATTAACGGAAAGCAGTAACATGCTACACTACTCTAATGCAAGCAGTAGAGAGAAGAGTAGGCGATATCTGGTGATCAAGGGGGGGGGCTTGCCTGGTTGCTCTGGCAAGAGAGAGGGGTCGTCAACACCGTAGTCGTACTGGGTAGCAGCGGCGTCAGTCTCGGTGTCTAGCGGGAGAAGAGGGGGAAGAAACAATAAATATAATGCAAATAAATGCATGACGATGCATGACATGACAAAGCGTGATGCTAGGTGTGCCCTAACGCGGTACGAGGTGGTACCGGTGAAGGGGGAAAACATCCGGGAAAGTATTCCCGGTGTTTCGCGTTCTCGGACAGATGAACCGGAGGGGGAAAGTTGCGTGTTTGCTATGCTAGGGATGTGTGGTGGACGAACGGGCTGCGTATCCGGATTCGTCTCGTCGTTCGGAGCAACTTTCATGTACAAAGTTTTTCCATCCGAGCTACGATTTATTTTATATTAATTTTAAAAGATTTTAATCATTTTTAGGATTTAATTAATTAATTAAATCAACATTATCCAGAATAGTGTTTGCTGACGTCAGCATGACGTCAGTAGTTGACCTGGTCAACCTGACACGTGGGTCCCACATGTCATTGACTGTTTTGTCAATTAACATCAGTTAATCAGGTTAATTAGTCATTAGGTTAACTAATCATAATTAGTTAATTTAAACATAATTAATTAAGTTAATTATTTTGGTTAACTAAACAAGATTAATTAAGTTAATTAATCCTTTAATTAATTCTTTAATTAATTAATTAATTAATTTAATTAATAATTTAATTATTTATTTATTTTTAATTCTCATTCATTTTTTTATTTCCGTTCTCAGGGGGGTGGGCCCCGTTTGTCATAGGCTTAGGGGCCAAAGCGGCCACGGGCGTTGGGCACGGGCGCCCGACAGGCCGCCGCTGAGCGAGGCAAGCGGGGCTGCGGCGGGGGGCCGGCCAGGGCGGTGGTGCGGTGGACGGCAGGGGTGGCCGCGGGGCGGATGCGGTTGACTGCCGGCGAGGTTAGGCGGAGACGGGCTGACGAAGGCGGGTGTCAAGGCGGCCATGGTTGCGGCCTGGAGCAGCGAGGCGGCGAGCAGGGCACGCCGCAGCCGCCGGCGAGTGGAGGCGGGCAGCAGCGACAGCAAGCCGCATCAGCAGCAGACTGCGGACGCGCGCGGCGCACGAGCATGGGAGGCGGGCGCGGTGCGTAGGGGAGGCAAGATGGCAGCAGCAGCGCAGTTCAGCGGGCGGAGGTGGGGCGGCCAGCAGCAGCGGGCAGAAGGCGGGCGCGGTGCGGCAGCAGCGGCGCCAGCAGCGGGCGGAGGCGGGGCGGCTAGCAGCGGCGCCAGCAGCGGGGTCGCAGGCGAGGGCTCAGCGGGTGGGGCGCGCAGGGTGCGACTGCGGCGGGGGCCGAAGGGGACGGCGCGAGCGCTGGGTGGGGCGGGGCCAGGGCGATGTAGCGCGTGGTCGTCGCGGCACGGTGAGCGCGAACGGGCGCGGTGGTGCGCGCGCGCTCGAGGGAAAAACATGGGAGGAGAGGGTGAGCTCACGGGGGAAAAGCAAGGATCGGGGCAGTGGGGGTCGAGGGGGTGACAGGGACGACGGCGTAGAGGAGGCAGGCCGGTGGAGGGGCTCCGGCGTGGCGGCGTCCAACGGCGAGGCGGCGTTCTCCGAGCGCGGAGCGGCATCGAGCGGCCTCCTGATCCCGATCCAATCGGGAGAGGGGGGGAGATATTTCGGGGGGAGTGGGGCGTGTCGGTAGGGGTCTGGGTAGTGGGGGGTTAAGGAGAGAGAGGGGGGGGGGGTGGCCGGCTGGGCCGGTCGGTTGCGGCATGGTGGGCCGAAGCCCAAGAGGCCAGGGGGGGCTTTCTCCTTTTTTCTAGTTTTAGTTTTAGTTTTTCTTTTCTTTTTGTATTTTCTTTCTTTTACTTATTCTCTATTCTGTTTTATTTCATTTTAAATCATTTAGGAATTTTCTAAAAATATGTTTTCTTTACTATAATTACCCTTGTAATATTCGACAACCACCGAACATTTTTGTTTCAAATTTTAAAAACTTTTGTTGTTTGCCATTTTTTTGAATTGATTTTTGAATCGGTTTAAACTAACGAAAGTTTAGCAACAGTAATCAAAGATGACATGGCATCATTAGGAGACTAATCAAAGATGACATGGTATCATTAGGAGAGTAATCAAAGATGACATGGCATCATTAGGAGAGTTTTACTGTAGCCAAATTATCCGGGCGTTACAAATGTCCTCCACTACAAGAAATCTCGTCCCGAGATTTAAGAGGTAGTAAAAGGAGGAAAGGTTTTGGTTTTGAATCTAGCGGGTCTCCTCATCCTGGCTTGCTCTTCGCGAAGAAGTTGATCCCTGTCATAGATGTCTTCATTTCTCTACTTCAGGTCATCTTGACGAAGTCGCATCCTTTCTTCGGGGTCTATCTCGTACTTACGAATAGGTAAGGGGTAGTTCGACCATGATAGAATGCTATAAGAGTTAACCATCGGGGGTTACCCATGAATGAACACATGGTATCTCTCGACTTGGTCAAATGAAACACATCGAGAGCCAAGCAAGAAGGTATAGTAAGAAGTATCAAGCAGATAGGCAATCGTTCGATTCCCAATTAGAAGGTGAAAGGGTTTCAGGGCACGAGAATAAGTATTGCGTCTGATACCAGAATAGATCACTAGGAAGGTGACCCGTTAATTACATACATAGTCAGGCTCAAGGAATAACTTTGGCAACAGGGTGTACAGGAGAGTCAGGTTTCGATCCTGTGGAACTGTGGGTTATGGGCCCACCATGTGGGTTAAAAGTAGGAAGGGTGATGACGTCTTGCACGATCATGTAAGTAAGGCCTGTCAAAGGGTAGCCTGTCAGTTATGTTGGCAACAATGTCGGTACCAAGGGCGAGGGACGAAGAGAACCCTTTTCCTGCTCGTTGAACGAGGCAGACCATTAGGCAAAGTTCTTGTCCATCGATGGATACCGGAATGTCATCAACAATAGTAACAGGTTCTTACTAACAGAGATGTACACCGAGGTGCTTACAAAAGCAGGAGAATATTACTACTTAGATCATATAGATCACCAGAAAGGTTAAACAAAACACTGGAAAGGAAAAGGTGGTCATCAGATTAAATAGAACAATGGAAAGGAAAATGTGTTAAACACATATTTCAGGGGCATACTTTCCCAAGGACAAGCAGGGTATGATATCCATGTTAGGATATAATGTAGAAAACTCTTTAGGTAAGGGGAGAGAAATTTCATGACATTACCCATACATCGGTGTTTGGATAATTGAGCAGGAAACATTTAACATTGGGCTTCAAATGTTGGTGAAAATCGGAGTACCACAGACATGCTTCGATATAGCATTGACATGGTCACTGGGTAAAGATCGGACTTTGGATACACAAAGGATCCATCAGGAACAACTTATAGAATAAGTCTTACAATTTCCTCATTGAAGAATGGCTAACCTTGCTAAAAAGGAAACTATAACAATAGGCCCTTCGGCCAGGTGTGCTAGGCATGACATCACCTTACCGAGTCATATAAAGACCAATGCTATAACTCTTGAAAATATATTCCGACCATCATATCTGACCGAGATTCAGATCTGATTGGTGTCAGGATACCTCAGACTCTGGATGCTTGAGCAGAAAAAGGTGCGACACAAATCGATGAGATGATATTATAAGATCCTCGGGAAATGAACTATGGAAGCGAGTTCGGAAACAAGAGCTCATCATTAAACCAAGGAGATGACGAGGGGGTGGCTGATGGACTCAGCGACAATTCATCAAGATTAACAAAAGATGATTTCCACAATTATGTGAACAAGGAGATAACATTAGTCAGATCAAATGATATAATGATGTATGTTCGATGAAAACACACACAATTGAACAATGATAGAAAGGTGCACCCGGAAATCTGGACTAGTTAGCACGATCAATGTTTGAATGATGATTCAATAAGCAATAGACTTATAATGAAACTATCGACCATTAACTTCAAAGCAATAGGGTTGCTAGAAGTTTTGAAGTCGCACATCATAGTTCAATTGTCGGTTTTCCGGTTAGAAACAACACAAGGACCAAGAAGGAATGGTGATGGTGAGAAGTATCACTTGTATCGAGAATTCTCAAGTGGTAAAATTCCCACGACATTCTTGACATAAAAGGTGGTAATATTCCAAGGTAAAGAAGAACAAATGCTGGATAGCAAGGAACTCAAGGCATAACACAAAACACGAACACGTTTGTGTTGGAGGGAAGGCAATAAAGTGGCCGATGATAACACAAATCATCAAGGGCAAGGATGGCATTTCTCATCACGAATTCAATTGATATCTGGAAGAGATCATAAGGTTGATGATGATCACGACACATTTGTCGAGAGATTTCATGAAGATGTAATCGATCAGCGACGACATCAAGTCAAAGGAATGATGAAGCGAAGGGTTATTGGAAACATGGGTATGACACAAACTCATAAATCAAGTTTGTGGTTCGAGGTGAAATGATAAGACAAGGAAATCGACGTAAGCTTAGCTTATTGTCGAAAGATGTGCTCCAATAATAAGGAACGGGTGACACAGTTAAAATTTAGCACGATAATGATATAGCCAATTAGACTAGGAATGACTTGAAGGGTTATTAAACTCGTAAGCAACGAAGATTACTTAGAGTTATTGAATCGGAGTGCAGAATCAATTTAGCTATCGGTGTTCTAGAGTGACTAATAACTCAGAACCCGAGGGAAATCTGAAATCGGGGAGAAGCAATACTAGATGAAGACGCATAGGAAGCAACACAGTTCTTTGATATTCTCGAGATACCATAGCGGAATACTCAAAGGTAGAGCAGAGTCGAGGTTGGCAGGCATATTGATCTGCAGAAGACAAGCGATTTAACTTGTCCGAGAAATGGGATCAAAGAAAAACTATCATGGTCGGAACCACGGTTGCAAACGACCAAGCATAGATACAAGATGAACTTATAATAGGGGGATTATTATTATTACAAGAAGCTTCCATGATAAGTTCCACATCGGGTCCATGGGCATGAACACAAAGTTCAAGGTTGACTCCCACTTTTCCAATGCATAACCTTTCATCCACTCCCTGTTTTGAAAATGGCATTAGTGTCGAAAGTTTTACCTGGCGAAATACAAGATGAGTATGACCCATGAAATCTTTCGGGTTCACACGGATTTATGGAAGGCATAGGTTCAACCCATCGGGGCATCATGAAAACATAAAACCACAAGCTTCAATAGTAAATATCACCAGCTCAAAAGCAGAGCATGGTTGGCCAATCAAGGAATAGGATTTACCAATGGCATTATGTATCAGGGTAAGAACTTCCAAAGTGATTGAATATGAAGGACGTTGTCGGATAAAATACAACAAAGGATTCGATGGTCCACAAGGGATCTGATGTGAGCATCGGTACCCAACCAAAGGGAGAAAGAATGCAAGCAGATCAGATTATAGAAACAACTGACTAACTCAAAGTTCAATGCAAAGGAATTATGAATTCCAAGATAAGGTATCATAAGAAATGCTCTGATTAGGGATGGATAAGTTGAATAGCCTTAGGGGCACAATCGATGGAAAAATTTGATTGGTCGAGATCCAGCTCATGTTCAAAATGACGTCCGAGCCGAAAGGATGAATTCTAGGATCTGGTTGAGGATTGCGAGAATTCACACTTATTGAATCGGTGAGCTCAAAAATGATAGTGGCAAAGGATGCCTATAAGATTACTATACTTATGGGATTAACCATAATGCAATCAAGCAAGAATTTCAAGAGCAATAAGCTACTGAGGATTTTCGGAAGATCAAATAGTATTTTAAAGACTTTGGTGCAACGCATGAACAATTGGGGAGAAACAAATCCTCGGTGTGTGTGAGTATTAATTTGCAGGTGTATTCGGTGACAAGGAAGTGCAAGGCAGTAGGCACAAGGATTCTCGGAACAACAACGAGTATTTTTGGGTATCTTGTAATAACAAGAGCAACTGAGGACTAAGGTAAGAATGGCAGTGCATGTAGTTATCTATAGGGGTTAATGGTGGAAGGGAATTGCAAACGCAATGAGCACAAGTTCTCGGGATAACTTCGGAGAGTATCTTCGGAATCTTCTAGTGCAATAGGTGACCATCTGTAATAAGGGGCTCTCCAGAAGGAAGTAATTACGATAACCTAGAGTTAGATTTAGCAAAATCTTTTAACCCGAATAGAAGAGAGATCAGAGTCCCAGAGTATAGATGAGGAATAGAAGATCCTAATACCACCCAGATGGCAACGTGGGCCCGTAAGGCACATAGCCATGTTAGTAAAAAGTTTTGTAATGTCTAGACTCGACTTCGGCCAAGGAGTGTGGAAGGGGGATTCCTACAGGCAGTCGGCTCTGATACCAACTTGTGACGCCCCCGATTTGACCGTACACTAATCATACACGCAAATGTGTACGGCCAAGATCAGGGACTCACGGGAAGATATCACAACACAACTCTAGACACAAATAAAATAATACAAGCTTTATATTACAAGCCAGGGGCCTCGAAGGTTCGAATACAAATGCTTCAAGACACAAGAGTCAGCGGAAGCAACAATATCTGAGTACACACATAAGTTAAACAAGATTGCCTTAAGAAGGCGAGCACAAAAGTAGCAACGATCGAAAAGGCAAGGCCTCCTGCCTAGGACCTCCTAACTACTCCTTGAAGTCGAACTCCACGTAGAATCAACCTCGGGATCCTCTGGCTCCTGGACTCCATCATCTGGTCGCAACAACCGAGTATAGAAAAGGGGAAAAGAGGGAGCAAAGCAACCATGAGTACTCATCCAAAGTACTCGCAAGCAAGGAGCTACACTACATATGTATGCATTGGTATCAAATGGAAAAGGGGTAACATATGAGGACTGAATTGTAGAATGCTAGAATAAGAGGGGGATAGCTAGTCCTATCGAAGACTACGCTTCTGGCCACCTCCATCTTGCAACATGTAGAAGAGAGTAGATGGTAAGTTAACCAAGTAGCATCGCATAGCATAATCCTAACCGATGATCCTCCCCTCGTCGCCCTGTGAGAGAGCGATCACCGGTTGTATCTGGCACTTGGAAGGGTGTGTTTTATTAAGTATCCGGTTCTAGTTGTCATAAGGTCAAGGTACAACTCCAAGTCGTCCTGTTACCAAAGATCACGGCTATTCGAATAGATTAACTTCCCTGCAGGGGTGCACCACATTTCCCAACACGCTCGATCCCCTTTGTCCGGACACACTTTTCTGGGTCATGCCCGGCCTCGGAAGATCAACACGTCGCAGCCCTACCTAGGCACAACAGAGAGGTCAGCACGCCGGTCTAAATCCTATGCGCGCAGGGGTCTGGGCCCATCGCCCATTGCACACCTGCATGTTGCGTGGGCGGCCGGAGAGCAGACCTAGCAACCTCCATTACAAAGGAAGTTGCGTTATGTGGTCCAACCCGACGCGCGCCTCTCAGTCGCTAACGTCACGAAGGCTTCGGCTGATACCACGACGTCGAGTGCCCATAACTGTCCTCGCGTAGATGGTTAGTGCGTATAGGCTAGTGGCCAGGCTCAGATCAAATACCAAGATCTCGTTAAACGTGTTATCTCGAAATAACTGCGAACGCCGACCAGGGCCAGGCCCACCTCTCTCTTAGGAGGTCTCAACCTGCCCTGTCGCTTCGCCACAAAGATCCACATAGAGGGCCGTTGGGACAAAGGTCCTTTCAGCCCCCAATCCGTGAATCACTTGCGGGTGCTCCACGAGCCGACCCGACTTTAGTCACCACATGTATCATGTATAAAGTATATAGTATATACCTGTCGGGGATATACCCCGTGGTATGACTCGGCCGGACTTGGCGATTCACTGGTGACCCGCCCTGACTTGGCGACTCACTAAGTGACCCGCCAGGATCTCTCCACTCACTAATGACCCGACCGAGCCAGGTGACTCATTGGTGACCCGGCCGGCGGAGCAGAGGAGCAACAAGACCCGGTGGCCCAAGTAGACGGTTCATGGAAGGCCGACTCGTATTATGGTGGGCCGGCTTAAGAGGAAAGCATAAGGAATATTCCCTTACAAAGGAAGCAAGACTAGGACTCCACTTGTAATAGAGTAATCCTAATCCTAATAGGACTAGTCATGTAAACCTCCCGAGTGATCACGGCCCGATAGTATAGCATGGCAAACGGACAAGAATGTAGGGCCACTGATGATAAACTAGCATCCTATACTAAGCATTAGGATTGCAGGTAAAGGTAACAACAGTAGTATCAAGGACAGGCTATGCATCAGGATAGGATTAACGGAAAGCAGTAACATGCTACACTACTCTAATGCAAGCAGTAGAGAGAAGAGTAGGTGATATCTGGTGATCAAGGGGGGGGGGGGCTTACCTGTTTGCTCTGGCAAGAGAGAGGGGTCGTCAACACCGTATTCGTACTGGGTAGCAGCAACGTCGGTCTCGGTGTCTAGTGAGAGAAGAGGGGGAAGAAACAATAAATATAATGCAAACAAATGCATGACGATGCATGACATGACAAAGCGTGATGCTAGGTGTGCCCTAACGCGGTACGAGGTGGTACCAGTGAAGGGGGAAAACATCCGGGAAAGTATTCCCGGTGTTTCGCGTTTTCGGACAGATGAACCGGAGGGGGAAAGTTGCGTGTTTGCTATTCTAGGGATGCGTGGCAGATGAATGGGTTGCGTATCCGAATTCGTCTCGTCGTTCTGAGCAACTTTCATGTACAAAGTTTTTCCATCCGAGCTACGGTTTATTTTATATTAATTTTAAAAGATTTAAATCATTTTTAGGATTTATTTAATTAATTAAATCAACATTATCCAGAATAGTGTTTGCTGACGTCAGCATGACGTCAGCAGTTGACTTGGTCAACCTGACATGTGGGTCCCACATGTCATTGACTGTTTTGTTAATTAACAACAGTTAATCAGGTTAATTAGTCATTAGGTTAACTAATCATAATTAGTTAATTTAAACATAATTAATTAAGTTAATTATTTAGGTTAACTAAACAAGATTAATTAAGTTAATTAATCCTTTAATTAATTAATTAATTTAATTAATAATTTTATTTATTATTTATTTCTAATTCTCATTCATTTTTTATTTCCGTTCTCAGGGGGTGGGCCCCGTTTGTCATAGGCTTAGGGGCCAAAGCGGGCACGGGCGCCCGACAGGCCGCCGCCGAGCGAGGCAAGCGGGGCTGCGGTGGGGGGCCGGCCAGGGCGGTGGTGCGGTGGACGACAGGGGTGGCCGCGGGGCGGATGCGGTTCACCGCCGGCGAGGTTAGGCGGAGACGGGCTGACGAAGGCGGGTGGCAAGGCGGCCATGGCTGCGGCCTGGAGCAGCGAGGCGGCGAGCAGGGCACACCGCAGCCGCCGGCGAGTGGAGGCGGGCAGCAGCGGCAACAAGCCGCATCAGCAGCAGATTGCGGACGCACGTAGTGCACGAGCGTGGGAGGCGGGCGCGGTGCGCAGGGGAGGCGAGATGGCAGCAGCAGCGCAGTTCAGCGGACGGAGGCGGGGCGGCCAGCAGCAGCGGGCAGAAGGCAGGCGCGGCGCGGCAGCAGCGGCGCCTGCAGCGGGCGGATGCGGGGAGGCCAGCAGCGGCGCCAGCAGCGGCAACAGCGTGGTCGTGGGCGAGGGCTCAGCGGGTGGGGCGCGTAGGGTGCGGCTGCAGCGGGGGCCGAAGCGGACGACGCGAGCGCTGGGTGGGGCGGGGCAGCGGTGAGCGCGGCCGGGGCGATGTAGCGCGTGGCCGACGCGGCACGGTGAGCGCGGACGGGTGCGGTGGTGCGTGCGCGCTCGAGGGAAAAACAGGGGAGGAGAGGGCGAGCTCACAGGGGAAAAGCAGGGATCGGGGCAGTGGGGGTCGAGGGGGGTGACGGGGACGAAGACGTAGAGGAGGCAGGCCGGTGGAGGGGCTCCGGCGTGGCGGCGTTCTCCGAGCGCGGGGCGGCGTCGAGCGGCCTCCCGATCCCGATCCAATCGGGAGAGGGGGGAGATATTTCGGGGGGAGTGGGGCGTGTCGGTGGGGGTCTGGGTACTGGGGGGTTAAGGAGAGAGTGGGGGGGGGGGGTGGCCGGCTGGGCCGTTCGGTTGCGGCCTGATACGTCTCCAACGTATCTATAATTTTTGATTGCTCCATGCACTTTATCTACTGTTTTGGACTATATTGGGCTTTATTTACCACTTTTATATTATTTTTGGGACTAACCTATTAACCGGAGGCCCAGCCCAGAATTGCTGTTTTTTTGCCTATTTCAGTATTTCGAGGAAACAGAATATCAAACGGAGCCCAAACGGAATGAAACCTTCGAGAACGTGATCTTCTCACCGAACGTGATCCAGGAGACTTGGACCCTACTCCAAGAAGTTTCCGGGGAGGTCACGAGGGTGGAGGGCGCCCCCCTGGGCGCGCCCCCTGCCTTGTGGGGCCCCCGTAGCTCCACCGACGTACTCCTTTCACCCATATATACCGTCGTACCCTAAAACTTCCAGAACAGAACCTAGATCGGGAGTTCCGCCGCCGCAAGCCTCCAGAGCCACGAAAACCAATCGGGACCCCTTTTCGGTACCCTGCCGGAGGGGGGATCCATCTCCGGTGGCCATCTTCATCATCCCGGCGCTATCCATGATGAGGAGGGAGTAGTTCACCCTCGGGGCTGAGGGTATGTACCAGTAGCTATGTGTTTGATCTCTCTCTCTCGTGTTCTCGTGTTCCCTCTATGGCACGACCTTGATGTATCCCGAGCTTTGCTATTGTAGTTGGATCTTATGATGTTTCTCCCCCTCTACTCTCTTGTGATGAATTGAGTTTCCCCTTTGAAGTTATCTTATCGGATTGAGTCTTTTATGAGAACACTTGATGTATGTCTTGGTGATCAACTTGCGGGTTTCGTGACATTGGGAACCTATGCATAGGGGTTGGCACACGTTCTCTTGATTCTCCAGTAGAAACTTTGGGGCATTCTTTGAAGTACTTTTATGTTGGTTGGATAAATCTGAGATTGTGTGATGCATATCGTATAATCATACCCACGGATACTTGAGGTGACAATGGAGTATCTAGGTGACATTAGGGTTTTGGTTGATTTGTATCTTAAGGTGTTATTCTAGTAAAAACTCCAGGGTTGTTTGTGACACTTATAGGAATAGCCCAACGGATTGATTTGAAAGAATAACTTTGAGGTGGTTTCGTACCCTACCATAATCTCTACGTTTGTTCTCCGCTATTAGTGGCTTCGGAGTGACTCTTTGTTGCATGTTGAGGGCTTGTCATATTATCTATCTATGTTATTATTGTTGAGAGAACTTGCACTAGTGAAAGTATGAACCCTAGGCCTTGTTTCCTATCATTGCAATACCGTTTACGCTCACTTTTACCGCTCGCTACCTTGCTGTTTTTATATTTTCAGATTACAAAAACCCATATCTACCATCCATATTGCACTTGTATCACCATCTCTTCGCCAAACTAGTGCACCTATACAATTTACCGTTGTATTGGGTGTGTTGGGGACACAAGAGACTTTTTGTTATTTGGTTGCAGGGTTGTTTGAGAGAGACCATCTTCCTCCTACGCCTCTCGCGGATTGATAAACCTTAG